>NW_006285939.1:2006293-2028200 GCF_000327345.1 Myotis davidii
TAAAAAGAAAGAACTCTTACCATTTGCAACAGCATGGATGGAATTGGAGAGCATTATGCTACGCGAAATAAGCCAGTCGGAGAAAGACAAATATCACATGATCTCACTCATTTGTGGACTGTAATGAACATAAACTGATGAACAAAAATAAATCCAGAGACAGAGAACCATCAAACAGACTGTCAAACTTCAAAGGGAAGGCAGGGGAGGGTGGGAGGAGGAAGGGTAAGAGATCACCCAAAGGACTTGTATGCATGCATATAAGCATAACCAATGGTCACAGGCACTAGGGGGTTGAGGACATGTGCTGGGGGGTGGGAGTGGCCGGGAAGAGGTCAATGGGGAAAAAAGAGACCTATGTAATACATGTATTACTTTAAACAATAAATAATTAAAAAGTAAATAAAGAGGAGGAAATTGTCTTCTCATCTGTCACAATAAACTTAACATTTCAGAGCCAATAACACTGCTTTAGAGAATAACTATAACACCTGTACCTATTAAAGGTTCGACAGGTGAGAGCTATAACATTATGACTGGTATTTTGCCATCCTCCTATTCATCATTTTCAGTACCTGCTCAATACTACATTGAAGGCCACCCTGACTTAACCATTTCCTGACTTCCTACTTATGATGAATGCAGCAGTAAATACCTCCGGGCTCACACTCCTTCATTGCTTCCCCCTGACTACACCACTATTCTGCTGGCACCGCCACCAGCTGCTATCGAAAGATGCAGCGTTCCACCTCGAAGAACCACAGCCCACCTCCCAAGACTTCTAGAAGCAGTGATGATTTCAACAGTTCCTCCACATCTAGATTTTCCATGGAGGTTCTGGCTGCTAGAAGTCATGAAACAGGTTGGGCATGAGACAGAAGATAGCAAACAGAGACCCAGACTGTTCCAGGCCGCCTTTTAGTCCAGGCACAAAGCTGTGTGCATGCACAGAGAGAAAAGGAGATGAAGACAACCACAACTGTTTGGGGCCTGAAATAAACCGAAAGTTAAATCACCACTGTCACTTATACAATTGCCACTGGATCATGGCCCGACCCTGCGACCCCGACTGCTGGACGCAGAATCCCCAAGATCGCTCTGGACAGCACTTCACCAAGTTACACAAATGAGATTCCAACCTCTCAAATACGATGTTTAGCTTCTTTTGTATGTTTAAGGGTTAAAGTTTATTTTTTAAATTCTGTAATGTTAGCTATAAATGTATAATGAGTAAGGATTAAGACACTTTTAGAAAGAGAATAAGTAAAATTTAAAAATGCCCCCATTGAAAAGATAACCGCCACACACAATAGCTACTGGTAAAAACACATGCAAGACTATTTGCTTTCACCTGATTCAATCACAGAATTCTGTACCTGCTAAGACTGGAGTTTCAATAATGGTGAATTGTTGAATATTACCGATGTCTCTATCCAAATACTTAAGACAAATTATCTCGGGCGGTTTCAAATTAAAAGCTTGTAAAATATGTAACCTCTCTCCTAGTTTTTGCAATTAATAGGGTACGTCTGCAATTAGCCTGACTTACTGAACGCAGTGCTGCTGTCATTAAAAGATGTCTGTGCAAGAGCTGCTGTTATTACGGAGGCTCAGGAGACCAATCGCTCCTAGAGGGCAAACAGTGGACTAGTAGGAAACAAGAGCCATAAATCACACTGTCAGGTGCCGAGAGCGGAGGGGAGCACCGGCACATGAAGGCCATTCGCTGCAAGCACAGCATGGCAGCTTCCCAGGCAGGATTTACTGCACCTGTAATTAATTAAAATTTCCTTCAAGCTAAATCTTTAATAAACAAGGATTTGTGCTGACAATGAAGAAAAAAAGCTCCAGCAACGTAATTTTACAATACACCTCACAGAACAAGCATAGCATCTATCATTCCTTGTATCAGGTGAACATACCATCTCTGAAGTTAATAGGAATTACATCACTTTGCGTAATAATGTGTGTACTTGGAATGGGTCTGAAATATTTAGGATGCTGGAGGCATGCACAAAGGCATGTGGCCCTTTTATTTGTTATGGTTTCACTCTCTTCCAGCTTTTTAAAAAGCCAAGTCTTTTTACTCTAATGTTTCAGAAAACAGGACTTTTAAAAGAACACACGATAACAGTTTTATCAGATGCCTATGTTTTGTGTGGTTTGTCCTTTAATTACACATTGTAGTTCTCAAAAAGCATTTTAACATTCTATTTCATTGTTTCCATTTGTGGCCAAGTGTCTGGACCCAAGGAAAGAAAGTCTATCCATGAATGACCATGAACATTTTTGATGCATTTATATGGAATCATCAGATATGCCAGAATGTATTTTCTTTCTCAACAACTAAGATAGAGACCTACAATATTGTTTCTAATAGTAAAAATTCCCAGAGTAAATGTAAGCTTTGCACATCCCATTTCACAGGAAATCAAACTGGGCTCATAGAGGCTAAGTGACTTGCCCAAGATCACAAAGTGATCAAATGATAGATACAAGATTCAAACCCTGGTCTGATAATTGCAAAAATCTATGCTTTACACCTTTAAGCCATTGTATTTCTCACTCTTAAGCCTCTAAATGCCATGAATTGATCAAAATAAGATAAAACTCTTTGAATTATTTAAAATATTCCACTGAATTACTATATCCTACATAGAAGCATAAGGTGAGACATAAAGTGACAACTGTTTCAGAATATAAGCAAGAAATTTCTCACTATACATCTTCAAACTGAAAGAAAGGTCCTTAATAATTAAGTAAACGTTTCAACAGAGTGTTAAAGATATTGCCACCCACTGTGAGTTATGGCGGAAGTATCACAAAACTACCTTCTTTTATTATCTTTTCATATATTTTCTTTCCCCAACAAAATGGTTAGCTTTTCAAGGCCAGTTAAAACTATATGCCCATTTTGGGAAGCCCTAACAGCATCAAAAACCTGGAACCTCATGTTCATAATTACACAACAAATAAATACTAATTGACTGGCACATTAGGTTTCTCTATAATAGAAAAAAAAGGACCACAAAACATGAGAAAGGGAAAATCTTTGACTCCTATTAAATAAGGTTTTAACTGACCATTGAAGGAGATTCAAAAGACTAGAAATGAATTTATCTGGTTGGACCATTTGGTTGAATATATTAGTCACACTTTTTTTTTTGGCATGGTAGCTGGGTTTTTATTTGCTATCAAAGAGAATATTAACAAAGATAATATAAGAAGGTGATGGAGATGGGAAGCTAACAGGCTATTTAGAGAAGAAGAAAAATAGATGCACCCCATTTAGAAATCGTTTGATCATTTAAATATGTTCTCTAAATGCAAAAATCTCAAAATTTTATGTCATACCAACTACAACAAATCATTATGAAAATAAAGATAATGTATTTGAATGGTAACCAGAACAATTCTGGCATGATTACTCTAGTTAGTATTTTTAAAGAGAAATTCTCTTCTCTTCCCCTTTTCCCCACCCTGAATGTTCCTATGCCAAAGCACCACTGTGACATTTAGACAGGACAACCGGTAGGCACAGAAAGCTCCCCCTGGAGAAAAGGTGTCTTAGCCAATAAGTATGGAGAGGAGGGCAGACAATAGATGCAGGGTGAGAAGCTGGACCGGCATTGACACAATGTTTAAAATATGATTAACAAACATAAATTCTATTGCAATTGAACACACCTCTAAACCAACAGGTGTGCATGTGATGGCCAAGATCTATACATACAAGTATGAAAGAACAGAGCAGAGGCATCAAACACCACTTGGGTGCCTGAATCCAAAAGCCAGAGTTCTGATCTCGGTAGTGTTACTATCAGGCCTGGGTAAGGAATTAACACATTTTGATGTATCATCATTACAAATAACAAAGTGATGTTAGCATTCAAAATAAATGGATTGTGTTTCTAAGTCGTATGGTTTGAAAGAGAACATAATTTTGATCTTTCGCTTGACAGCTTGTATCTTTAGAGATCTGGGATACATTTTTGTTTGTTTGTTTTTTAAAGAAACCTGAAGTGATCTGCTTTCCTACATAATCTCCACGTTATAAATATACTAGAGGCCCAGTGCACGAAATCATGCACAGGTAGGGTCCCTAGGCCTAGTCTGTGATCAGGGCCATCTTCCACCCGCTCGCCAGTCCCCAGTTCCCACCGCCCACCTCAGTTCCCTGTGGTTCACCATTCACATCGGAGCCTGCAGGCCAGAGGGAGGGACCAAGAGGTCTGCCTTCCGCCTGCTTGCCAACCCCCAGTCCTGCCGCCACCCACCCCGGTTCCCTGTGGTTCCCCATTGGCCATCCAGTGATCAGAGCCTGCGTGATGGGGGAGGGACTGAGAGGTGGTCAATGCACCTCATTGCGACTGATCGATTGGTTGTTCTGTTCGTTACGCCATTATGGTCGCTGGCCTTTTATTATATAGGATATTTTTAAAATATATTTTTTACTGATTTTTACAGAGAGGAAGGGAGAGGGATAGAGAGTTAGAAACATCGAATAGAAAGAAACATCGGTCAACTGCCTTCTGCACACCCCCTACTGGGGATCAAGCCTGCAACCAAGGTACATGCCCTTGACCAGAATTGAATCTGGGACCCTTCAGTCCACAGGCCGATGCTCTATCCACTGAGCCAAACCAGTTAGGGCAGATCTGAGATATTCTGTAACAAAAAAGGAACAGTAGAGTTAAGGGTCAGAATAAAAACACAAGTCTACTGCTTTTCCTTAAAAGTTTAGTAAGGAACTTCAAGTTAAACTCCTTGGTGAACTGTAAAGCACTGAGAAAATTATGAACAATCACTTTGGCATGTGTCTGTGTATGCAAAACAACCTCAGAAGCTAGAATCACTGTAAACAGAAGTGAAATATCTGTCCTTAAGCTTTTGCCCTCTGAACAAGTTAAGGAAGCAAGCCTTACCAAGAAACACTGCCCAATGTAAATGCTACTTCCATTAATGAGTCAATGTATTTCATTTACATGCAGGTAGCTCTTCAGGTTACAATTACAGAAGAAACACAGGTGAGCCGTGATCCAGGTGAAGGTGTGAAATATACACACTTCACTAGCCCAAAGAAAAGCATAAAGATGGACATAGAAAGAAATTGTCTTTTAAAGACAAACATCAACTAATGGATCTTTCCACAGAATTTTGTGAAACAAAACATTAAGAGATGTCAATAGACAATGGAAGTGAAAAAAGGAATACCCAGGCTTACAAGGGTGGTGACAGGATGGTTATAATTTATTTTGACTAGAAAAACAACAGCAACTCTTATTTTGGCCCTGGCGGGTTTGGTTCAGTGGTTGGAGCATCAACCCTCAGACCAAAGTATTGAGGAATCGATTCCCAGTTAAGGAAGCAGTTGCAGGTTTGCCAGCCTTGGTAGGGGTGTGTGTGTGGAAGGCAACCAATAGAGTGTCTCTCTCACATCCATCGTTCTCTCTTTCTCTCTTCCTCCCTTCCACTCTCTCTAGAAATCAATGGAAAAATATCCTCAGGTGAGGATTAAAAAAAAAAACGAAAACTGTTATTTCCATGCTGCTAAAATATCACTTTTTAAAATCACAGCATTATATTTTAACTCGGTTTATATTCCATTTATCATTTAAAATTCAAGGCAAAGTTGGTTGGTTTTAACAACAGCTAGTATAAGAAAGACTTCATCTCACCAAACTTGAGCTACCAAACTATGGATAGTACTGATTCGCTTCCATCAAAAGTTCTGCTTACTCATGATCACAACAAGTTGGGAAAGTAGAAGAAAGGGGTATTGGCAAAATCACAGAAACCCTGGGGTCTAGGGGCTCATGTGTGTCTCCCTCAGAAAGGCCAACATTCACCAGCTCTTTCATGGTCCATGAGAGCTTGCTCAAGGGCTCCGACACTCAGGAAAGAAAGAACTCAGAATAAACTGCCACTTCCCGTCAATAAAACAACCTGCGAAACCACAGTGAAAACGTGTAATTATTATTTATTCCACAAATGCTTATAGGGCACTTGGGATACAAAAATGCGGAACACACAGTCCCTACTCTACGCAACTTGCAGTCTAGATAGTGAGACAGATGACAATAAAAAAAGCATAACAGAACACATCTATGTTACCCCTAGGAATACAGATAAACCTCCTTTTAGATAATGTGGTTAAAATTAGGAATAAGTGAGGAAATACACTATCAAAATACAGTGATTATAATTATATGACAACCAAGGATTCAGAGAACAAAAAACTAAAAAGCAACAATGCAAACTGCAAAATTCTCAAAATGGCATATTGTTCTTTTGTTCGTTGAAAACATGTTTTAAAAGCATATTAATAAATGGTTTTGCCAATTAAAAATTATGACCTTTAGTACCCACCTTCCTAAAACCATTTGAAGCCACCAATACTCCTAATCCGCCAGGGGACTGTTCGTGAACCTGCCTTACGGCCCCTCGTGCTCCCAGGCTGAGCCCTGTCTGTGCCCAGCAGGACAACCAACAGTCTCATCACCACTAGGGGCTGGAATTATAAGCCTTCGTTCACAATTATTTTCAAAATACACAGCTCAAATTAAATCAGTAGCAGTTTAACTGCATGAAGAGAAACACAGAAACACCCACTTGATATACATGGGTCAAAGAAAACAAGCATGTAAAATGGAAGGCTTTAAGATGAAACAAACAAAAAGGTGCTGACGTGGGTACTGTTACCTTTCTGTGGGTGTAGGAGCCAGTTTCGTGTAGAACTGCCACTCTGAACGGAGGCCACCATGTGTGAAATTCCTTCACCCACTGATGCATCACTGTCGTAGGGCAGACAATGATTGTCGGACCCAACCCCTCAAACCTGTACCAAAATGTCCAAGAAGAAAATACAACCATAAATGACAGTGCAAGGATGATCAACTGCCAAAAAATAAAAAAAGAAACAAACAAAACTTAACAGTTCAAAAAAGAAAATCCAAAACACAAAAGGAAAATCCTAGCTATGGGATTGATATTTCCTATTTAAAAAAAGCTGCTAAGGTTAAAACCCAATCAGTGAAATCCCCACCATCCCATTCATCGATTGGTGAATGCAGGTATTAAGGGAAAACGCTAGCTAGCACATTGGAAGATAACATCTATGCCCTGCTGGTGTTGCTCAGTGGTTGAGTGTTGACCTATGAACCAGGAGGTCACAGTTTGATTCCTGGTCAGAGCACATGCCCGGGTTGCAGGCTTGATCCCCAGTGGGGGCTGTGCAGGAGGCAGCTGATCAATGATTCTCTCTCATCATTGATGTTTCTTTCTCTCTCTCCCTCTCCCTTCCTCTCTGAAATCAATAAAAATAATTTTTTTTTAGAAAAGATAACATCTAAAGTAAAGGAAAATCAAACAAAAATCATGTCATAAAAATACTTTCTCTCCTCCTCTATTCCAGATTAATGAAGAGATTATTATCAATGTATCTCAAACTAAGGGAACACAAGAGTGCCTTCCATTTGTTTGACCCTTTATAATTTACCACAAGTTTTCACCCACAAAATTCCAGCCAGCCTCACAGCCCTGGAAATAAGCAGGACAGAAATGCCCAGGGGTTCAGAGCCCAGAATGCTGACGTGCCAGGGCCACATGGTCACAGGAGATGGGTAACACCTAGAAGTCAGTCTTCTGAGCGCTGCAGCTCGCTCTTCCACATGCTGCTCACTTCCCATGTGATAAACACACGGAGGAGCAGCGTAGTGGCCGTCACTAGTGGTAAGCCCATGGCCATCGAGCGCAAGCGCCTGTTCTAGTGGAAACAACTGAGTACCACGAGCAAGAGCCTTATCAACAGCCCACGTCCACCCAGCAATCCCAAAGAAGCATATGTACATGGTGGGGAAAGGGAGCCTATTTTTCCTACTTGCTTCCTCTTTTACTTACACACCCACAAATAAAGGGAGGGTGGACTAAAGCATCCTGTTCTTTAATGTAGCACGGGTCAGTGGTTAGGACTGCCTGCGTGTGAAGCCCAGCTCTGGACACACTAATTCTGTGCTCTTAGGTACATTACTTAATCTCTCTGAACCTGTTTCTCATCTTAAAGTGGGAATAACAGTACTGATCATATGGTTTACATAAGGATTGAATCAGTCAATATCTGTAAAGTGCTTACTGTCAATATTGTACCACACAGTAAATACTATAAGTGCTTGTTAAAGAAGATGGAATATCATGTAACCATTAATATTCTTTCTGAAGAATATTTTAAAATCTGGAAAAATGTTCATAGTAAGTCTTTTAAAAAAAAGACTTACACATAGGTAGCTGATAGATGGGTCGTGACCACTATCCCAGCATGCCTTTCTCCTAGCTCCTCCCTAACAGAACCAGTGCTGTGCAGCATCCACGCTTCCTTCCCAGAGGCGTCCCTGCTGGGACTCAGCAGGGTCTGGCTGTAGTGAAGACGGGAGAAGCAGGAGTCCCGATTCTTCTCAGATTGTCAGCACACACCACGCCCCTGGCAATGCTCACTAGTCCACTAAGGGGCCTGGGAACACTGGCTCACTCAGTGATGGTAGTCCCCCCTTATCTGCGGTTTCACCTTCTGCATTTTCAGTCCAAAAATGTTAAATGGAAAAGTCCAGAAATAAACAATTCTAAAGTTTTAAACTGGTCTGAGTAGCTGGACTGTAATGAAATCTCACATCCAGCTTTAGTCGTGCATCGCCCCTTTGGCCAGTGTACCGGTGCTGTATACACTCCCACCCATTAGTCACTGAGCAGCCATCTGGGCTCTCGGATTGACTGTCGTGGTACCACAGTGCTTGTGTTCAGTCACCCTTATAGCAGCCTGCGCTATGGCACCCTGCCCATGCCACTCACCTCCTGTCCTTCTCAGCTACACACAGCACCATCCCACATCATCACAAGAAAAAGAAGGTGAGAACAGTAAAATAAGACGTTTTGAGAGAGAGGTCACATTTACATATCTTTATGGTAGTACATGGTTATAACTGTTTGATTTTGTTATTAGTTACTATTGTTCATTGCTTACTGTGCCTAATTTATAAATTGAACTTTACCATAGGTGTGTATGCATAGGTTTGGTGCTACCCCAGGTGTCAGGTATTCACTGGGGATCTTGGAACACACCATATGGATGAGGTGCTGCACCTTCTCAGCTGGGGAAGCGTTTCCTCTGTTGGTCTCCTGCTGCACGTGCACAAGGAGCTAGCCCAGTGGCCACAGGGCAGCTGGGTACAGTGCAAAATCTTATGACACAATGAGAAATGTGAGCACCTGGGTCCCTGACAACATCCCAGCCTACTGATCGGGCTGTGTTACTGCCCACTCCTGCAGTTTTCAAGGGATAGCACACGTACTGGGAGAGTTTAACCTATTTTGAAACCGGGCTTTATTTACTTACACTCAAACTACCCTGATGAGCTGTAAACCACAGGTACCTGAGTCTACCCGTCCTGCCCTACCCTCCTGTGACAGTAGAACAGTGTTCCTTCTCTCATCAGAGACCAGCCCCTGGGCCTTGCTATGAGCCTGTGCCCCACCACAGCCACCCGCCATTGCTGGCTGCTTCATCTGCAGTCCTGCAGGGGAGTCGGGTGCTAGTGAGTGCATAGTGAATATTAAGCAACTTGGGGGGATCTCTTAACACTAGACTCACGCAGCTACTGCTACAGAGGAGCCAACACTGTCCAGACCCTGCTGACCTCCATGGCCCTCTCCCTCATCTGGAGCCGTCTCGGGCACTTTTTAAACTGTCCTTCTTCCCCTCCCCTACCTTTTTCTGCCCGACACAGTGTAGACTACAGTTAGATGTACACTGCACATTCCTGCCCCATGCTATCTAATTAATTCCCATTGTTTCAATTACTCCCTCTACACAGATGATGCCAAATCTAGGTCTCCAGCCCAGATCTCCTTCCTGAACTCCAAAGTACCATATGCTTGGATGTCTAATGCTGTATCTCCACTCAGATGTCCCCACAGCATCTTCCCCACACACCTTGCCCTCCGCATGACTCCTAATCCAACGGAAAGAACTGTCACCTACTCTCCAGGTGCCCAATTTGGAAATCCAGCCCTCATCCCTGGTCAGCCCCTCTTGCTCTCCACCATATCCAACCTATCAAGTTCACGTCACGTCTGGCTCCTCAATCCCTCCACAAGCCACCTGCCTGTGCATCTACATGCTGATGCTCAGTTCTGGCCACTGTCATCTGACCCGGTTACTGTGTGTACTAGCATGATCAGTTCAAAAAAGCAAAATCTGAATGCTTCATCCCTTTGCTTAAAAAAGCCTTTTAACATCTGCCTATTGTTCCTGGAACAGTTTAAACACCTAATCTGGCCTATGAAACCACAAGAATCTGAGCTCTGATCGCCTCATCAGCCTCACCTCTCACGACACCACCCCAACATCTGCCCTGAGGCTCAGCACTCCAACTGCCTGCACTGTCTTCAGTTCCTACCAAGAGCACAACCTGGGCCTCTCACTCTCTGCCTTGTCCCTTCCTATCCTTTTATCCTATCTATCGTCTATTTCTCCTTCAGACCTCAGCTGCTTCGGTAGCTTCTCCCTGTCCTTTCCTCTCCAGAAGGGCTAAGGACCGTTCCGCGGTGCAGCACCCTAATGAGACCCGGTACTAACTAATCATTCCTAAGCGCCTTCCTTCAAATCACCTCAATGCCTAAGGCACAGGAAGGAATTAATGAATACTGGCTTTATTAAATAAAAGTATTTTTAAGGCCCTGACCAATTTGGCTCAGTGGATAGAGCATCGGCGTGCAGACTGAAAGGTCCCGGGTTCGATTCCAGTCAAGGGCATGTACCTTGGTTGCGGGCACATCCCCAGCAGAGGGTGTGCAGGAGGCAGCTGATCGATGTTTCTCTCTCATCGATGTTTCTAGCTCTCTATCCCTCTCCCTTCCTCTCTGTAAAAAATCAATAAAACATATTTAAAAAAATATTTTTAAGGGTTGGCAGAAAATATATTGAAATAAACGAGATAATTTCTGAGTTGGGGGAACATGTGTAATTTTTATTTTCTTGCTACAGTTCAATAAATGATACCTGAACTTAAAAAAATATATAAATCAGAGTTAATCAAACAGTGCTTAAAATATTAAAAACAATATTGTGCAAAACTGAAAAATACCTTGTAGCTCTAACAGAAAAACAAGCCATAACCTAAACGAGGCTTACTCTTATACTCCAACATGACAGTCTCCACCTGCTTCCAAACCCTTTCAACCTGCGGCTACAGCCCCTGCCCTGCCCTCTGCTCTGCACAAGGGCTGGGACTACAGAAGTCAGTGGCTGCAATCAACTCTGGCACTTCCTGCAGAATTCCCCAAACGTCTCTGCTTCTCTCCAAGGCAGATCCTGGGAGAGTGTGCCTCTGCCCTGGCCCCTTCCAAGACAATACTCCTTTCTAAAAGGATTAAATGCACCGGCTTCTATCCTCCAAGGGGAACAAGAATTATCATCAATATGTACTTAGCAGGAATTAGGAAACAACCATTCAAAATCTGTCTAAAATAGTTAAAAACAAATTCACTTCCAAATAAGCATAAATACACACATACGGACGGGGTTTTTATTAGGTTCTACCACAGTTTTTCTCTTTCAGCAAACTGCTACAATGATGACTCACATTTTGTCATTTAAGGTCAATATTACATTCTGGCTGAACAGCTGTGTGAATTACTACGCCCTTCAATTTCTGTCATTCTCCCTTTATTTGAAGACTACGGAGGCTTAGAGGCTGAGTAGACAGCTAGGAGCAATACCAACCTTGTTCCTGAACCAAAGAAGGGGCAATCAAATCCATTAACAATCACATCTACTACCCTACCCTTCTCCAGCCCTCAACACTGGTAAGATGACCACTAGAAGTACTTAAATATCCTAGAGCCTTGGTCGGCAAACCACGGCTCTCGAGCCACATGCGGCTCTTAGGCCCCTTCAGTGTGGCTCTTCCACAAAATACCATGTGCGGGCACGCATGTACAATGCGATTGAAACTTTGTGGCCCATGCGCAGAAGTCGGTATTTTGTGGAAGAGCTGGTATTTTGTGGAAGAACCACACTGAAGGGGCCAAAGAGCCGCATGTGGCTCGCGAGCCACAGTTTGCTGACCACTGTCCTAGAGGATTAGCATTAATTACCAAACTGGCTACAGTTCCTTTCATCCTCATTATCATTGATTATGATCTCACAAATTTAAGACAAGCCAATAGTGTCAGGGTCAAATATGTCAACCTGCAGGATGGAAATCTGCTACTCACAGCCTAGAACTTACCAGAAATTACAAAGTAAAATATTTACCTTGAAAAGTTTATTAATTTTTTCAAGCCATTTATTTGTAATTAGAAATTTACTCAATGATAGCTAAGACTTTAAAATATTATCTGAAGTTTGAAAGATAATTTCTTTCCTCTCCATCATAAAATTTGGGGTGTGTCTATCATAATATGAATGGCAAAGTGAAAATAAGATAGTATGTGCATTATGAACTGGGAACACAGTGACCAGTATAGATTTTTATTAACCACATGCCATATGTTTCTCCTTCTTAAAAACAAACACACATACACAACACATTAAAATAAACCACCCAAAACATCTTTTGCCACAAAGTTTCTTCTTGCTATCACAGAGACCCACACTATTTTAATGATCATGGGACTCAAAATTACAACACTAACACCACCTAAAGTTAGGGCCTCAAACTGCACAGCTTGTAGGAGTTCGGGGGAAATGTGCACAGCCAATAAAGCAAGGCCGACTCATAGCACTTGACAACTCAATTTCATCTGAAATTCATTTGACTATTCATCTGACTCGTTTCCTTAGGACATGAACACAGAGGAAAACTCTAAATTCATTCTGTTTTGGAGGAGGATATGTTACAATGCTGTTACATATCAGTAGTTTGCTCTGGCACATGGGAGTTGGGGGACCCTCAGTGCACCTCTATTCATACAGAGCCTCGTTGTTCTGATGATATACAACCACATTTTGGGAAGCACTTGTACCAATACTATTTCAGTGAAGACGATCTGGGCTATAGTCCAACACGTCACACGATTTCATTATGGAAAAGAGGATATGCACCGATAGCTAATTGATTACAGCTGTTCTATCATTAGCCTTGACTTCACTCCTACAATTGTCACTGCTTGGGAGGCATGTTTTAATTTTTAGATCAAAATTACACTGCAGGAATGACTTTAGGTTTCCTAGGCCCAGAGGACGAGGTTCCATACAGGTTTCATGGTAATAGGGAAGGAAAGGAGGAAAGACATGGGAAATAAGAAAATCCCAGAAATCATTTAAGGAAAGAAAGACAGTCCTAGAAAATATCTGGGGCAGCTTAGGGCATTCTAGTTATCAAAACAACAACAAAAACCCAAGTGGAGTTATAGAGCCAAGCCCACCTAAGAGCTATTTAGAACAGAGAAAACATTTTACAAATCTAAACTAATGACAGTCTTAGAAAAGAAAACATTAAGTTCAACTCTGCCTTTTCCCTGGGCTGGAATGTCTTCACTTGATTCCAGGCAAAATGTAACAGAATTCTAACATATGAAGAAAAACCTCTTCTTCCTTGTAATAACAACAAAATATTTAGTATTTTAAAATCACCAAGTGTTTTTTCCCTTTCCCGCATTTACATAAATATTTCTAAAACTTTAAATACTCCTCATGAGAAGTGTTGATCTGGTAAATTAATAACAGAGTAAGGGATAAAGACAAAGCACTGTGAAGATGGAAAGCTCTTCACTCAGTAGCCTATGGTTTGTATTTGGCTCTCTGCTATACACTGTCTGTGAAGAATTGGAGGACAACACAACACAGGGACTTTCTGCAGTTGTGACTTCAGATACACTGATATGATTTTAAAGGTGTCTCCAAATCTTATCTAGAGCATGCCCGAGGTTTCTACCACATAACCATCCGGTAAATAGCTTGCTTTTACTCCTTAGATAAGCCTATTGGAATCTAAAAAGCTCTCAGTATTATGCTAAGTGAAATAAGCCCGTCAGAGAAAGACAAGTATCACATGATCTCACTCATATGTGGAATCTAAAGAACAAAATAAACTGATGAACATAATAGTTCCAGAGACACAAAAGCAAAGAAAAGACTGATGAATCTCAGAGGGAAGGTGGGGGAGGGGAAGAGACTAACCAAAGATCTTATATGCATACTAGAGGCCCAGTGCAGGAATGGATCCCTTGGCCTGGCTTGCGGGGCCTGGCCCCAATATAGGCAGAAGCAGGGAGGTGAACTAGAAAGGGTTAATGGGGGGAAGAGGGGACATAAGTAATACTTTCAACAATAAAGATTTTAAAAAACAATAAGAAGCTCTGAGATTAACTGGCTTCAAGAATAACCCACATAATTTACCTAGCATTATTGTTCCCAGTACTAAACTATACAAAGCAAATTTACAACTTAAATATGGAAACAGTCACCACACTGATTTTAAAATAAAGTATTTCAATCCTACCATACCGAACTAACACTTTAAAATTCTTATTCTTTCAGAGTACTAAAGCTTTAATAGTATTAAAATTCCTAAAGAAAATAAAGACTAAAATCTAAACAGTTTTCTCTCATTTTAGCATTTCAGATAGTCACTTAGGCTGTGGCCTTAGAATTTCTATAAAGTCTTGGAAGAGGGGGTAGAAAGCAATAGTGAGCAGACAAGTAATGTCATTATAAGAAATCACTGTCTATAAATGCTCTCATGCACGACGACTATAGAAGAAATTCGGGAGAATGGCTTTTCCAAAGTTCCAACTTTCCCCATGAATAGACTTTGTACTTACTGTAATGCTTACCTGGTCTCATGCCAAAACAAATATTTTAATATAAAATTTAATAAATGGAACTAAAAGTATCATGTCTAATTTAATATTCCATATTGTGTAAACTATTGATATTAACATAATTGAGTTTGTAAACAATCCATTTGTAGAAGCTAACCTTAGACAACTGTATTGACCCAAAACATCTAGTGGGGCTCATCTGCAAAATGAAGCCTCAATGCCTAGAATTCATTAAAAGTGTTACATGTTTAATTTCTCCTGCCCTACAGCTCCATTGTCTCGTAAAAATTTTCCTTTGATCTCCCCCACTAAAAGAATTAAAGGAATATTGTAATTGAAATGTCATCAATAATTCACAAGACCCTCCTCCACAGCAATACATCTGATAAAATATTAATTGAGCTCCACAGACTGACAGTCTGCAGAGGAGCACTTGCCTGTAATTTGAACCACGAGTTCTGATCTTGCTGTAGCTCAGACCTGCCAAGAAGGCAATTATCTGGATGGTCTTGCCCAATCCCATTTCGTCTCCCAGAATTCCTCCTGCCTGCTGGCAGTGCAATTCCCACAGCCACCTAACACCTGTCTGCTGGTACCTACAACAACAAACACCAACAAGAAAAAGAAAATGGCAAATGGTGGATAATACAGATCATAACACAAAGTACTCATGAATTAATCATTTCGCTAAGTTCTAGTACCAGTTAGAGAAACATGCCGGATGTGTGTTTTACATAAGTATTATATTTATAAAGTCATACATTTTTTATTACCTAGGCCTAAAATCACAAATTTTTCTTTACAGAACATTAACACATTTCTAATTAAACTGATAGATGGCATAATTAGGGGCTATTTTATTTCCTTTACAACATTAAAAATAGCTTGGTAGATAAACATAAACTCATTATCTTTTTCAGTATCTTTCTGGAGGGGGAAATCTCAAATACTTTTAGTTTTTTAAGTTTCAATAATTTTCTATTAACAAAAAGCATGAACAGCATCAAAAGCAGGCCATAGATTACCAATTTATAGCATATATTACTGAAAAGTCACTTGGTAATCATATTACTTTTTTTGTTGTTGTTAATCCTCACCTGAAGATATTTTTTCCATTGATTTTTAGAGAGAGTGGAAGGTAGGGGGAGAGACAGAGAGAGAGAAACATTGGCCGGGGATCGAGTCTGCCACCAAGGTATATGCCATTGACCAGAATTGAACCTGGGACCCTCCAGTCCATGGGTGGATGCTCTATCCACTGAGCCAAATCGGCTAGGTCCATATTTTCTTTTTGTAAGAAAAATTAAATTAAATTGTAAGGTGATAAACAAGTCTGAATAATAGAGTTCCTCACAAAATTAATACATAACAGATGATTCTGCCATATTACTAGCATATGCAAAAAAAAGTTTCAAAAATCAATAATACAAAAAAACTTTTTAATATTTTAAAGCAGAAGTTGATTCAGGGACTTTTTCATAGATACAAAAACATTAGAGCTCTTGATATTTTAAATAAGGAGTACAGGTCAAAGGTAATAATAACACAGTCCCCTCTACAAAAAAAAGAAAGAAAAATGTTGGTATTTTCCTTTCTCAATGGCATATTTATTTAATCTATAGTCTAAAAATAAAGTTTAAAAAAAAATAAAAATAAAGTTTAAAAAAGGAATAATGCAAAAAGAATTTTTAAGAGTTAACATCATGGAACAGTATAAAGATTCCATGCCAAGTTAAAAAGTTAAAAAGAAATCTAAAAAAAACACACACAAAAAAACACATAAGTTAAAAGACAATGAAATCCAAAGGATTTTTTTTTTTCTTTCAGGAAAATACCAAGACTAATGAGCTTCCCACCGTAAAAGAAAATGATTTCATTTTACTGCCCAAATGTATTTGGTACACGACATGTCTACCTAAAATCTCATTATGAACTGCAGTCCTTGTTGAACTAGTTTTACTTAATCTTCTCTCATGTCATAATTAACTTTCCCCCAGTATTCGGCAAATCAATTCCAAAATTTGACTCCAGCTGTTGCCATTATTATCTATCACATAAGGAAAACTTAGAATGAGAATTTTACTGCTTACTAAGTTTGCTAATCTATACTAATAAAAGGGTAATATGCTAATTAGGGTGGAGATCCTTCCAGACGTCCTTCCGGACAAAGCCACAGCGGCTGCCCGAGGCTCAGGCAGGCCACGGATGGCGGCTGCCGCTGGGAGAGCCGGCCCAAGGCTCAGACAAGCCGTGGAGGGAGCGGGCCTAAGCTGTCAGTAAGACATCCCCTGAGGGTTCCTGGACTGTGAGAGGGGGCAGGCCAGGCTGAGGGGCCCCCAACCCCCACCCAGTGCACAAATTTTTGCGCACTGGGCCTCTAGTCATAATATACAATTTGAATATGCACCCTGGAAAAAAAGGATTAAAAATCAAGACATAAAAAGTGCACTATGAATAAAATATCATTTAATTTGGGAAGAAGGAAAAGTTCTACTTGCAAGTGGTATACAATCAGAGAATAATGGCAACTACTTCAGGAGCCTAGAGCGGGGTGGGCAAACTTTTTGACTAGAGGGCCACAATGGGTTCTTAAACTGGACCGGAGGGCCGGAACAAAAGCATGGATGGAGTGTTTGTGTGAACTAATATAAATTCAAAGTAAACATCATTACATAAAAGGTACGGTCTTTTTTTTCAATAGTTTTATTCATTTCAAACGGGCCGGGTCCCCGTAGTTTGCCCACAGCTGGCCTAGAGCCTACTGCCAGGGAGGCACCAGGCCAGGTGGTTGGATGTAGCCTCAAAACCACCCTGCAGGGAGATTGGCCAGCCTGTTTTATAGTTAGGAAATGAAGGCACGGAGAGGTTAAGTAACTTGCCAAAGGTCACACTGTTATAAAAGAATGAGCAAGGCAGAACTGAAAATCCAGAACCTCTGATTCCAACCACTTGAGAGATAATCCTGACCAGCAGTTCTCAAGGAGGGGTCACTCTGCTTCCTCAGGAACATCTGGCACTACCTACAGGCAAATGCCCTTGTTCTCTAGTGGTGAAAGTCCGAGATGCTGATCAGCATCCTACAACACAAAGGAACAGTTCCTACAACAAAGAATTATTCGGCCCAAAATATCATTGTACTAAAGATGAGAAACCCAGATCTAGAATAAAAGCTGGCTGTGAACTGGCTAATAAACTAATTCCAGCTTTGGAAAAGGATGTATTCAAAAAACTCGCCAAAAAACTGATGTATAGAACTAACCCTTTATTTGTGGTTTCACTTTCTACAGTTTCAATTACTTGCAGTAAATCACAGTCCAAAAATATTAAAGAGAAATTCCAGAAATAAACATAAGTTTTAAGTTTGCACACCATTCTGAGTAGCATGATGAAACCTCAAGCCTTCCCACTTCGTCCTGCTGGGACATAAGTCACCCCTTTGTCCAGCATTACCCGCACTGTACACGCTCCCTGCCCATTAGTCACTTAGTAGCTCTTTCAGTTATCACATCCACTGTTGAGGTATTACAGTGCTTGTGTTCAAGTAACCCTTATTTTACTTAAAAATGGCCCAGGCACAAGAGTGGTGCTGGCAATTCAGACTATGCCAAAGAGAAGTGAAAAGAAAAGTTTGGTACTATCCACAGTTTCAGGCATCTATTAGGGGTCATTAGGGAAAGTTAAATATTTTTACAAATTACTGTACCATAGTAAAGAAATTATTATACTCTGCTTCTCCCATGAGACTAAAACATCACAAAATTATCACAGATAATTGGTATATTTTGGCATTGTCACACTAATCCAAAATTGCATTAACTAGCGTAGCTAAAAGTAAGGTCAAAAGGGTGAAGCTTGCCATTCGATTGCTAAATTATACAGATGAATGCATTTGCTGGGCAAACTTTCAAAACAGAATTTTAAAAGTTAAACATGACCTTACAAAAAATATCACTTAAATGGATAATTGTACCTTCTGACTCCCTTGTGTACAATTCCCTGTTAATCTAAATCCACAGGGTGCAGTAAATACAGGAAAAATACATATCTATAGTTTAAAATTAAATGGCCTTACCTGAAATTTAATCATAAAATAAAAATGGAGACTATCAATCGTATTACTCTTTTTCATATAGCAGAAGAAAAGGAACAGAAGTTTTATAACATTTTTGAAGTATTTAAAACCCTGTTTTGAGTGATGAAAAACAACAACAAAAAATACTTTCCAGGAATGTGCAATTAAGATAAATTAAAAAACCAAATAAACGTGCCAACATTAACTACAATAAGGCAAATAGTCAATACAATATATCATATACATTCTTAGTAAGCAAAGTTTGGTTGTATTAACTGTGAAATTTTTTTGCTAGAAAATTTCACATTTTTTAAAAATGCAGATTCAACTTGAGTCTTGAGGATATTTGCCAAATCACTATACGTGTAGAAGTATCTTATCTTTGATAAGATACTATAATTTGGCCTGTTACTTAATAAGCAATCGCTTCAGAGAAGATGAAAAGAGTTGCCAATAAACATCTTTATTTATCTTTCCATAGTTAATTTTCATTTTGGGAAAGCAATAAACAAAGTTGCCACCTCTCCAAGCTATAAAATCTACAAAAATTACTAGAGAGATTCAGATTTTAATTTCTTTGCAGTTTTTTCTGTCTAGTTATGGTAACCCAACCAAGATACTTCAACACATCTTTAGGATTCAGCTTTTCTATATGTTTAGTGAGATAAAATAATTCTTCCTGTTCTTGTTTTCTCCCACACACTCCAAGAAAAATTAAAACTATAAATAAAAACTCTCTGAGATGAAATATAAAAAGCATGCTATTTTTAAATAGACATCTTGCAGAAGTTTAAAGCATGGCTGACAGGCAAATCTATGAAGATTAAACATAACCATTTCAAAGAAAGAAGTTTGCATCCCGCACCCAACTACCAACTGATAATGAGAGACAGAAAGAAGCTATTTAATGGTTTAACTTCCTATATGCATCTAAGAAGCCTTCCTGAAGTACCTTGTTAAGCAAGTCCCAAGAGTGATGAGACTGAAAATGTGCCTCAGTATTCACATTCATCACGGGAGACTGCCCAGGCCTTGCAGGCTTTCCGCATGCGCCTGCCATGCAGCATCCGGTTCTAACACTGAGGCCACTTCACATATGAAACATAGTCAGTTTCAAAGAGCAGCTCAATCCTGAAGGTGTTTGACTACATCTTCTTTTCTGACATTAGGACATCTACATAAAATATTTAGATGCACATTTGGTCAGCTCAAAAGTATTACACCCTTAGGTACAATATAGGGCACTCAGAAAATAATCTAAACAGTTTTTTTATTCTACATAGAAGTAAAAAACCTTCCCAATATTGATTTTAATATAAAACTCTTCTTAATTAATCTGATTTAAGAAATTAGAGGTTTGGTTCCTAAAAATTACTAAGAACTATAAAATAACTCGATGTAGATGGTTTTTAAATGTGCTGCTTTTAGTCTGTTAAGATGGGTCTATATAGATTCATCAGTTTACAAACATACCCAATGCGCACTTCAGTCAATTTATTATCATCTAATTTTAATGAACAGCATGTGGCTAAAATTTCACTTGACAGCATCTATTTGCAATAAATTGCTGCCAGTACCTAAGGGCCCACAGGTAACTGCTGTGTAATTCCTAAAATATTAATCTGCACACAATGGCTTGATGACAGAATAAAAGGAAAAAACACATGGCACATACTTGAAAAGCTTTTTGAACAAAAAACCTGGCACTTTAAAACCTTCATCAAACTCAGCATCACTTTCCTCAGAATCATCTTCAAGCTTCAGACACTTCTCTTTGTCCTGCAGTCTCAGCTTATTCCATCTCCTACCATGAAAAGAAAAATCATATTTCCATTATTTTGATTATAAGACAGATTAAACTAGATCGGTCTAGATAATGCACAGGAAAAAACAGGCAAATTAGAATGATCTTTTTTCGCCCAAAACACCAATATTCAAAGAAGAAAAACAACTAATTCTCTTTTCCTTCCTTCTCAATTCAATTCTTATTTGAATTATTGTTGCTGTGCTAGAAATATTTTTGTAAGGTCCCAATTCATTATCAAAAACTACCTGATCCTCTTCTGGAATACACCCTGAGGGAAAATTTCTCTGCTAGTTCCTAAGATATATGAACTTAATTTTATAAAAGATTCAGTGAAAATTTCAATGTGGCTAAGTATCTCCAAAACAGCAGTATAACAAAAAATATTTTATTTATAATTACTATTTCTGTGCTAAAAATATGCTACTAATAGCACAAAACAGCACAACATCTTGAATATAAAGCAAATTTTTGGTCAATATGACTATAATTGGATTCACACATTAATTACTTAATGGGGGGCATCAATAATATAAAAGTACTGATAATTATACCACTGAGGGAAAAAAGTGTGTTCACTAAATAAAATCTAAGTTACAAATTTAGTACATAATGCTTTTCAAATATAAAATAAAAGGAATATTTATATTTCAGAAGGGTAATGCCATCTATCCTATCTAATAATAGACAAACATGGTAATTGACCATACCTTCACTACCCCTCCCATTGGCTAATCAGCACAATATGCAAATTAACCACCAACAAAGATGGCGGCTAATTGCATACTGCAGGCAGGGCAGGACAGTGCAAGCCGCCAGTGCGTGCCACCATCCAGGGCAGGCCCAGCCCTCCCTGCCACCAGAGACCCCATTGGCAGGTCCTGGGCAGCAAGGCAGCCCCACCCCAGAAGCCGGCCTGCCTTGCCCCAGAAGCCAAGACAGATTATGAGGGTGAATCAAAAACAAAACCCACTTTAAGTATAAAGACACATATAGATTAAAAGTAAATAAATTAAGCAAAATGCTCAGTGGATAGAGCATTAGCCCATGGACTGAAGGGTCCCAGGTTCAATTCCAGTCAAGGGCATGAACCTCAGTTGCTGGTTTGATCCCCAGTCCCTATCAAAGCATGTGCAGGAGGCAACCAATCAATGAGTCTCTCCCTTTCCCTTCACTCTCTCTAAAACTCAATGGAAAAGTATCCTTGGGTGAAG
>NW_006285939.1:2029269-2058379 GCF_000327345.1 Myotis davidii
GCGCCCCAATCCCCTGATCAGCCCTGCTCTGTGCCTGACAGGGGGGAGCTCCCCAACCCCCTGATGGCCCTGCAGCTCTGTGTGTGACAGGGTGCGGCGCCCCAACCCCGATTGGCCCTGCGGTGTGTGACAGGGTGGTGCCCCAACTCCCCTATCGGCCTTACTCTGTGAATGACAGGGGGGAGCTCCCCAACCCCCTGATGGGCCCTGCTCTGTGGGTGACAGGGGGGAGCAATATGCACATTGACTGAATGGCAGAATAACCGGTTGCTATGATGTGCACTGGCCACCAGGGGGCAGATGCTCAATGCAGGAGCTGCCCCTAGTGGTCAGTGCACTTCCATATGGGGAGTGCCACTCAGCCAGAAGCTGGCTCATGACTGGCCAGCACAGTGGTGGTAGCAGGAACCTCTCACACCTCCATGGCAGCACTAAGATTAGTCCAACTAACAGTTTAGACCCGATCCCTTGGGGGCCTAAGCCTTTAGTCGGATATCCCCAAGGGTTTCCTGGCTGCCAGAAGGATGTCTGACTGTAAGCTTAGGCCTGATCCCTGGGGGAGTGGGCCTAAGTTGACAGGTGGACATCCCCGAAGGGGTCCTGGACTGTGAATGGGTGCAGGGCGGGCTGAGGGACCCTCCGCCGAGTGCACAAATTTTTGTGCACCAGGCCTCTAGTCTATATAATAAAAGCCTAAGCGATGGTTACGGGTGAATGACCAGAACAACTGGTCACTATGATGCACACTGACCACCAAGGGGCAGCCACTCAATGCAGGAGCTGCCCCCTGGTGGTCAGTGCTCTCCCACAGGGGGAGCACTGCTCTGCCAGAAGAGGGGCTCACAGCTGGCAAGCACAGTGGCAGTGACAGGAGCCTCTCCGGCCCCCACAACAGCACTAAGGAGAAGCAAGCCAAACAGTAAGGAGCAAGCAGGTAGGCGGTAAGGAGCAAGGGATCCCGGACTGTGAGAGGAATGTTCGAAGGGTCCCAGACTGCAAGAGGGCACAGGCCGGGCTGAGGGACAGCCGCCCCTCGCCCCCGCCCCTGTGCACAAATTTCGTGCACCAGGTCTCTAGTATATACATAAAAGAACAAAATGTGTAAGATCTAAAAGTCTCAGCAATATGCCAAGGTTGTTGAGAAGTTGTAGCCATTTAGCCAGGCTAATTCTGTATTCATATAACTACAATGGACACTGGTGTCACAAGTTAAAAAAAAGTCAATAGCCTCACATTTTATTTTCTTCCATTAATAAAAGGATGACTTTTTTAGTATGCTTGCAATTTTGAATTTCACAAAATGGTGGAAATAAAGCACTGATACAGATAAATGCCTTCCAAATAAAAAGCTCACAGCAACAAATATAAGAAGGCATTTATCTGCCACTCATGCAAGAAAAACATCGCACATCTAAAGGAAGGTAAAGGAGAAAAGGGAAGAATGATTTTGCACACGGTGGATTCTCCAGTATCAATTACCAAACCAGCATGGAGGCCAAACAGCAACAGGCGGTGACCCCATCCAGGGCGCTGCTTAAAGTGCCTCCTCTGATAAATTCTTGCCTTGATGAAAATTTCAAGTCTTCAAAGTAGCAAAAGGAAGGGTTAGCTGAAGTTTAACTGAAACCACTGAGGAAGACTAGCTGGTGACCTGAAACTGCTTCTCAGGGTACTGAGAGAATCTATAAATCAGCATTGTTGGTAAATTCCAGAGAACAGCAAATGGAAGAGGCAGTACATGGCCAAGCCTAAGGAAATAGCTGTTATATAAGATTTAGTATGTGATAGTCTTTTTATGTAAAAAATTAATGACCTTTTTGTCCTTCACTTCTAAAGGCAATCTCTTCCTCTCTTTTATTTGTATTTTTCTTCCTTAATTTCCAGGTAACTGATTAAATGAAGAGTGATGTGGTGTGCTACAATAGTCTCTGCTATTCTGAGTTTCACTTCATCTATAAACTTAGTCACATGCAATGGCATACAACAGTGGTTCTCAACTGACCATCCTCCATCGCCTCCTTGTCACAGGGGGATTTGACAATGCCTGGAGACATATGTGGTTGCTACAACTGTTGGAGGAGAGGAGATATACGACTAGCATAGAGCTGGCTAGGCCAGGGATGCTAAGCATCCTACAACGTACAGGACAGTCCTCTACAACAAAATGTTATCTGGTCTCAAAGGCCCATAGTGCCAAGGCTGAAAAGCCTGGCTATATAGGTATCCTTTACTAGCGGAACTTAAATATTCACACATTTTCTTGACATACATATATGAGTTCTTGCTACTCACTACCTGAAATTTAGCAAGCAAGCAAATTCAAATGAGATATCCAAACTCTTACTATCAGAGCTCAAAACCAAACATCCGCATAACAAAGGACACTGTACTTAGAAAATTTGTGGGTAATATAAAATCTGTGGAAAAATCACAAAAACTATCACAGTCACTGAAAAAGTACTTCATTTGCAAATACTCACAGATAATCTTATAAAAAAAAAAGAAAAACACCAGAAGTTACTGGCTTTTTAAATTTGGTACAATGGGTCATTAAATACTTTATATACAAGAAATTCACATATTAAACTTCACTGACAGATGATCGCCATTTCCTTAGACTCAGCCAGTACATCTTTGTGGCTGTTAAATTTCCCACCACATCACTTTGTACCAACAGGGAATCAGCTTCCTCCTCCCGCCCTGCCTCCCTCTTAAAATGCAGGCATCATGTCAGCACAGAACACACAGTACCTAGGAAACCACAGAAGCCACCATAGAAATGATTGCATCCCAGCGTCATCCGCTTCATAAAGAAAGATGAAAAGAAACAAACATTTATTCAGCTTGGTTAAAGGATGACTGAAAGTGGTGGAGAAAAATCATTATTACCTATAAATATTTGTATCATTGTGGAGACAAATCACCCAGTAGAATCATATACAAATTATTAAAGACAGAAAACACCAGTTATAAAACCACATGCCCATGTGGCTCAAGCTAAGAGATTCTTCTGTTACACAAAGCAGCAATTCCTAGGTGGCTTGTAGCCAAAACAGGCCTGCCCATGTCACTAGTGCCCACGCAGAGCAGCGCCAAGCGCGGGTTGACAAGAAGTACAGGGCACACTGTGGAGGTGGAGGAGAGCTGGAGCCATCTGAACCCTGAGGGAAACAGGTGCGTTTCCCATCCTCACTGCCCTCAGGGGCCTCATGCTCTTTTTCGCGTGCTCACCACGCTTCTCCCAGCCTGGAAGGCTGAGGGATCTGTCCGGCCAGCAGATGTCGAGGGGACCCTGTGCTGTGAACAAACTGGGTTAGACATGCCGTAAGCACAGGCCCAAAGATAGTCCTGGTCTCAGGTGGTCCAGAACCACATCCTGACTGCCGTTTATTAGCTCCTTAACCCACAGCAAGTAAATTAATCTGTTTAGCATCTAAGTTTCCTCAACCGTGAGATGGGGAGAACAACAGCATCCACTTCCCTGGATTTGGGGGAGAATTAAATGAGGTGTCACATGTAAAGCACTTATTAGCATAAGCCTAAAATAAAATAAATGCTAAATAAATTAATCTACCATTATGTATAATGCTACCTATATGTGTGAAACCCTCCGAAACCGAGGCAGGAGCCAGTACTATGCCCAGAGGGGAATAAAGGAATCTGTAGTCCAATACAATTGCACACGATACTGAAAAAACACCACCAATTTCACAGAACTCCTGAACAAGTCCATTTGAACTAAAACAAAACTGGTTCATCAAATGGATGCTAAGTAAATTATTACGAGTAACATGATCAGCATGAATAAAGACAGTAGCCATCAGAGGTACCTGCTAGAATACCTCAATTTAAAAATTCTGTAACAGACTATTACAGTGAACTGTCGTGAAGTAGGTCCATCTTTTATATAACAAAATGACTTTTACATAACACAGAATGACTTAAAATTAGTTGATGGCAGAAAAATAAGATCCGGACCCAAGTAATCTGAAATCTTAAAAATTAGAAATGGCTCCAAAATGTCTTAATTCTGTTACGAAGTAGTCCAATATTTACATTTTTGGAAAAGAAATAACTTTTTCCTGTTTTCTATTCTCTCACTTTAAAAAATCCACACATGTAATAGTCACAGCTGCAGCCACATAAAACGAAGTGGGCCTGGTGTTTCTGGCAGTGTCTCTAGCTCCTCACACAACGACCACAGTCAGCCCGCTGTTGACTCCATTGGCAGCCACTTAAAAGAGAACCTAGCAATAAACATAAACTTCAATTCCAAGCAGATGCAAGCAGAGAAAACACTCCCTGGCTCCCCCACACTCACGCAGGAGTGAGAACCTGGCCCAGGCTGTGAGGCCCGGGGCTGATACCACAATAACCATCTATCAGAAGCAGCTCGAACCCAGAGCCATGCTGCTAGCAATGAGGACACTACATGACCAGTTGAACTGCACCAGGAACAATACTTCCTCCAGTTGTAACTTACTGGGGTACCTTGTCAATGAAATCCTAACCATACACTGGAAAGCTAGTCGTCACAACTTAAAGTTAATTTACTTCCAAAAGAGAAATTTCCAGCATGTCAAGAGTGTTCCATACACACAAGAGGAAAACACAGAGAGGTGGCAGAATGTCATCCCTGTGGCCTCCTCATATCTGTGCATCTACATTCCTGCACTGTCCCAACCTCCCCGCCCCAACACACATCCCACATCCATGGGCCCGTTAGACCTCTGCCCAACTAGTGCTTCCGGAGAAGGACGCCTTTCCCCGCCAGCCAGTCAGCCATCGTGTCCCCCAGGTGCTCTCTCAGCCCCTTGGGACCTCAGGCATGCCCCTCTGCTAGCATCTTTTGAAATCCATATCTGTCTCCCCCGAAGGCTGGAGCCACTTGAGAATAGAGACTGTCTTAGTCATTTTTATATCCCCAGAGACTAGTATAAATGCCCACCTCACCAAAGACACTCAATAAATGCTGAATGAATGAATGAGGTTCAGAATTGGGCTAGGAATAAGGAAAACACCAGGGCTGGAAAATGATCTGAGTGGGTCACTCAGAAATGGGTTCAAGAAACTTCCAGTTCCATTTCATTTACAGCCTCCCTCCCGCTGCATTTCCTTCTCCCACACACGTGACCTAAGGAACTACTCCTGGCTATATCCACAGGGTAACAGGGGTAAGGTCCACTATGAAGCATCAGCCAGGGCAAACAGCAACTGCAAGGTCAGAGAAATTCTAATTTAGAATTCTATAACCAAAAATGTTATATTGAATATAAAAATGTTGTAAGTCATCTTCAAGTCCTGAATTCTGTTTTTTGGGTCTCCCAGGGGATGCACTTTGCAGCTAGGTTCTGCATAGGGGCTGATGGGAAGAATCAGAAGCCCCAAGGTAAAGCCCAAACTTCCCTAAAGCCAGATGGAACAGCAGGGCAAAAGATTAAACTTTTTATGAAAGACTTTGTCTTCTGATAGAGGAAAAAAGGTGTTAACTAGCCCTAAAATATATTTACATTAGCAGAAAGGAAATGCTTTTTATGTTCCCACCTACATCTTCTTCTTTAATCCAGACATATAATAGTCACAGCAGCAAGCAAATAAAATGAGGGAGTGTATTATTCACTTGGGGGGTGGTTCTAAGTACTACAGTCCCCCTCCCTCCAATGGCAGCCACCAGAGGAGAACTCAGTAAAAAAAAAAAAAGATTTAAGACATCCAGTGAGAACTGGATATTGGCAGAGAGCTGCATTATAGATCTGCAACAGGTACGGAGAGGTCTGAACTTTAAAAACATCTTTTAACCATTACTGCATTTGTCTCCTTGACCACAAAGTGAGCAAATATTAGGTTTTTACAAAATTAAATGAGATTATATATGTATTATACCCTTTGAATTAAAACTGCATGTTTTGTTTTGTTTTTTACACAGCATACATGTCAGATGCTTTTATAATTATTGGCAGATTACACACAAAAAAAGGTAAAACAGAAATTTTAATTAATTGCAGGTTAAAGGTGAATAAACAATGAAACACATAGAGCAATCTTGGGCAGGCAGGAGGCAAGTAGCCCCCAGACTAAAGGCCATCCTGCTAGCCTATCCCTACTGCCAGCCAAGATCAAGATCACTGTAGTCCCTAGGACAGCAAGAGTGTGTCAGTCAAGCCTTACATGGCACAACAGAAGGACCTGGAACACTAACCTTAGAACAAAGAGATCTGTGAGGAACCAAAGTGTCATCTTGACATACCCACACTTAGAACCAATGAAGTTTGAAGAGTACTCCCTGGGCAGATGTCTAGTGCCCCCTAGTGTGTTCAGAGGAGATATCATTTTTTTATTTTTCCCCAAAACTACTGAAAATGTACTTATATTTGTCACTGATACTTTATCACTAAGTGGAGTCTTAATCATATCAATAAAAAATGTATGAAAGGTAAGAAAAGCCTAAAATTAAAAAAAAAATAAGTTTATAACAGCTAATGATTTGGCTAAGCATATTAATACCAATTGTGAAACTGCCTTTGACTTTAGAGAGAAGTCACCTTTTCGTATATGTCAATATTTATGATTCTCATGGACCCCTTACTGACTTGATGGGATCTTTGTAGTAATGTTTTACCTAGTGGGCATGCAAATAACAAAAACAGCTAATATTTACTGAGTGCCTGACATATGCCAAATATCTTGGATATATTATCGTTCGTAATCCTCATAATGCCCTTGAAATAGGTGCTGTTATGATTCCCATTTTATGGATGAGGATATGTACAAAATCTCAGAGCTACTAGATGAGACTTTGACATTCTGATTTCATGGCCTGTGATTTCTAACCTCTATGCCAAATATCACTTCCTTAAGTAATGTCAGCTAGCTCTGGTCAAGCTGTGTTTTGAAATTATACATACAACCTTAGCCAGTTTGGCTCAGTGGACCGAAGGGCACCGGGTTCGATTCCATTCAAGGACCCTCGTCAGGGCATGTGCAGGAGGCAACCAATCAATGTGTTTCTCTCACATCGATATTTCTCTCTGTCTTTCCCTCTCTCTCCCACTTTCTCTAAAAATCAATGGAAAAATATCCTTGGGTGAGGATTAATAAAATAAAAAAAGAAATTATACATACTTACATACATACACACCATAGTAGCCTGCCCAAGATCAGTAATGTGAAGATTCAAACCCAGATCATCGGCTCCAGAGTCTGCACTCCTTATTCTTACATAACCTTGCCTCTCAAAAAGTATTTTTCAAAATCCCCAAAAGCACTTCTTTTCTCCTAAGTACCAAGCCAAGGGTAAATAATCATTTCTTTAATTGCTATACAATGCAAACAATTATACAAGAGCAAATCAAATTCTACTAAGCTTCAATGCAAATTTGTCTCAAAAAATGTCAATGCTAAAGTTTGAGGAGGAGAAAGATGGCTTTCATTTTCGTGCAATAATGTGATTTCTTCCCGACTTCAACACTGTGCACAATGAGTCCAAACTCACTTTTCACTGGGCACCTGCCATCTTTCCAAGGAGCAGTAAAATCAGTTTAGTTCTTTTGACTACAGATAATCTGGGGTGAACAGATGCATAAGACACATTTAATATTAGACAATCCAATATACTCAACTGCCTATACAATCCACAAAAATGCAAAATATACCTATTAATAGGGTCTGTCAAATTATTAGTAACTTGAGAGCATATATTAACAAAATGAACATGCTCTCCCTGAAACGAAGTCACATACTGAGCTGCTTGAAATCCAAATTTTACCTTACTGCTCCGTCTTCATTTTTACATTGAAGGCCACCAAGGCCAGAGCAGTTTGGATCCACACGGACTGTGCGGAAGTCACACATGACACAGTTAAATCACTCTTAATACAGGGTGCAATTTCAATCTGAGGATCATTCTCCACTGACTGCAATATCCATGAAAGAAATTCTACAACAGAAGCACAATAAGTACAATTTGATTTTTAAAAGTATATTCAAGGCACCAAGCTGGGTATTTAATATAGTTTGCATTTCTGCAGCACACTGGGTTCTCTATTTCAGACAGTTCAGAATCCCTTACAGATTACTCTAATTTGCTAAATTGAGATACTCGGTGTTTTACTTTTCTTATCTGCCTTTTTATGGTCTTCCTGGGTGGACTTAATTGGCACATCTAAGCAGATGAAATAGCCTCAGTTAGGAGTCCAGATCTCACAGAGTAAATTAAGACTGATGCAGACAATTATGCACTGGAGCCGAGAATGAGAGGTGTGTGCAGAGCACAAAGCTAAATTAGTCTTCATTTGTGTCTTAGCTTTATCATTTAAAAGAAGGCAAGATGCACCATAAAAAAATTCTTTAAGACAGTAATTTTTGCTTCTCTTCAAAACACAGACTTTTTGGCCCTAGCTGGTTTGGCTCAGTGGATAGAGCAGACTGAAAGGGTCCCTGGTTCGATTCCTGTCAAGGGCACATGCCCAGATTGTGGGCTCGATCCCCAGTGGGGGGCGTGCAAGAAGCAGCCAATCAATGATTCTCTCTCACCATTGATGTTTCTATCTCTCTCTCCCTCTCCCTTCCTCTCTGAAATGAATAAAAATATATTTTAAAAAAACACAGACTTTCTGGTTGTTCTTACACCCCCTCTCCCCTGCATGTGCTGGAGGGTGGAAGTGGCAGGGGAGAGGTCAATGGGGGAAAAAGGAGATATATGTAATACTTTAAACAACAAAGAATAAAGAATAAAATAAAATAAATTTTTTAAAAATCACAGACCCTTAGAAGAAAATTAAAAAAGGATATAGTTTTATTTCTTGACAAAGAAATTAAGTCCCAGAAACTGATTATATTAGGTTTCTAGATCAAGGCCATATTAAACTTTTACTAAATTCAGATTTTTAGGAATCAAATGATGTTGGTTATTTTTGTGTTTTTTAAATTGGGATATAATTGGCATATAATTGACATATAACACTGTATTAGTTTCAGATATACAACATAATGATTTGATACTTGTGTATATTGCAAAGTGATCCCCACAGTAAGTCTAATAAACATCTGCCACCACACATAATTACAAATTGTTTTTCTTGGGATGAGAATATTTAAAATTTACTCTCTTACCAACTTTCAGATATGCAATACAGTGTTACTAACTTAACTACAGTCACTGTACTGGTTTGTGTTTTTTGTGTTTTTAAATCAAGCTTTACAAGGTAATTTGGCCTTTGTGTAACTGCCACCTGAAGGTGCTGAATCTTCACCCAGGGCAAACCAAGATCCAAATGATGGACCACAGGAGACAATCCCAGCGCAAAGGGAGACATCTCTAGACCTCTCCAGTGCACTGCAGAAATGCAAACGATATGAAACACCCACACAATAAAATGGAAACAGAGCACCTGGGAGAGTGGGGCTGGGGGTGCGGCCTCCAGCAGCATTTCGGGGGAGCAGTGGAAAGCCTGCAGCAGGCCTCCATGGAGCAACAGGAGGAGCTAGTTGCTAAGGCCAGACTCTTCCGAGTCCACTGCACCCGACCAAGCTCACAGGCAGCTTCCACCTGACCCACAACAACTCAGGCCCCAAATTACTTCAGCTTTCTGAGCTCAGGTTCCCGTCTCCTAAGGGGTTGTGAGGTTTAAACCAACGAACCCACATAACATGAAGCACTGCAAAGTAGTAAACATTCAGTAACGTTAGCTATTATTGTTCTCATATAATCTCCTCCCATCCCTGCTCAGGCCACGGAGGCCTCCAAATTTCCAAATCCAAAAGTTTTTCAACGTTTATCCTACTTAGCTTGACACCTCTTCTTAGCAACTGAACACGCTGACTTCTGAACACCCTTCTAGAATTATGTGTGTATACAGCCAAACCATCTGAACAAGACTCAACTCACTCCTGGCCTCAAAGGGGAGGACAATGAAACAGTTTTCCCAAAAGATTAAGCCTTGCAGAGCACTGGAAGATATTCCTTAAGATTTACATAATGAATGGAGTCATCAATCCTTTTAAGCTCAAAGTTATTCATGTAAAATAAAGTAAAAAATAAGTCAGAAGAAAAAAATCTTTAAGGTAAAAAATGTATTAAAAACCAGTCACATCAACAAGCATCATGGCTATGGATTCAGGTTATACCAGATCAAAAGGCAAATTCTAAATACATGGCCAGCATGGCTCAGTTGGTTGGAGCATCTTCCTATGCAGCAAAGGGTTGCAGGTTTGATTTCTAGTTGGGTACATGCCTGGATTTCAGTTCGATTTCCAGATGGGGCGCATATGAGAGGCAGGCAATTAATGCATCTTTCACATTGATGCTTTGCTCTATTTCTCTCTCTTTCTTTCTCCCTCTCTCTCTCTTTCTGCCTTTCTCTCTCTCTCTAAAATCAGTAGAACATATCCTTGAGTGAGGATAAAAAAAATTCTATCCACACCATACTTGTCAGGTCTAGACTCCCTAGCAATCTCCTCAAATCCCCATCCAACTGGCTTTTTTGGTTTGGTTTCTATCAGGGAGGTGGAGGCGGCTATGTGCTGATTCTTGGCACCACCTTGTGGTCACATCTAGATATTACACATTCCACATCATTCCACAATGGAAGGAAATTGATACAGTGGGGCCTTGACTTACGAGTCTAATTCGTTCCAAGACCGAGCTCGTGAAGGAGCTCATTAACTCAAATTATTCTATCAACTCAATACAAAAAATCGGCCGTGAGACAGCTGGTATCTCAAAAAACTCGTTATTCGGGACAATCATAAGTCAAGGCCCCACTGTATTTACACAACCCTGTCCTGGCTTTCATACCCAGTTCTACCTCTTAAGAAATGGTTAAAACTGCAAAGACTGACTTGAGGTCCTGGATTAAATCAGAAAGTAGGATCACAGTGCTATTATCCAGTCCCAGGAAAGGTTAAACTGTAGAGGAGACTTGGTAGGAAATCCCCACTAAGCATCAGCTTAAAAAGAAAAAAAAAAAGATACCTAGTTAGAAATGATCTTGAGCTAATGAGAGACTTACGGCACAAGCTGAAAGCTTAAAGGATATGAGACGTCTAAAAGTCACCCACTTTCACGAATTTAAAAGAGCTTTATAATTAACACATTGCGGGCAGATCACAAGCATTCTCGTGTTTTCATATTACACAGTGTGTTACATAAATGTTAAAGGCACACCTTAAAATTAAATACCCATTGCATTTTGAAGTTATTACATGTTCTTACAAGCTAATATCTTTTTAAAGTATGATACTTTGTAAAACGTTTTTTGTACTCGTTCAGTAGAAACTTACCTGGCCACTGGGTAAAGCTAGCAATAAAACTACTGGTGTGCAATGTGTTAACAGGACTATAATACAGACTTACGTTCAAAAAATGTGCCTAGACTTTGGCACATAACGGGACAGAGGGGTGGGGTGGGTGAGGCCATGGAGCAGGGTCAGCTGGTTTGAACAAGACCAAGACAGAACTACAGCCAGGCACTACAGCTTAACAGAGAATGTTTTAATAAATAAGTGCCTTAAGAGTATTTAAAATATGCTTCCATATTTCAAAACATAAAAGGTTAACCTGACAGGAGAGTTTGTGTGTTTGACCTGGGTTCGGGAAGAAAGGGCCAGACCTTGGAAGCTGCTACTGACGGGCCTTGCAGGGCTGCTTGAATCTTCACAGGCCTAGCCTGGGCCTGGCCCTGGGCCCAGAAGGAAGTTTAAAGCTTGCTCTGGAAGCCAGTTGGTGTCCTTGACCAACTGCATCCCTAAGAGGAGGCACTGCTGCCTGAATGAACTGAAGGTTTCAGCCCTGAGATGTTTAGTTGAATAGACTGATTTTCATTGAGCATTTCTGACGATTTTTCCAATTACTCCTGAAATTTCTTATCTACTATGTTTTGCTTTGTTTCTTCACTATGGGACCTGAATAAGGGTTGTGTCCCATTTTACTGTATTTTAAGTTTAAATTCAGCCATGGCTGGCATTGCTCAGTGGTTAGAACATTGGCCCATGCACCGAAGAGTCTCAGGTTTGATTCCCAGTCAAAGGCACATACCTGGGTTGCAGGTTCATTCCCTGGCCCCAGTTGGGGCACATGCAGAAGGCAAAAAATTGATGTGTCTCTCTTACATCCATGTTCTCCCTCCCTCCCCCACCCCCGACTCCCCTGCTTCCCTTCCACTCTCTAAAATATCAATGGAAAAAATATCCTCGGGTAAAGATTAACAACAACAACAAAATGTACATTTAACATGTTTCTCTTTTCTGCTCCCCTTGCCCACAGGGGATTCCACTTTGGCTGCTTAAAGTTTGCTGCTTAGGTCAGCTCAAAGAAGAAAGCAGGGACTCCCTCCCCCCGCAACAAGGGGTTAAAAGGACCCTAGCCCACACTCAAAGGCAGAGCCTCCCACTCAAAACTTTCTTGCAAGGGTGCTTTTGCTTTGCTTGCTGAATAAACCTTCTCTCGTGAGTTTGAATCTTAGCTCTGAATTCTTTTCAAAGCCAGAACTCAAGCACTGAGGTCTGCTTTCACTGTTCACATCTTGGTGCAGTGACTCGAATTGTCCTACTCACTTGCTGTGGTAAGTCATCCTCTCCAACCCACTCCTACCTCTATGCTCGTGGTCTCCTTTCTCAGGACCCGCAGCCAGGTAAACAGTAAATACTAGCAGTTTGTTAATTACCTTCTGGGAGTCTGAACTAAACCTTTTGCTGGAAAAATGAGAGCCTGAACTTGTTCGGCTCCAAAGATAAGGAGCACTTCCTCCCTCCAGCTCCAATCTCGGGTATGCTTAGGTGACTAAGAAACTATGTAGCAGTCTCAGCAGGCATCCCGGTGATGAGCAAGAGCCCCATAGGGAATTCCAACTGTAACTAAATAACTGATTTGTCTGCGGATGCGCACATAGAGGCTGGTTACTTAGCGCTCCCAGTCCTTGAGGCTAAATTAGCCGAGGAGAGAAGCAGAGACAGTGTTTGAGATGACTCAGGGGGAACAGCCCCTTGGAGCTCAACACACAACAGCACACTTCCACCCCCACACAATATCCCTGGAAATGTTGCTCAGACTCTACAGCTCTTACCAGTAAATTAAAACTGAAATTAATAGGAGAGCTTACATCAGTGATGAGAGAGAACCATTGATCAGCTGCCTCCTGCATGCCCCACACTGGGAATCGAGCTCACAGCCCGAGCATGTGCCCTGACCAAGAATCAAGCCGTGACCTCCTGGTTCATAGGGTCCATGCTCAGCCACTGAGCCACACCTTCCGAGCAAGGTCCCGGTCTTTTAAAACAGCTTTCTGCATACTCTTTAAGGTCCCTGAAACAGGGGAATAAGACCACCCTCAATTCCTTCTACACTCTTCTAACAACCTTTTCTTTATTTCCATCTTCTATAAGAGCCTCAGGAATAACTTAACAGGGACTCTCACTTCCCCTCGAGAGGTGGCTGCTCTGTCTCTCCAAGGCCTCCACAAAGACCAGAGATCTTGGGAACATGAGAGACAAGGCAACAGGTCACTAGCCCAACTATTGAAGACCAGAGTTACAGGAGGAGTTTTCCACCCAAGGTGATGACGATACTAGGCAACCCTTGGATGGATAGACATGATGGGTGAGGGGGAAGAGGACCTCCGGTAAGACCAGCTAAGGTTGGAGGCCAAGAAGCAGGGAGGCCTGACTTCGAACAGGAGCACTCTACACCTGGGTGGCACACAGACAGTAGGGTATCCTGCCCTATTGTGGCTCTCAGACCACAGGGCAGCTCAATATAGCCCAGATATTAGCAGGGATGCCTCTAACTGTTGGTTCAAAGTGTACCTGTCTCTCTGTAGATGGGGAACCAGTCCACAGTGCCTCGAGATACCCCTCTGGAATACATACCAACTGGGAGAAATTTGACCCTGAATCCTTAAAAAAAAAAAAAAAGGCTAATATTCTTTTACAACACGCCCTGGCCCCAATACAAGTTGGGCAACAGAGATGTTTGGCCAGTCAATGGCACCATTACTTTTAATACTATTTTACAGCTAGACCTGTTTGCAATTCCCAAGGGAAATAGTCAAAAGTCCCATACATCCAAGCCTTTATGGCTCAGGAATGACCCCAGGCTATGCATTACCTGTAAACTAGATCCCTCCAGAACTGCTATACTGTACTCACAGCCCCTGCCTCCCTTCCTCCCCCTGGTAACACCTCTCCTTCTCCTTGCTCTCCTGTGACCCCAAAGGATGAAGAAAGAACTACCTGTCAGGCTCCAGTCCCTCTTCCCCTATATCTGGGGCCTTCTCAAGCTACTTTAACTGGCCCTATACAAGAGGTAGCAGGACTGACTGGGATCCCTATGAGAGTACATGCCCCTTTCTCTATGAAAGATTTGCACACCAAATCCAACAGGACTTAGGAAAATCTCAGAAGACCCAAAGCTTTGATCTGAACTGGAGAGACATTACTGTAATCCTTGCTCAATCCCTAAATAAGGAAGAAAAGGTAAGATCATAAAGGATGCCATCCAGCTTGGGAATGGTATGCATATGATAAATACCCTCTAGGAATGATGGCTGTATGGGTCACTGATCCTTTATGGGACTATTAACAGCCCCAGAGGACCTGGAACTGGGACCATTTCCTAAAAAGCCTTCTAGAGGGAATGAAACAAAGCTGATCTAAGCCTATTAATTAGCAACTATAAGCCAGGAACCTCAGCAGACTACCACAGACTTCTTAGAGAGATTGAGGGAGGCCATCATGAAATATACTAACCTAGATCTTGATTTGGAAACAGGCCAACAGTCTTATGAGACTGTTTTCTAACCAAGGCTGCCCCCGATAGCCTGAGAAAACTTCAAAAGCTCTCTTAGGACCACATACCCCTACCCCAGGCCTACTTATGGCAGCCTCATCCGCCTTCTATAACCGGGATCTAGAGGAGGAGGAGAGGCTCCAATCAAGGGAGGGGCCTAAATATCAGAGAGAGGCTCAGTTATTAGCCATGCCCCGCTGTCGCTACTCAGGTTGAGCAGATCCAGGGTGCCCTGGAAGAACACCTCCTCCCAGAAACGACTGTATCTACATAAGATCTGGATATTGACAGAACCGCCCCCAGCAAGGAAGACCCAGGGTCAGGGTGGGCCACCTGGCCGCTGTGCACTCTGCCATGAGCATGGGCACTAGAGGTGGAACTGCCCCAGGAACTGCAGGGATCCTGGGTCCAACATGTATCTCCCCATACGGCCTTAGACTAAAGGGCCTTGGATACCATCTGGCTCCCAAATCCAACATAAACATCATGGGGATGGAGCCCAGGGAAACCTTGGAAGTCGAAGGTGAGACAGTTAAGTTTTTACTTGATATGGAAGCTGCATTCTTGGTCTTGAAAACCTTCTCTGGGTCACTCTGCTCTGCCTCTCACCTGGTGGCAGGTGTGGATGGTAAGCTGACCCACCGATGGCTCAAGCTAAATCTGCTGCGACTGGAAGGGTCACTTATTTTCCTACCAATTTATAGTTATCCCTGGTGCCCCAACCCCTTCCAGGTTGAGATCTTTTAGAAAACTAGGAGCCCAATTAATTTTCCAAGGGAGATAGGCATCTTCATTAAATTTTATAACCATCGGTCCCCCTCAAGACCCTCAAAATTCTAAGAAAGAGAATGAGCTAGTTAGATAATTTCCTGGACAAACCCTGAAGCTTGGGCAGCTAAAAGACCTGGACGAGCTAAAACTGCCAGCCCAATTTAATAACCTGAAGGGAAGCCAACCTCCTCCACTAGCCCCTCTGGTCCAAGATCAATAAACTTACCCAGGAGAAGAATGGCTACGAGAAATCACCCAAATGCCAAGAGAGAAGGGACTAAAACACCTTTTAGCTTTTATTGACACTTTCACGGGATGGATTAAAGCATATCCCACTAGGGCAGAAAGGGCCTCCGAAGTAACTGAGGCATTACGTAAGGAACTAATCCCCAGACTCGGCCTACCCTGGTCTCCACAGTGCAACAATGGGCCATCTTTGTATTCCAGGGCACCAACAACTAGCTACTTCCCTAGAAATTTAATATCACCTCCACTCCTCTGGAGGCCCCAAGCATCAGGAAAAACAGAAAGGACTAATCTTACTTTAGAGTCCATCATTAGAAAACTAAGCCAGGAAACGGCTCTCTCATGAGTTGAAAACAGTGTTGCTGCAAAGTTTCTCCACCATAAAGTAACCGGGGGCGCAGAGGATGGGCTGAGACCTGCCCCTGTGCCCACTGCAGTCTTGCGGCACAGTTCCTTTCAAAGTGCACAAATTCGTGCATGGGCCCTTAGTCTAACATATTAAGCTGGATCTAGAATTCTTATTTATTCATAAACCTGCTGCCTAAGATAAAGCAAGCAGTATAACCTGTTTATAATAATCTCCCCAGACTGACCTTAATCGCTGTTTATAATAATCTTCATCTCCATCGTCACGGCATCTCACTACTTTCCGACCTCCTCCTCCTTTGGCAGCTTCAGCTTCTTCCCCGAAACTCTCATCATCATTCTCCTGCACTGTGATTTTCTTCTGCCATTTCCGCCGCTTGAGCACAGGCCCCAGTTCAGAGTCGGTGCCTTCTGCAGACAGGTCCACCTCTGCTGCCGCCTCCCGCTCCTCCTCCTCGGTGGGTAAGTACTCGGACTCCTCACCCTCAGAATCTCCCTCTGCCTTTGGCCTCACGTCAGACTCCAAGTGTTTCTTTCCCTTCGGCAATCCCACTTTCCCCTGGAACTGAAGAGCCCTCTTCTGGAGTTTCCTGATGTGCTTTTTCAAGCGCTTGTCTGTTTTTGAAAGAACTTTGCTTCTCTTGTTTGGTTTGTTTTCACTGAGTGTTGGGCTCAGCTCAGAAGTGACCAAGGCTGGAGTTTTCCTAGACGCCCTTTTATTATAAGCTTGCTTCTTCCTTTCAAAAGACAGTTTTGCTTGATCTGCCAAATACTTTTCAAAGCCTGACGCTTCATTAAGCATTAGTTTCCTAGGCTTTTTCTCCTGTTTCTGAGGGATCTGGGTACCAAAAGGTGTCATCTGGCCAGTGCGAATGAGCTCTTCCCAAGCAGTCTCCTGAGTAGGCATGAGCATGCTGCCGAGGCAGGACGGCCCCGCTTCTGAAAGAGGAACAACAATGCATTGGGCACTAGCGTAAAACTCACCAGGAGTGCAAGGGATATACTCAGCCATTCAATAAACAGTAGGCTCCTACAATTAATTCATATTAAAAATACAGTGGGGCCTTGACTTACGAGTGTCCCGACTAACGAGTTTTTCGAGATACGAGCCATCTCTCAGCCGATTTTTTGCTTTGAGTTGCAAGCTAAAATTCGGGTTACGAGCCAGCTTCAGATACCCCACCGCTAGTTGGCGCAGCGAACGTCACAGTGAACGCCACAACTTCAGCCCAGCATCACGTGTCTCACTCGTTCACTTTTTGATTTGACATACAAGTAATTTGAGTTATGAGCTCCATCACAGAACAAATTAAACTCCTAAGTCAAGGCCCCACTGTATATCATCAATCATTAATACCTAGCTAATGTGACTCAGTGGTTGAGTGTTGACCCATGAACCAGGCCATGGGTTTGATTCCCGGACAGGGCACATGCCTGGGTTGCAGGCTCAATCCCCAGTAGGGGCTGCAAAGGAGGCAGCCAATCAATGTTTCTAACTCTCTCTCCCTTCCTCTTTCTCTAAAATCAATAAGAACGTATTTTTTTAAAAGTATATATATATATATGTGTGTGTGTATATATATATATACTAATAAAAGGATAATATGCAAACTGGTCACGACCGGATATGCTAATTAGTCACGACTGGGTATGCTAATTAGTTATCACTGGTATGCAAATTGACCATCACTCCAACACACAAGATGGCCACCCCCATGTGGCCACAAGATGGCCTGCAGGGGAGGGCAGTTGTGGGCAATCAGGCCAGCAGGGGAGGGCAGTTAGGGGCGACCAGATCTGCAGGGGAGGGCAGTTAGGGGCAACCGGGCCTGCAGTGGAGGGCAGTTGGGGGTGACCGGGCCTGCAGGGAAGGGCAGTTAGGGATGACCAGGCCAGCAGAGGAGGGCAGTTGGGGGTGATCGGGCCAGCAGAGGAACAGTTAGGCGTCTATCAGCTGGCAGGGGAGTGGTCTGGGGGTGATCAGGCTGGCAGGCAGGCAAGCGGTTGGGAGCCAGCAGTCCTGGATTATGAGAGGGATGTCTGACTGCCCGTTTAGGCCCGATCTCTGGATCAGGCCTAAACGGGCAGTCAGACATTTCTCAAGGGGTCCCAGATTGGAGAGGGTGCAGGCTGGGCTGAGGGAATTTCATGCACCGGGCCTCTAGTATATACATATAGAAAGATAGATAGATAGATAGACAGATATAGATATATACACACACACATACACACACACACACATATACTAGTATATATATCATTAGTATACTAAAGCATATGAAGAATAGAGTAAAATTTATCATGCCACTTTTAATATATTCCTGTTCAAAAAGGTGATTTCTCAATAATTTTTTCTAAAATATGGCATTATAAATATACTCTCACGCATCCAAAGACAGACCTAGTCATATGTAACATAAAGATAGACGAGTAAATTTAGCTATGCTTCCTTACCAATTAAAGAGTAACTGGGAGGAAGCAATCTCCCCAGTTTCCATGTCACTGCTAATACCAGCATTCAGGCTGACTTAAATTCAAGAGATGGTAAAACTGAAAACAGACATCTAAAGAATCAGCATGCACTGAAATAGGTAAACATACATGTCAGATCTGCACTATCCAATAGTCACCATGTGGCGATTTAAATTTGAGTTGAAAATTCAGTTCCTCAGTTGCACCTGCTCAATGTGCTCAATAGCACATGTGGCTGGAAACACAGACAGACATGTCCATCACTGGATAGCACTATGCTAGGTGTGTGAAGTTAACTGGCCGAGGGATGGACTAAAATTGGCAGCTATGCCATAATAACATAAAGTAACCTAGAAATCATCCTTCTTTCATTTGTTGAAATTAATAATCTCTAACAAGATTACTTCAGCCATGTAGTAGTATTACTTTATGCTATACATTTTATTTCCCTGATGACTAATGAACTATGGTACCTTTTCATAGATTTATTGATATTTTGGATTGCCTCTTTTGAAGAAAATGTTCAAATCCTTTGTCCAAAATATCCAAAGAAGTAAGGCTCAACAGGAAGAAATTCATATTCTAAACTCTATGTTTCTTGTAGGCCAATACTACCACGGCCAGTTTCTCAGTAAACCTGAACTAAAAACAAAAATCACTGAAATACACAGATCTTAATGTAGAGCTCAGTGAAATTTCAAAAAAACATACCCATACACCAGTATCCAGATCGAGAAACAGAAATTACTAACATCTCAGATGTGCCCTTCTTGGTACCTCCAAGCCTCTAACCACCTCCCACCCCCTAAGATGACTATCAACAGTAAAGACAAGTTATACCTGACTTTGAACTTTATGTAAGTGGAAATGTTCATACTCTTGTGTCTGGCTTCTTTTTCTCAATATTACACTTGTAGGATCCACACTTGCTGAATACAGTTGCAGTTTGTTGATTCTCATTGCTGTTAGTGTTCAATTATATAACTATACTACAATCTTTCCATTCCACAATTAATGGACATTTGGGTAGTTTCCAGTTTGGGCTACCAGGAATAATGTTGCTATTAATATTCTGGTGCACATCCTTTGGATATATGTTTATAATTCTTTGGGTTTGTTAAGCTTTAGCAGGCACTGCCAAACAGTTTTCCAAAATGGTCCTATCAACTTTAAGTTTCACCAGCAGTGTTTGAAAATTCCAATTGGTCCACATTTCTGTCATTCTATTTTAGCTACTGTTAGGCATGTAGTAGTATTACTTTATGGTATAAGTTTTATTTCCCTGATGACTAATGAACTATGATACCTTTTCATAGACTTATTGATATTTTGGAGTCTCTTTTGAAGAAAATGTTCAAATCCTTTGCCCATTTTTCTTATAGTTTGCCTTTTAAAAAAAGATTTCTAGCCCTAACCAGTTTGCTCAGTGCTTAGAGCGTCAGCCCATGCACCAAAGGGTCACAGGTTCAATTCCCGGTCAAGGGCACGTACCTCAGTTGCAGGCTCAATCCTCAGCGAAGGTCGGGCGCCTGCAGGAAGCAACCAACCAACCTGTCTTTCTTCTATACACACACACCCCCGCCCCTGCCCCTTTCCATTCTTTCTGAAAATCAATGGAAGAATATCCTCCAGTGAGGATTTAACAATTTAAATAAATAAACAAACAAACAAAAAAAAATAAAAGATTTCTAGTTCTCTATACATTCTGGATTCAAGTCTTCTGATTGATATATGTACTGGCAATAGCTTCTCCTACTCTGCCAATTTTCATTCTCTTAATACTATCTTTTCACATACAGAAGTTCTTAGTTGTAATATAGTTCATTTATCAGAACTTCCCATTTTTTGGTCTCATTATGTCTTTGCCCCAAAGTCATAAAAAATACTTTCCTATATTATACTGTAAAAGCTTTGTTCCACCAATCACATTTAGATATACAACCCATCTGGAATTTGTTTTTGCAGATGTGGATTAACTCGGCACACACACTGAAAACGTGTTCTTCTCCACAGCATTACATTACCATGTCTGTCATAAATCAAGTGCCCACATGTGGGTGGGCCTGTTTGCTGGACCCTCTATTCTGTCCCATTGGTCTACTTGTCTATACTTGTGCCACTACTGCAGTGACTTAATTACTGTAGCTAGATAGCTGGTCTTGATACTTTGTTCTTCTTCGATATCGCCTTAATTATTCTTGAGCCAATGAATTTTTACATGAATTTTAGAGTCAGTTTGTTAATGCCTTACCCTACACTTTCCACCCTAAAATCTCTTCCTCAAAGACCCCTGAAAACATATATTGGGGTTGCACTGAAGCTATAAATGGATAGAACTGACCTCATTACAATACCACATCTTCCAATCCATTATCACAGTGTGCCTTCCCATTTATTTAAGTCTTCTTTTTGAACAACATTTTCTATTTTTAAACATTTTTCTACTTATTTTAAAATACATTTTTATTGATTTCAGAAAGGAAGAGGGAGAGGGAGATAGAAACATGAATGATGAGAGAAAAATCTCTGATCAGTTGCTTCCTGCATACCCCCTACTGGGAACTGAGTCCACAACCTGGGTATGTGCTCTGACCTGGCATCGAACCATGACCTCCTGGTTCATAGGTTGACGTTCAACCACTGAGCCATGCCAGTTGGGGAACATTTTCTATTTTTTAATTTAGAAAGCATTGCAGAAAACTGTATTTTTTGTTAAGATTATTTTTAGGTATTTGATTTTTATAATTGGCATATTTATTAAATTTTACTTTTTGATTTTGCTGGTACATAGAAATATGACTTATCTATATGAGTCCGTCGCTATGATGCGCACTGACCACCAGGGGGCAGATGCTCAACACAGGAGCTGCCTCCTAGCGGTCAGTGTGCTCCCACAGCAGGAGCACCACTCAGCTAACAAACAGGTGCCAGATGCAGGGCTCACCTCTCCCGATCAGGACTGACTGGATGTGAGCCTGCAGCAGGCGCAACAAGGCTGGGATGAGCGGAGGAAGCGGCAGGTGGCGTTGGACTGCTGGTTTTGGCCCGATCCCGGCAGGCCATGCTGAAGGACCCCTGGTGCATGAATCCGTGTACCAGGCCTCTAGTTTTTATATATCAGCCCTATATTCAATGGTATTGCTAAATTCACATATTAATTCCAATAGATTGTCCATTGATTCTTTTGGATTTTCTACATAAACAATCATGTATTCTATGAATAGTCATAGTTTTATTTCTTCATTTCAATCTTATGCTCTTTATTTCTCTTTTTCCAAATACAACACTGTCCAGTACAATGTTAAACAGAAAAAGAGGCAGTGAGTACTTCATCTCCTCCAAATGAGGAGCAAAGCCTACTTCTAGGAATGGATTCTTTATAATTCCCACAACTTCTGAAATGGATCACTATGTGGAGAACAGGGGAAAGAAACCTCAGGTAAGCACGTGAGCAGAGAAATGAAGGTCTACCATACGTATGCCTAGCTCATAAGTTCAAAACAGGATTGCAAAGGTTCAGGAATGAGGTCAAGGTCTATGCCCAGGCAATGCAGAGCTGGGTGGCACAAAGAGTCCTACACACTCTGTTTTATTGCCTCTCCAAATTGGGCACTAGTGACCAAGAAAGGGCAGAGGAGGGAGGTCGATAAGAGAGACCAGGAGTCTGAAGTGCTAGCTGGTGCCCCAATGGAGAGATATAATAGGAACCAAAAGCTCAGAAAAAAGGCAAGGCCATAGGGTCTACAAATGTGTAAGATTCTAGAACCTAGGTGCCCGCAAAAGCCAAGAGGAGTTGGATGAGATTATTTGGGAAGAGGCTCGCCAAAAAATCCTGAGAACAATTAACATTTAAGATAAGGCCAGAATAGCTGGCCAAAAATAACTAAATAGGAATGGTCTGAGGGCCGAAAGGAAAGCCAGTTGAAAGACAGGAATCCTGGGAGACACAGACGTATCCATTGCTAATGTAGGGTGAAAAGCAGCTTTTGGATTTGGGGAAGTAACTATTAATCCGGGGAAAAGTTTTATCAAAGAATCAATAGGAGGTGAAAGATAGCAGCAAGTTTTAGGCAGCCAGACAAGAACAAAAACTTGTTACCAGTGAGAACTATGGTGCCTCAGCAGCAGAAAGCTTAGCTTTAAAAGCACACATCTCTAATATTTTTTCTGTTGCCTCAATGAATTCTTCATAATTCTCTTGTCTTACTGAATACATTTCTGGAGCTAGTAGAAAATATTTGCTTGAAGAGCTTAAATGCTAAGAAGCCTTAATCTTTATTTCAAGTAATAAATGAATGACCAGCTACCAACAATTTCTAAACATGCAGACATACACACTGACCACAGAGGTATTTCATTTCAGAGCTTATGCATTTTCTCAAAAGGTTTTCCAAAAGACCCCCATCTAAGACAGTGATACAAACAAAACCATGGCCATGGTATAGCTGGAATGAAGGAACCTTTCCTTAAACAACAAAACTGATATTTGGAAAGTCTATCAAATATGCCCCAAAAATATATGTGAAATCAATTCTATGAATGCTGATGATGTTGGGCTTACAAAATGTACCTCAATTAAGATGTTAGTTGTCTTTAAAAAATTAACTAAACAAAAATGTAAGAGTTCTAATTTATTAAACATAATATTAAATGTGGACAAGCAGCCAATAGTAGACTGAGTTAAAATTTCACTTTCACTCTCTAACTTTGGTTCTGCGGGTATAGAGAATAAAATTTTCCTAAATCAGTTTTGACACTAAGGCAAAGAAATATATTTTTCAGAAAACCTAGGCTAGGACTCATTATTGGCCTCAAGTATCAATTCAAGAACACAGAGACACTGTTCCCAGTACCTCACCTGGATCCTCCTCCTCCAGACTGGCATGATCTAGTTCAGCTTTCACCGCCACTCCTCCAAGGAGGGCCTGCAGACGTTTCTGTTTTGCTGTGATCTTCTTTAGTTGTTGTTCCTTAAATGGTAAACAGTGAATACAGAAAACATCAATGCAGTGATTTATTGTTACAAATACAAAAGACAGCATTACAAAATTTTTAAGCTTTAATCAAGAGAAAAATAAAACAGAAATTCCATATATTACTATTACCATAGAGAACCTTATCTGAGCCACTGCCATTATTTCCAGCAGGAAGTAGGGTTCAAAGCATTTCCATCAGGCAGGTATCCCTGTCCCCACCCGCTCTCCCAGCATAGCTTTCTACGTGCCCAGAATGATGTCCACATGTACTGACTCTCCGCTGATGTGGGGGTGGCACTGTTCTACTTGGTTCCCCCATTACAACTGGGTAAATCACCACACTCCTCTGCGTTCGGACCTTAACAGCCAATGGGCTATGAGGTCAATAGGTTGTAAGGATAAGAAACATAAATATGAATGTTCAAAAGTTGAAACAGTCCCCTTTGATAACTTACTATATTTATAATTGTCCTTTATAGAATTCTACCCAATCACAAAATTTTAAAAGGAAATCTATTTTGATATACCCTTTTACCCTGATCAAAACAGACTCCTCTTAGTCTTGTCACCCTCTATACCACCAAAGCTCAGATATGGGGATATTCCTACAGCCTTCTCAATTAACTAGGCCTGTGATACTCGGTTCTTCCCAAGGTCAAGAATGCTTAAATACCAAATATGAATGTGGGGCAAGGGAAATCCTGAATATAAAGGCCATATTAGAATGACTTGTAATTTGTTCGCAGTTTTTCTCACCCAAATCTTATTTAAAACAGCCTTTCTCTCTGAATAGTCTATCTCTAAACATCAAAGAGCTGCTAAGGAAAGACAGGGATATATAATTGAGTGGGGCTATTATCTAAAATGGTCTAAAAGTTGATCCTCTCCTCTCCTTGAAACTACAGCCCACCGAAGCCCAAGGTCAGAGAAGGTCCCTGCACATTAAACCACAGGCTCCCACGAGAGACCAGATGCTGCTTTTCTGGTTTGGGAAGACCAACAGCGGCTTCAAGCCACTACTAGCTGTGACTCTGGGGCTACTACTCTGGAGGTGAGAGAAGATAGGGTGGTGAAGACAATGGACTGGTGAGTGGAAAGCAAAAGGAGGAACTGAGTCTACACACATCCCCACTAGCACAGCTTAAGTGAAAGATGCACAGACTCTACTCGTTGCCATGAATCAATTGCAAGCACAAAAGTATGTGTTAGTCACTTTGGATGGCAGAAGTAAAATGATCAAAACTAGTCATTCCTATCTTCTGCAATGTATTTCCATAAAGTGTACATAATTCTAAAAAGTGTTTCAAATCTCGCCAAAAAAAATGTCATAAGTAACAGTCCCTATTCTTAAGTTCTACGACTCTAAATGCAGACGCAGTGTGGCTGGATGATGACTGTAATACCTGAGGCCAGCCTGTATCACAGGAAACAGTGCAAACAATCAGTGCAAGCAGGAGCTAAGCAGGAAAAAAAAAGAAAGTTCATACAAAACAAGGAGACTGAGTAGAGACCTGCACACCAAGCAGAAGCCTAAGTTGGGTAAAAGAAAATAGTGAGGCAAGGAAGGCTATGAAAGTACACCAGTAAGAAGGCATGCAAAGCCAAAAAACCTTTTTCTTAAGAATGTGCGTGTGTATGTCTGTATGTATTTTTAAAAATACTCTAACAAAGGATATTAAAGGGAAACAGATGAAAAATTAAACATACATAAAAACTCAAAGTTTTCTATTATAAATATTTGCTTCAAATCTTAGTACTTTTCAGAATACTTCCTAAACATTAAATGAGTCTACATGATGACTTTTTCAAGTGTCATTTGAAATCACCTTGTTATATTTTTGCCGTTTTACAGAATCTAGTTTCCTGTTGATGTCTCTGTTGGTGGCAGCTTGAGGGCTAAGTTGTTCAATAATTTTATTGATTTGCCTTAGGGATGTCGTACATGACCTGAAAAATAAGATAAAATGTATGTTTTCCACCCTGATAACATTTCTAATAGTATAATATAAAGATTGAAATACTAAAAACATGGCTCTCTTATTTCTTATTAACTAAGATAAAATAAACTAAACTAAAATGCATAGTCTTCTTGACCATAAATAGAACTTGAAGGGTTGTTAGAAGTTTAAGATGACTATTGTTTTCTTTTATCTGGCTTCTTTAAATCAGCTCATTCCATTTTGTAAGCTGATTAATTTATCCTGTAAGCATTTTAAGTGACTAGTTTATTTAAGAGACTACTAAAACAATGTGCAATAAGTTGTCCTTTTATATGAGAAGATGAGTACATTTTTTTAAGACTATTTTTTATAGAAGTTTTAGGTTCACAGCAAAATTGAGAGGAAGGTGCAGAGATTTCCCATATACCCCCTGCTTCCCCTATTGTCAACCACCCCATAGATGGATTTTAAAAGTCCATTATGAAAGTCTCTCTAAGCTTGAAAAAGTACTAAAAATGCTTAAACATTTTCTTATATAAGTCAGACATCTGTGGCAATATTTTTCTTTCACATGACCAGAAAACACATTTGCTGTAGTATTTCGAAGGGGGAAAAATCAATTTGTAATACATTGCTCCTAAAATAAACACCACAGAATTATAGCTCCCAATTTTCAAAACACCAATTCAATCTTGACATTTGTGTAATTTGCTGTTATATGCTTTCTGGATTTTAGCAATTTTAGCATAAGAAGATGTTATCAATGCAAATGACTGGCAAGCCTAGGACCACAAGCCACCACCCATCTGGTGCTAACCTGCCTGGGGCTCTGCAGCACTCTGCTCTGCCACCTCTGTAAGCAGTGGACACATTTCTAAGGTCAAATGTAAAAGGTGTGTTCATTACAAAGAGTTGAGGTGCTCACACCTGAAGGTCAGACTACAACGATTCGAGAACATCTGCAACTCAAGAGGCCTAAAGAACATACCAAGAAACTTAATAGAAAACATGTCCTTTAAGTGCCAATAGCCAGCTATACTACAGCCTTCCCCAGTGGGTAACCAACAGCTCCATGTTACTCCTTCTCCCCTCCCACAACCACCCCCAGCTAAGACTGCACCACCCCTCCATCCAGCCCTCTCCTTCTCTTTCTGGCTTGCCTGACATTGCCTGGAACACTGGCCAAGGCAGAGAAGACCAGCAATGGAGTGTGAGCTCAATCCTGCAGCCCCTCCTAGCCCAGCCCAGAGCCCCTTCCTTCTCTACCAATGTGTTAATGTGTTATGCTCAACAGGGCCCAAGTCTCCTCTAAAACACAAATGAAATCTCCATGGGACTTCATCTTCCCTTACAGTCAAAAGTAGGACAGAAGAAAGGAAGAGCAAAGAGATATTTTCCCTTATTTCTAGAAATGCAAAATCTGAAAAATTACCAAAAGACATACTCATTTTAAGGGAAAGAAACTACAAGATAGAGAAAAATGTGAAGGCAGGTGTGTTCCTGGTTTCTCGAGCAGGACACCTAAGAACTGTGAGTACACTTCTCCTGAGAATGATTCTGTGCACACGCTTGTGAGTTCCGGGTCACTCCTCTCCATTATGCACAAACAGGCTGTTGTGAGCTGGTCTAAAACTTTAACTACCATGTGCACGCTGCTCCAGAGGGAAAGGCTGAGGTTCGAACACAAGGTCGGTGAGCGCCCTTTTGTTCTATCCTCCATATGAGAAATGCTATGAATCTCCTATTTCTGGGATACTACAGCTAGTACCTGAATCTCTCCACCCCTTGTACACACAAACTCTGCAATTAGAGAGAAGACGGTCCACACTCACGCAAGGTCATCCAGGACTGACTGATACTCCTTCTCTGCATCAAGGAGCTGGGCAGCATGGCTGGCCTCATGGATGGCACTGTCCACCTGCTGAAGCACCCCTTGCTCCAGCACGTCCTGGTCATAGACGTCCACACCCAACCCCTGCAGTTCAAGGGCCTGCGCACTGGGCTCCACCGCCTGGATCTGATGTCTGTCGATATGCAGCAGGGCCGGCCTTCTCCTCGGAACTTCCCATGGACACCCCTCCGTGGAGATGGATGGCCCATTAGCAGAGGAACAAGAGGGGAGGCTTTCCTCCATCTCTGCATCACCATCATTTTCTTGCTTAACTGTCATTTTCTCACTATCACTGACACACCAACTCTGTAAACAGTCTTGCTCCTCAGTTTGACTTGAGTCGGGAATTCTCTCATTCGGCATCCTTTATAGACGACCTAAAAGTAAAAAAACAAACAAACAAAAAAACCTTTCAATAAGCCTTTTCTGTTATACAGAAAGGATAGCTACATAGTTTCTTAAATATTTTATGAAGCAGACTGATTTTTCAAAAGATCAAGTAATAATCCTCCAATTACACAAACAAGTTTCCAAGTATTACTTTTCTTAAAAGCTATGTATCTTCTTGAGTTCTGATAATAAACAAGAAAAACTAACCAAAAGAAAAAAATGTAGTGTCACTGACAAAGGACATTGGGTAGCCAGCTAAAAAAGCTGACAACCAAAGTCCTGAGTGACAGTGAAGAGTCCTACATTAGCCTCTTCACTATGCCATGGCATAAATGACTTACATTATAGTGGCATGATCAACTGTGATGTGCAGATTTAGATTTAGTGATGTAAGGAGAGAGCTTCTATATGAATCTGACACTAGAAACTTGGAGATTGAACATTTATTTACTCCAATAAACAGAAACAAGAGATCATCATAACACCACTCAAATCAGAATCTGAGAAAAATTAAAATAGTCTCAAAAATAACTCTATTTCGATGTGTGATATAATTTCTTACCCACTGGGTAGGCAAAAACATAAAGCCAGATAATATCCGTATAGACCAGGAAGATACACCCTCAAACAATGCTGGTGAGAATATAAATTAGTAAAGCTCCTTTGGAAGGCAATTAGCAATATCAAGATTTAAAATGCACCCGACTAGGTATTTATTCCAGAGAAATAATATGTGCAGGTATGTTTATTGCAGCATGTTTTAACAGTTTAATGGAGGCATTAGGTATATTCAGTGGTACCGGTATAAGTCTTGTAAAGTGAAAAGAGCCACAGTATAAACACATTTATGGAAAAAGCTGCATCTGCATCTGTGTGCATGGAATGTACTCAAAATGATCTGGAGATAACACTACACCTACAATAGTTGGAAGGGGAAGCAGAAGAGGCAGGGAGGAATACAGAAGAAGTTTCACCTTTCCAAGTAGTCAGGAATTCCTTGAATAAAAATATATTCACTATATTGCCTGCATAATTCTAATAACTAGATTATAAAGCAACACACTGACCAAGAGACAGCTTCCTTTTCATTTAATTGTGAATAAACTAAGGTTTTTCAGCACTGAAACTTATTTCTATGAAATGACCACAAGTACCCCCAATAAGCCCCACTCATTCCTCATTAGATAAAAAGATCCCAGAGGCCAAGCAGAGATACAGAGATGCAGGAACTTGGCATCACCCTGCCCTGAGTGGCTCACTCTCTAGTGGGAAAGAG
>NW_006285939.1:2058448-2059489 GCF_000327345.1 Myotis davidii
TGGACACAGAGGAAGTGACAATGAATTGGGTGATGTTCAAAAAACATGTACAAGATTTGAACACCTGACCCAGGGTCTGATACAGAGGAGGTGCTCAATATATGCTGAAAGTAAGTCAGGTTCAGAAAGGAGTCTTAAATAACAAGTCTGGTCTGGACTACTAAGTCACCGGTGAATTCAGCCACAAAAATAAAATCTCTGAAAGGAAGCAGATGGAAGCAGGCAGAAGGGCTGGTGGGAAGTTACAAATGCCAGGTACGGGTGAGGATGCAGTCAGAATGCATCTGGGCTCAAGAGAAAGAGATGACAGGTACCAGAGATTCTTTTAGAGGTTAAAGTGAACAACAGAGTAAGAAAGTCCCTCCTTTCTTTGGCCTTCTGATTATTTTCAGAATTAGTTTAGTGCTCCATCATTAACTAGTCTCCACTTTCAACAGAGGCAGGATCCTTAATACTGGCTGAAATTTAACAACTGTTTTCATTTTTCTTACTTGCATGTATGCAAAGATTTGTTTTTCAGTTAAAAAACACATAAATCCAAATATATTAAGTAACAATATTGTAGAATAACATATGAAGTAATAATGTTAGGTCATAAAGACAAGGTTAAATAATGTTTGCAGAAAACTTCTAATAAAAAAGAAGAGGGAATAGTTAAAAGTGGGAAATGAGATGGCAAGTTCACATAAGGAAACTAGAAAGAATCCAGTGGATTTGGAAATTAGCAGGTCACTGTTTATCTTAGTTTAAAAAAAGTTTCAGTGGAGTAATGGGGACAAACGCCAGACTACAGGGAGTTAAGAAGTGAGTAGCCACCAGTGGGTAGCCTACCCTCTAAGCCTTAGAGTCTAAGGAGCTTGCCTATGTAAGGTTCACAGCTGGAATGATCCTATATAATAAAGCCTAATATGCTAAGTCCAGTCAGCTGTTCAACCAATCAAAGCATAATATGCTAATGATATGCTAAGGGCACTCAACCACTCACTATAACATGCACTGACCACCAGGGGCAGACACTCTAACTGGTAGGTTAGCTTGCTA
>NW_006285939.1:2060161-2061367 GCF_000327345.1 Myotis davidii
CTGGGGTCCTGCCAATCTGGACTGAGCGAGATGAGCTGGACATGCCCTGGAGCCCTCCCACAGTCCCTCCCAGCCTGATCGTGCACCCATGGGGTCCCTTGGCCTAGCCTGCACCCTCTCGAAATCTGGGACCTCCTCGGGGGATGTCGGAGAGCTGGTTTCAGCTGATCCCAAAGGCCAGGATGAGGGACCACACTGTTGCAGAAATTTGTGCACCGGGCCTCTAGTAAAGTAATAATGAATTGGGAGAGGAAAACTAGGTCAAGAAAAACTATAACATGCAATAGCTGGAAAGGGAGCAGGGAGATAACCTACAGAGAACACTGTACAAGAGACATATTTGTATATGGATATATAAAATATATACAGTATACACACACAAATGTCACTGTGGTAACTGTTGTAAGAGGAAAGCACAGGATTCTGTATGACAAAGTAACAGAGGGACCTAAGTGACATTGTGGAGGGCAGGGAGGCCTCTGACAAAGCGATGTTTAAGCCAGCATCTGAAGAACAAATGAGTTAATCGGCCACAAGTGGAGTGAGCGGTTTTTTTTGCAAAGAAACGGTATGTGTATTCCTAAGGCTGGTAAGGGCTGGTGCACTTGGAAAATGGAAGGAGTGGGCACAGTGAGCATTTACTTTACATTCATTGTGCAAATCTACGCTCTGCACCGCTTAAGGGGAAACAGTATCTTCGTTGTCCTCCCCTCACAGCACGGGTTCTGCGGGGGGCGGGGCTCCAGGCTGGAGTCTGGCTGCGCGCACACAGGCTGGAAGCCGGGAGTGAAGAGGAGGGTGGGCGAGGCCCAGACCGCGCGGCCTGGGTAAAGCGAGCGTGGACTTCACTCCAAGCGCAAGGGTCCCACTCTTCCGAGTTCTGCACACGGAGGTGATGGCATGATCCAAATGTGTCTGTGGACGACTGTGCCAGCGCAGACGGAGAAAGCAGCGCGACGAGGAGACGGGAGGCACACGGTGAAGGGACGCCGCGTGGAACGGGCGACGGCAGGGCGAGGGCGCTCCGTGGGAAACCACCTGACAGCCTTCGCGCGGCCGGCTCTGCCCTCCCCACGCCAGGGACCCAACGCCCCAAGTGCCGACGCGCATTCAGCCCGATCCTCTCGGTCAAACAACAAACAGCTCTGATACTTAACCGACATCAAACTGGGCCGAGCTGACCCTGCGCGCGGGGCCGGCCACAGG
>NW_006285939.1:2061557-2107913 GCF_000327345.1 Myotis davidii
CTTTCCACCTTTGACCCGGATGTGAATGAGGATCGGCGCGTACCTAGTTGCGGACACTTCATTCTTGGTAAAAATTCATTAATTTAATATCTGCCCTCAGATCAAAGATGAGGATTTTGAGCCAGGTGAGAATTTCAGGTTGGAGCATTTGAAGAAACAAAATGCCAGCACGTAGGTTCAGAACAAACGGAGGAGCTCTAACCGGTTTGGCTCAGTAGATAGAGCGTCAGCCTGCGGACTGAAGGGTCCCAGGCGGACTGAAGTGTCCCAGGTTCGATTCCGGTCAAGGGCATGTACCTTGGTTGCGGGCACATCCCCAGTAGGGAGTGTGCAGGAGGCAGCTGATTGATGTTTCTAGCTCTCTATTATCCCTTCCTCTCTGTGAAGAATCAATAAAATATATTTTAAAAAAAGAAGAACAAACGGAGGAAACTGAAATTCACCCGAGGAAGGAGTCGCCCCCGGGCGGGATCGGAAGCAGCGGCAGGGTCCGCCCGGGGTTCTAGGCCGGGAGTGGGCTTCCCAGGGGCCAATGAGAGCCCCGGGGGATGGGCCGGACCGGCGTGTGGGCCTGATGAGAACTGCGCTGCTCGCTTAGGGGCTAAGGGACCAAGGGACAGGGGTCGGGACTATCACCAAGCCCTCCTGTTAGCGACGCCCATGTACAGGGCTTCTGTCATCCCACATACAAATGTAACTTGCTTTTTTAAGAGGGAATAGAGAATTCTATTGGTCTCTTGGATAAAATACTGAGAATAGAAAGGCATTTGGTAAAATAGTACTTTTCACGCTTGAATCTGAAAGCAGAATTTTCCCCAGATCTATAGTGGTCCCCATTTTAAGAATGAGGCCCCTTTTTTAATATGTATTGTTTTGGAGAGTCCCTATATATCAGTCAGAATTTGGACAGGTGGTACATCAAACTGAGTAAAGGAGAATTAATGACTTTTAAAAATATATATTTTTATTGATTTCAGGGAGGAAGGAAAAGAGAGAGTGAGGGAGAAGCATCAGTGATAAGAGAGAATCATTGATTGGCTGCCTCCTGCACCACCCCCACCGGGGATGGAGCTCACAACCCAGGCCTGTGCCCTGAACAGGAATCAAACTGTGACCTGGTTCATAGGTCGATGCTCAACCACTGAGCCACGCCAGTTGGGTAAGAATTCATAACTTAGAAAGCTGTAGGCAGGGGTTAGGAAAACAACTCAGGATGGCACAGTACTCCTCGGGCTAACAGAGACAAGAAGCTGTTCCCATCTGTGATGGGCTAGATTGCATCCCCCCAACTTCAATTGAAATCCTAACCCTAGTAACTCAGAATGTGACTGTATTTGGAGATAGGGTCTTTAAAGACCTTAAACACTTTTAATTACATTAAAATGGTATCATTAGGGTGAACTTCAATCAAATATCACTAGTGTGCTTCTACATATGTAATCAAGAGAATTGAAAGCATAGATCCACACACACACAAAAATGTACACAAAGAGTCATAGTAGTGTTGTTTGTAATAGCCAAAAGGTGGGAAAATCCAAAAGTCCATGAGTGGATGAGTGGATAAACAAAAGGTTGCACAACAATACAATGGGAAATTATTCAGTCATTAAAAGAATGAAGGACTGATACATGCTACAACATGAAAACATCATGCTGTGTGAAAGCCAAACACAGAGAACCACATACTATATTATTCCATTTATATGAAACATCCAGAATATACAAATGCATAGACAGAAAGTAGATAAGTAATTGCCAGGGCATGGGGGAAAGGGGAGCTGGAGAGTGGCTGTTAAAGAGTATGGGGTTTTTGGGGGAGGTGATGAAAATATTCTGGAATTAGTGACAATGGTTACACAATTTTGCAAGTATCCTAATAGCCACTGAATTTTACTCTTTAAAAGTGAATTTTATGGTGTGTGAATTATATCTCAGAAAAACAATTTGAAAAAAAATTCCTTAATGCCCACCCAGTAGAGACCCTCCACCCAGAGTCAGGTTCAGACCTGTGACTCCAGAAGACACAGCAATAGCACATCAGACACACCAAAATGCACCATGACCTCCAGCAACTACTAGGCAGCACCATATAGAATCACTGATATTTGACTATTTTTTCCTATAAAAATGGCAATACTATATGATTCTACTGAACATTTACTTTGCTGTAAAACCTGAAAGAATTTTTACCAATTTAACTTCAAAATCGTTTGGCAAATGGTAACTCATTAATGTACAATTGGTTAAGATATCTTGGCAATTATCATACATACTTAGAAGTTCTTTTAAGTAAACCTAAGAAATTTAAAAAAAAAAATGCTGGAATGCCTGGGGCTTGAACTGTTGTTTCTCTTGGAAATCTTGTGACAGCTGCCATGCAAATAAGCTCAGTGGACAGCCGGCCAACTTCAGAGATGTGAGAGGCATCCTATACCATCCAGTGTCACCAGAAAACTGAGCCTCCAGCTGACTGCAGGGGTCAGTGGAGCTGATGCAGACCAGAGAAATTACTTGCTGACTGACCCAAAGAATTATGAGAACTAATAAATCTATATATCTAAAAGGTGTGCGGAGCCAGCTCAGCCAAGGGTTCGCAAACCTGAGTGAGGGTGGTGAAGGATGAAAAAATGACAGACAAAGAGAATAAGCTGGGTCTAGGTCTAGGACCTAGACTCTAGGTGGATCTTTCCTGTGCCTGGCTGAGGCCACAGAGAGAGATCCAGAGGCAAGCCGAGCCTTTATTTTATAGCCAGAGGTAAACAAGGTAGTGGTCACCATAGTTAAAATGTTCTTGTGAGTTCCACTTGTTTTGGCAGCACTTGCTGCACCTCCCACAGCCCATTAGCTACCCAGATAAGATCTAGGGAGAGTCATAAGGTCAAGCCTAATTATGCTAAGAGGACTGTGCCCTCTAAGCTGGGACTTGTTTGTGGCTTTGTCAACAGATCAGTCAGAGGCTTAACTCTATAGCCACGCCCTACAAAAGCCTAATATGCAAAGTGTCCCCTTGGGAGTTCGACCAACCGGGAGTTCGATCACTCACAATGACATGTGCTGACCACCAGGGGGCGGCACAAAATGAAGGAAGGCCCTGGCTGGCTGCTGGCAGCCGCTAGGGACCCTACCCATGCATGAATTTTGTGCACCAGGCCTCTAGTATTTGTTATATAAAGCACTATGTTATGGAGTACTTTGTTATACAGTAAAAGTTGACTGATATGGAAGGTGATCCAAATGGCTATACCAGAGAAGGGGAAGACAACAAGATAAGGACCTGCCATTTACACAAAGACAATGGCAGCCAGCAGTCACTGCACCGTTACCCAAGGAGCATACAGGTCCACGGAGTCCACACACATTGCCAGCATTCAAAGGAGATGCAGAAGTGAAGCAAAAGAGACTCATTCCTGTTTCCACCAAGAGCAGGTGATCCCTAAGTGGGACCTTCTTCATACTGTCCCAGGGCACTGCCCTTATGGGCACAGAACCTGGGGCAGGGAGGGCAGGCCACGTGCTCTCCTCTGCCAGCAGCTCATGCTTCTGAAGGCCTGGGCAGAGGATCATAACACCCAGATAAGCTGAATAGTTACCTGAAAGGACACAGGTTTTAATCCTGGTTTCAAATACTAGCCAAGCTTACTAATATTTTGGGTAATGTTTTCTGGCAAGACCTCAAGTTTTCTTTCCAGAAACAGAAAAAGGACCTGTAAGAGCAATGCTGGTAGCAGTGGTTATTAGGGAGGATCATATCTGCTGGATTAAAACGCCCCAATTTGGCCTGTTACGTTCTCATTCATTTTTCTCACCCTCCTATTTGGAGCTAGCAATGCATCTGGCCCTTGGAAAGTAAAGGAATGAATGTTTGAGTCTTTGCTCATGCCTTCACTTCAGGTGGTCAGCATGGTGATAGTCTATGAGCCCTTTGTGGCTCAGCTCCAGCTCCGCCTTTTCATAAGCTTCCCAGCACTCTTCTTCATGGTGCAAGAAGTCCTCCTTGCTCTCTGTCTTTAACTCCAGCACAGCACTCACTGTTTTGTAGCTGCTGGGAATGAGATCTCTGCTGCCCCCCAGGGCCCTGGCCCTTTCCCTCCAGGTACACAGAATGCCACTCGCAGGGCCTCTCCCACAGCCACTAGGACTGCCAGGCACTGCAGCCAGCTAGAGAGATGTGGCCACTGCAAGATCTCAGAGCCACTGGCTATTCCAAGGTTGTGTGAAGTGGTGAAGCTTCAAAGATTTGCCCCCTCTAGCCTAGCAGGAGCCCTGCCGGCAGCCCAACTCATTTTAGAAAGGTCCGTAGAGACCCTCGGACTCCTGGAGGTGCTTTTTAATGCTTCCTGTTCTTTGCTGGCACCTTGTTAATCCATTTGCGGCAGCATAAATAAAATTAGAGGGCTTAATTACAACCAATGCATGAGTGAGTGGAGAGCAGCCTGGCCGCTTTGCTCTCAGCCCAGTAGCAGTAAATAATGAAAAGGTCACACAGAGAGTGACAGGGTTAGCAGAAGTGTAGAGCAGCCAATAGGGCCCCAGAGAACCCCTCCACCTGGTGCGGTTTGCCAGTTGGTGGATCGCCATTTGGTGTGCCTTATGAACTAATTCCACATGAACTGTTCCGGTTTTCTCGCCCTTCTCAAAAAAGAGAAGAAATGAGTAGCATGCCGGCTGCACATTCTCTGCTTGTCCTTGGTGTGCTTTCACAGGCGCCCCTTGGTGTCCTCATCTCCTGGAGCGAGCAGAGGAGTGGGCACAGTGAGGGGGCCGCATGAGAGGTAGTGAATGGGCAGCTGCCTCAGTGTGTAGAATGCAAAAGGGAGAACTGTCCTACAACCCGCCTGACTTTCAGGTGCTTTCCTAGACAGTCACATAGGTAAAGCCGGTCCGTAATTATTTGGGCTGAGATCTGAAATCATGTAAACATAAAGTTCTTTTTGCAGTTTTACTAAGGTATTTTCCAGATATGGAACGGAAAGGGGACAGAAATAGAATGTTGGGGAACCAGCTAGAATTGTAAGAAATATTGATCATGCTCTGTTAGCCGTGATTGTTTTATTCTGATTAAAGAAGGCACATTCTCACCTGGCTGGCAGCCACACTTGGGACCTGAGAGCTCACCTGGAAATGCAGCCCCCTCCCCATTTGGAGCTGCCGATTATCATGGAAAGATTGACTTTGCTGCAGAAACCAGAATCGCCAGCCCTTTGTGCACACCTGCAGGCCTTTGCAAATCTCCAGCCTGCTCACCTGTTAACTGCCCATCTGGCCCATCCTTTGGCTATTTTCCCTTGTAACCCCAGGCCTTGCATATCACTAAGCCCTTTGAATATCCCAGTCCTTTTGCATATCTGTAAACTGCCCATTTGCCCTTTTGCCTACTTTCCTTTGTACTTCTACTGATATAAACATCTGGCTTATGGGGGGAGGGGGAGAGAGCAGATTTTTGTGGACGACCCCTGCCCTCCCACACTGCCAGCAATATTGGGGTAAACGCTCATATATGATTCAACCCTGTCTCTGCTTAATTGGCTTGAGTAGTGACAGGCAGCACGGACCCATTGTTTGTCCGGTTACACAACTGCTGTGTGAGCAAGGTAAGCTGGGACTTTGGCTTCAACTCCTTACAGGTACGACTTCCCTGGTCACCCTGAACACCTCGCATTTATTCTAATATTGCCAGCAGTATGGGAGGGCAGCGGGTCGTCCTAACGAAATAGAAATTTATCTCTCACATATCGGGGTTGGGAAATCCAAGTTCAAGTGCCAGCATGGTAGATCTCATTCTGAGGCCTCTTCTCTCGGCTTGGGCATGGCTGCCATTTCACTGAGCTCACATGACCTCTTTGTGCACATCAGGGAGAGAGAGGAGCCAAGCTTTCTGTGTCTCTTCTTGTAGCACCATTAATCCCATCACGGGGGCCCCACTGTCAGGACCTCAACTACTAGTAATCACCTCTGGAAGGCCTCATCTTTAAATTTCCTCACGTTGGGGGTTAGGGGTTAAAAATACAAATTGGGTGAAGACACAAACAGTCAGCTCATAATATAATCCTTTGCCCAGTTTCTGGACTGGAGCCAATTTGGTAATCTGAAGCCCATTGACTGAAGGAGAGGCCGGGTCCAGCAGGAGGGACCCTGCAGCCCTAGGTGATTTCCCAGCCCTGAGGGAGCATTTCCTTGGGTGCTCTATCTTATCCCTAGAAGCAGTGGCAGTTCCTCATACTCACTATTCCTCTGTTCTTTAAAGGGATCTTTATTTTTTACTATCCAATCTCTTATTACTCTGTTCCCTTGTTAGTGTTTATAATTCTTTATATTAAACTCTCTGTATTCAAATTAATATGTCATTTCTCTTTCTTGATTGAACCCTGACTGATGCAAAGTTGGTGCAAAGAACGATTTCATCTTCCACCCTCTGCTATATCTCATATTTGTTTAGATGTTACTAAGACACCCAAGAAATTTATTACTTCATGCTCATCAGACCTGATCAGCATAATATTGTCAATGTAGTGGACCACTGTTTTGTCAAATGTCAAGATGACCAAAATCTCTATAGACAATATTATGGTAGAGAGCAGGAGATTAACAAAGCTCCGAGGTAAGAGTGTAAAGGTATACTAACTGTACTTATTGTGCAAGGTAAAAGGAAATAAATTCTGGTGATCTTTATAAATTAATATGGAGAAAAAGTACTAGCTAGGTCAATAGCTGCAGGCCAAGTGCCAGGAACTGTGTTTATTTTTTTCTAGTAAAGTTATCTGGGATAGCAGCTAAAATTGGAGTCACCATTTGATTAAGTTTACAATAGTCTACAGTCATTCTCCAAGATCCTTCTGACCTTCACACAGACAAAACTGATGAGTCATATGGGGATGTGATAGTCTTCATCACCCCTGTTTATTTCAGGTCTTTTTTGGTAACATTAATGTGTAATTCTCCCAGGCATGTAGTACTGCTTCTGGTTTACTGTCTTGAAGAAAGTGGAAGTTAGCCATTCGTATCATAATGGTCCTCACCTCACAGGTCAGAGAGAACATATGGTATCCCACTAGTTGCAAAGTATGTCTAAGTCAAATATACATTAAAAAACTTGAAAAATTACCTCAGAGTTGATCTATGGACCAAGAGGGCCCACTGTAATTCAGACCTCAGCTACAATTCCATCTATCACCTGACCACCATCAAATCCCACACTGACTGAGGATACTCTGCGCCAGCAGAGTCAGTATCTGCTAATCTTGGAGAGATACCAATTTCCTTCCCCCAAATGCACAGTCACTCCAGTAAACAGCAATAGATATCTTTGGAGAAGGCTGGAGTAATATTTACAACATTTATTTGTGGAAATGATACAGGGTTTTTCTCAAAAGACTTCTTCATTCAAGGGGCTGAGTGTGGGAATCACCTTAAATCTAAAAACAGCTTGGAAAGCCACAACTCCAGTCAGATTTTAGTTACCAGACCAAGACTTTTTCCATATATAGATCAAGGAATACTGTAGTAGACTGTTCATGTATTTCATTCTTAAGAACACTGTAAGAGCCAAAAATGGTTTGGCTCAGTGGATAGAGCATCGGCCTGCGGACTGGAGGGTCCCGGGTTTGATTACGGTCAAGGGCATGTACCTGGGTTGTGGGCACATCCCCGGTGGGAGATGTGCAGGAGGCAGCTGATCGATGTTTCTCTCTCATCGATGTTTCCAACTCTCTATCTCTCTCCCTTCCTCTCTGTAAAAAATCAATAAAATATTTTTTTTTAAAAAAAAGAACACTGTAAGTAATTGGCCACAGCCAAAGACCTCTGTGGGTAAAGGCATTCTGACTGCCTGTGCATCCCTGCTGTCCTTTGCAGTAGATGTGTCTTTGGCCTTTAAGGGCTGCCTCTTGGCCTCCACTATTCTGAAATCTCGCCCTTATTGCAACCAGAGAGGAGAGCCCATCTCAATGCCTGCATTCCCTACAGTCATAGCTGATCTACAAAAGAAAGCAACCGCAGAGCTGTTCAAAGGTGCAGGTGTTCTGATCACTAATGTATTTCTCAATGCCTTAGCGAAGGGAGTGTCTCTTGGGCCTTCTCCAGAACATGGGTGGAGGTAGAAGTAAAGGTACATGATAAATCCAGTCCGTAATTCCTCTCTGGCTAGCCTTTAAATTCTGTTCTCTGCATCATGCCAGGGCAGCTTTAGCACTGCGGCCTCCTTACCAATAAAGGTAGGCCAGGTTGAATCCAAGTTTCAGTCAACCAACCAAACAGGCTGTTAGAATCACCTCTAGCTGTATGAACTAACACATTAAATAAAGATATATATACAAATATATGTACATATGCCTTATATACTCAAACATAGCAAAATAAAGAAGGAAATGCACATGATAATTATAGTCCTTATACTAAGAGACACCCAAAGGGGTCTTCTACATTCCAGACATACTCTTCCTTACCTCCACTGGGGCAGTAGTCCAATTTCCCCTTAGTAGTCATGATCAATCACCCCAGCCAACACCATAACAACCTATTTTCCTGTTGATTCAGAGGCATAAGGAGTCCAAAGTGGCCAGAAGATGATTTTTCCTTTTTATTGAATTTATTGGGGTGACACAGGTTAACAAAATGATACAGGTTTCAGGTGCACAATTCCAAACATCATCTATACACTGTATTATATGTTTACCACACCAAGTCAAATCATTTTTTTATTTTTTAATAATATTTTTTTTAGAGTTGAGGTACAGTATAGTTTCAGGTGAACAACCCAGTGATTAACATTTATATAACTAACAAAGTGATTACTCCAATAAATCTAGTACCATCTATCACCATACATAGTTATTATAATATTATTGACTATATTTCCTATGCTATATTTTACATCCCCATGACTCTTCTGTACCTGCTAATTTGTACTTCTTTTTTAATTCTTATTATTGAAAATATTACATATGTCCCCTTTATCCCCCACTGTCCTCTCCCAGTCTCCCCACCTCCCAGCCCAGGCCTTCACCCCATATTGTCTGTGTCCATTGGTTATGCTTATATACATACAAGTTCTTAGGTTGATCTCTTACCCCCCGACCTCCCACCCCACAGCCCCTCCCACCTTCCCTTTTCTTCCCTTCCCTCTGAGGTTGGACCATCTGATGATGATCTTAACTTCCCGTTCAATGGAATTATTATTGTGTCTCCTGATGGAAGTGTTCCTTCCTTTGGGACCAAGACCTCTCCGACAGCAGAACATAAAGTCACAGGAACAGAAAGAAAAGTGGGTCACAGGGTAAAAGTGCGTGGTGCCGCTCTCATTTCCATCCCTTGATTCCTGAACCAGTCAATCCTGGCTATTGGAGACACAACACCAGAGCCTTCTGGAGGACCTACTCCAGCCCTGCAAACTATGGTCACCCAGCTGGCACTGTAACCTCATCTTCAAAAGGCCATTCCAACATTCTCTCAAGCCAGTTGCTTCAGGATGGTGAGGAACATGGGAAGACCAATGAATTCCGTGAGCCTGGGCCCATTGCCTCACTCCCCATGCTGTGCAGTGAGTTACCTGATCAGAAGCCGTGCTCTGTGGAATAACAGGATGGTGAAGAAGACATTCTGCAAAGCCACAGATGGTGGTTTTGTCAGAAACATTGCATGCAGAGAAAGCAAATTCATATTCAGATTGTTTATTCCAGTAAGGATAAAATGCTGCCCCCTCCACGATGGAAGTAGTAACCCTATGTAATCAACTTGCCACTAGGTATCTGGCTGGTCACCCTAGGAAATGGTTCCATATTGGGGACTCAGGGCTGATCTGTGCTGCTGGCAGATTGTGTACTCGGTGGTGGCCTAGGACCGTGGTCGGCAAACTGTGGCTCGCGAGCCACATGCGGCTCTTTGGCCCCTTGAGAGTGGCTCTTCCTAAGCCTTAGGAGTACCCTCATTAAGTTAATAACATGTACCTACCTATACAGTTTAAGTTTAAAAAATTTGGCTCTCAAAAGAAATTTCAATCATCGTACTGTTGATATTTGGATCTGTTGACTAATGAGTTTGCCGACCACTGGCCTGGGAGAGTGGAAGTTCTCATTGCTGATCCCACACATAAACTCCATCCCTGCCTCCATGGCCAGCATGTGCATGGGCCCACTGGAACTGACAGCGGTGGCTGAGGAAAGAGGCTGAGTGGAATCCACAGGAGGGGTCACCCATCAACTTGTTTATGAAAATCCTCCTCTGCCAGGATCACCCTTTGGTGAGTATTTGCATGGGACACAAACATTCACACGTTTTGCCCATTCAGAGAGTTCTATCTACATACCTTTTCCCCAAATTTCTTTGTCACTTGTTATTCAAACACGTGCTTTCTAAGTCCCGGACAATACAGTCAAACCATTAGCGACAGCTCATGAATCAGCATATAATCACGTCTGGACATTTCTCCTTCCAAGCGAAGTGCACAACCAGTGCATGCCTCAAAATTCTGCCCACGGCCATGCTTTCCCTTCATGAGTATTCTTCAGGAATGTCCCAGGAAGGACCGATCGTTGCAGCTGTCCACTTCGGGGTGGTGCCTGCATATCATGTGAAGCATCTGCAAACCAGGCCTCAGTCTTTCCTTCCTCTGTCAATTGGTCATAAGGAACTCCTCCTGAGGCCATCGGAGCAGCAGGAGGGGGGACTGTGGGCATGTGGGCCACTTCTTCCTGTCACTTCCTTGTACCTTCAGGGGCTGCTCAGGCCTAATAATGTACATACCACTCCCATTTGATGTTGGGATGTTGTCATGCACACCCAGCTTCATGGCTCGGTGAATCAGATATTCCCACTTCATGATGGGCAGCTCTAGTCAGATGGTAACTTGGTGACCCATGGTGAAGTGTTCCATCTTTACAGAGACCCGGTGACAGGCCAAGAGCTGTTTCTCAGAAGAACAGTTATCTGTGGAACATGGCAGGGCTTTGCTCCAAAATCATAAGGGCCTGCACTGAGACTCACCTAGAAATGCCTGCTGAAGTCTCTAAACCACACCCCTGTCTGCCACTGATGCTTCAGTTATTTGAAAGACTAACACAATTTTAAGAAAAATAAAGTAGGTAAGTATGGCACTTATTTTTCCACTTGAGTCGTAGCTTCTCCCATGCTCCATGAATAATATTTTTAAAATACAGCATCACCCTGTGTTACAAGGCCTGAGTATGTGTTCCGCCCTTAACACAGCCCCAGGGCAGGGTGACAATGTGCCCGCCGTGTCTCTGTGTCCTCCCCGCCTAACACAACTCCTGAGATGTGGTTCTCTTTGGTGTCTGTGGAATGAGTGAAAGGCTGGCATTGAGGCCTTGGAAGGATCTGCCAGAAAGTTTCTACTTCCCGAGTCCTGAACACCCTTGTAACTTGGTTCTTAGAGGGTGGATGGCGGCGCCTGCCCCAGCTTCGTGAGTGTACTGGTTAAACACAGGTTCCCTGTCCCCTCAGGCCACCAGGACCGAATCCTCAGGGTGGGCCAGGAACAGAGCTGCCGCCCCACTTCCCTGGGGACAGACACATGTGGAGAGGAGCCTCTGGGACCTCCAGGCCCGGGGAGGCATTTCTGGCTCCTCCCGCCTCAGGGAAACGCTTCTGCTTCATTCTCATCCTCAGAGCGGCCTGTAGGTTCAGTTTCCCTATGTTTTCCTCCACCTCCTGGTTATTTCTCTTCCAACAGTCTGGCCTACCTTGTACACCAGAATACCAATTGTGGGGTCCAGAGGTAATATTTTTCATAGACTTACGCTGTTTCACACTTCCCACTCAAGAAATGTGGAATTTCCTCTGTAACCGGCTGTTCTAGCCCAGTCAGCACGAAGAAATGGTACAGGTAGGGAGTGAGAAGCAAAGGTACAGAAATCAACACAGGCCCCAGGAAGAATCCCAACTTAAAGCAGTATTCAAGAAAACAATGCACCACACACTCAAGCAATTAATGCCTTAGCGTCAAGCTTTAATTTTTCAAAAGCTGAAATCCTTATTGAGGATGAAGGTGGGATTCATAGCCAGTGTGGTGTGAGCTGATAAAAGAATTGAGGCCCTTGGTCCAGCGGAGAAAATGGCAGGCTCAGCAAGATTCCAAAGTGGAAGCAATTTGGAAATGGTTTGGAGATCAATTCCCAGCCCAAAAGGTCTGAACAAACCCAAACCAGAGCTTTTTACACAAATGATTAGAAATGAAAGCGAAATTTTTGTCAAAACAAAGATGTGTGTGCAACATATTGGCCCCTTGGTGTCATTTGAAGGAAATTAATGTGGAGACCAAAGAAACAGAGTCTGCAGTATGCGGTGCCCTAGAGACCTGCCTGCTATTTTGTTCCTGGTGTAGCAGAAACACACGCTCCCAGCAAGCCTTCAGGGAGAAATAAGACATGTGCATAAGTAAGATTAATCAGCAAAGCAGGCGGCAACCTAATGAGTCATCTTTGACATCACAAAGCTCAAAAAGTATGAGGTTGTGGCCTGTCAGGTCTGTGCATGCTCAGCAGAAGCAGGCGGGCTGCCCAGGGGCACAGCTGGGCGCCTCTTGAGCGCTTTGGGCCCAGGAAACAGCTGCATGGGGTTATTGACTTATGTGAGTCTGCTTCTGTGAGGAGACTTAGGGTGAGGTCTGGGGCGGGGAAACCAAAGGTTTGGGGCTTGTGCTCCTTCCCCCCTCAGGAGCTCCCTTCCTTCTATGCAAATGAAGCTCCCAGGAGGCTGTGTTTCCATTCAAACCATCCATCCACCGGGCTTTCCTGGAACGCAGACCCCACTCTGGGAGACTGGAAAGCAGGGGCGCAGCGTGAACCCAGGACCAGCCTCCATGAGGCAGGGCCTTCCGGGCCTGGCAGAAGAGTGTTTGCAGTGACCTGTGTCCCACGAGCGGTCAATTCTCCACCCCATTTGTCACCAACCCCTGTGGGCCAGCCTCATCCAGCATTAGCCCTCCTTCCCACTGTGCACCCACACCTGCTCACACTCAGCCCTTACTCCCCTTGAGACTGAAAACTCTTCATGTTCCTTCCCTCCCAACCTGGGTTACCCCCAAACTCAACCAAGGCAAGGCCAGGGGCCATGGTGCTGTCCTCACAAAGTCACAGTCCTTGCAGGAGGTGGCCCACTTTATTCAGCGCCTCGGATGTCTCCAGCCCCACCACCCTTTGCTGGCAGATGCCAAATCTCTTCCTTGGGGAATTACGGTGACATGGAAGCCGGAGCACAGCTTCCCCAGGTACTTCCTGGCTCTAAAAGCTTTCTTTAATCACCCCACAAGCTGGAACCCATCTGTCCTTTGCTGACTGATTCCATCTAGATGGAATATCAAAGAGGCCTAGAAAGTTCCTCGTGGTTAGAGCCTCCTAAAAGAACAGGCAGGCCCCTCCAAGAAGCACAGCCACGTCTGTGGGAGCAGTTCTCCCTGCAGAGCCCACACCGCGTCACGCCAGTTGCACCCAACCACACCCGGAGCTCTCCACCCACTGCACACACTGCAGGCCCTGCTGCGTGCGCTGCCTGTCTCGCTAATTCCACAGGACTCGGCTACAGCATCCAATGTCATGGGCACACAGACCCCTCCCACAAGTGGCTGATTCCAGAAGTCCTTGGCCAGGGCCTCAGATCTGGCCCTCTTTCCTGGACCACGTGCTCCTTGTTCATGAGCACAGCTGGAGCCGAGGACTCTGGGCCTCTTCCTCACACCAGCCACCGAGAGCAGGAAAGGGCATGACTTGGGAGCAATGCGGCCGCACAGCAGCGGTGTCCCGGCTCAGTCACTGCTGTGCATCTTGACAAGTGGGCTTGCCCCTCAGAGCCTTGGTTTCCTCATCTTTCTCTAAGTCAAGGAATAGTTACTATTCTACTATGTGCCTGAACTCTTCTAGTCACTGAGGCCAGTAAATAGCAAAGGTACATCTCCACTCTCCTGGGCTTCTATTTTTGTAGAAGAAGAAAGACAAACAATGAACAAATGAACAAGTAAATAAGTGCCGCAGCGCCATCCAGTGGTGAATGCCACGCAGGAAGTGCTCACCACACAGGGCCTGTGGCTGGACAGCTGGGGGGACTTGGACAGAGTGGTCAGGAAAGACCTCTCCCAGGGGGGCGATCTTCGAGATGAGGCTGATAACCAAGAGGGAGCCACCCGTGGGGAGATCTAGAGTGAGAGAAAGAAAAGCTTGCTGAGGTCACAGAGAATTCCAGGTACTCGAGGGGCAGCAGGGCAGCCAGTGAAGGAAGCGAGGGGAGTCAGGGGGTGATACAGATCCAAGCTGTGGGCGGGGGCTAGATCATGTAGGGCAAGCATGTCAAACTCTCAGCCTGCAGGCCGCATGTGGTCCACAACAAATATTTTTGCGGTCCAGTCAATATAACGGTATGTAAGAAATGTTTTAATAAAAATTTTGTAACTTAATTTTTACAATATCCTGTTATACATAATTATTAACAAACTACAACGTTCGCTAATGACTAATTACTATAATCGTGTTGCATTCATGTCCCTTGCACGCCTTACGCACAGGCGTACCATTTCTCTCCACTAATACTAGCAACGAATACTTTAGCAGCTGATGACCACCTCATTAGTCTTGTACTGACTTGTTTGGTGTGGGCAACAGGAAATAATTCGCTTTCAGAGAATAAGAAAAGTAGGTTTATTTGCGTTACGCTTATTAATTTGTGCAGTTATTCAGTGTCTGGTAAGTTAATGTTCAAGAAAAATATTAATTTTTATTAAAATGATCTATATTTTATGTTAACGATTACTCATTTATTTCAGCCCTTTGTATTCAGCATGTCTCTATTGAAACAAACCTACATTTCTATGAAAATTGAAGCTTTTGGTTTTTTTTGCAGCCACATCAACTTACACCTTGTTTATTTGGCCCATGTTAGCCTTTGAGTTTGACATGCTTGATGACATGCCTTGTGAGCTACAGGGTACTCCCTGCTTCAATTTTATTCATTGTAATAGAAAACCATTGGATGGTTTTTGGTAAGAGAATGATACTAGGTTTCAGTTTCCAGAACTTGACTCTGTCTGCCTGCCTCCTGATGGGTAGCGGGTGGCAGGGGCAAGGGGTGGGAGTGGGTGGAGTAGAAGCAGTGACTACTAGGCAGCTTCTGCAGTTGTCCAAAAGAGAGAGTAGGATGGAAGTAGTGGAGACAGAGAGCAGGGACAGATTTAGATTACACTTTCGAATAAACCCGGCAGGTCTTGCTGAAGGATTTGATGTGAGGGTTAAGGAATAAAGAATTAGGAATTAGTCTACGAACTTTTGCCTGAGTCATTAGTTGGGTGGTGGTACCGTTTACTGAGAAGGGGAAGCCTGGGAGTGAAGCAGAAGTGTGCAGGGGGGAGCAGACAGGAGCAAAGCTTTGGCTGGGTTATGTTTGAGAGACCTCTTAGAACTCTGAATGAAAATTCCAAGTATACACTTGGATATATGGGCCTAGAGACAGGGAAGAGGTCCAGGGTAGAAAGGTAAGTTTAGAAGTCCTCAGTGCATGGATGGAATGTTAAGTCATGAGATCAGATGAAAGCACCTCCAGGCACATGTAAACAGGAAAGGTGGACCAAGCTCTGGAGCCTCCAACATGTGAAAATGAAGATGATAAACCAGCAAAGGAGACTGAGAAACTGGGGTAGGAGAAGCATTGGGAAAGAGAGAATATCATGAAAGTCAAAAAAGGAGACTACTTCATGAAGCAGCGAGAGGTCCACTGTGTTTGTACCACCCCTTTCATGTGACCACTTCAGGACTAAACAATATGCAAAGATCCCTGTGGGCCATCCCAGAAGTGTGCACAACGACTACTATTACTTAAAAGGCCCGTTGCCGTCTGCTTCCAGGGCCTGCTGCTCTCATAAGACGCCTCTGTGCCACTGTAGGCCATTATGCTCCAAATTGCCAATGACCAGTATAAAAGGGAGAGCAATCGCAGCGCCGTTTTCCTCATGAAGTCCGATAGAACTGCAGTGATCACTGGGTATTCAGCAGAATATGTTTGTGTACGAAAATTACCCAGGTCTGGGAAAGAGCCATCCAAAACTACTCGAGGAAACAATGCCCAGTGCTCACACAGTTGCTGAAATAGTGCCTGTTCCGACCGGGCAGACTAGGCCAACTCATAATAAACAATAGAAGTACTCAGGAAATGCTCCTCAACAATGCAAAATAATTAGCCTGAGACTGGGCACTGCCCCAATCCCACCAAACAAATAATAAATCAACATTTAAAGGCTCAAACTGTCTCCAAGAAAATTAACTGCATCCCAGGACAAAGCTCAAGAAGATTTATAATAATAAAAATATACTTCACACCCAACAAAGTAAACTCACAATCCAATCAAAGATCACCAAACATTCAAAGAGGCAGGAAAATTTGATCCATAACAAGGACAACAAAGTTATAAAAAATGACCCTTCTTAAATTCCTGAAATGAAAACTACAATATATAAAATGAAAAATACCCTGAATGGGATTAATGGCAGAATAGACATTGCAGAAGAAAAGATTAGTGAACTTGTAAACATTGTGATAAAAACTGTCCATAATGAAATACAGAGAAAAAAATGAGAAAGCATCAGTGATTTGGAGGACAACTTTAAGCATCCTGGTATGTGTGTGATTGGAGTCCCTGAAAGGGGAGAGGGACAGAAAATGCAGTCCTCTCTTCTTGTCCATGGGGTTTCCTTCCAGAATCCCCCCACACCCCAGAGATACCCAAATCCACAGGTGCTCAAGTCCCTTATATAAAATGCATAGTATTTACAGATAACCTACACACATAATCCCATATACTTTAAGTCATTTCTATATCACTTATAATACGTAATATCATGTAACTGCTATGTAAATAGTTGTTATACCTTATGTTTAGGGAATAATGACAAAAAAAAAAGTCTGTATGTGTTCACTACAGACATAACCATTGTAGGCCTAACTACATAGTAGATATCAGCAACAATGTAATATTTTTTCTCTAATATTTTTGGTCTGTGGTTAGTTGAATCCATGGTTTCAGAGCTAACTGTGTTTGAAAAATAATGTTTGAAAATTTCCAAACTTGATCAAAACAATCTACCCACATATCCATGAAGCGCAACAAATTCTAAGCAATGAAGTATGAAGAAAACTACACCAAGGCATATATAATCAAATCGCTCAAAACCAGTGGGAAAGAGAAAATCCTGAAAGCAGACAGAACAAAGATCAAGATAACGAACTATTTCTCTTTGGAAACAATTTAAGCAGGAACACAGTGGAGGCAGAATCTTTAAAGCACTGATAGAGAAAAAAAATCAATCTAGATTTTTATACCCAACAAAAATATCTTTCAAAAACAAAGGTGAAATAAAGACTTTTTCTGACATATGAAAAGCTGAATGAATTCATCATGAGCAGACTACCTGCAATACAAGAAATGTTAAGGAATATCCTTCAAACAAAAGTAAAACAGTGTCAGATAGAAATCTGGATCAATACAAACAAAAAATACCAGAAATGGTGACTATATAGATAAGTGTATAAGTCCTTTTTCATTATTTAAATTAATTGAAGGATAACATGTTTTAAATAATAACAATGACAATGTATTATAATACTTATAACACAAGTAAAAATAAAATGTATGACAAAAATAGCATAAGTACTAGGAAGAAGAGTAAGTATGCTATTATAAGGTTCTTATACTGAATGCCATGGTTTCTCAACCACACCACTATTGACATTTTGGACTAAGTAACTTTTATTGGGGGGCTGTTCTGTGCATTGTAGGGATTTTAGCAGCATCCGTGTCTTCTGCTCACTGGATGATCCCAGTCTCTAGACATTGCCCACAGTTCTCTGGAGGACAAAATTGTCTCCAATTGAAAACCACTATGTGAAAATGCTTCCTGTCACTTGAAGGTAGACATGAGAAGTTAAAGATATATACTATAAACCTTAGAGCAAGCACTAAAATTACAAACAGGGAACTAATAGGCCAAGAAAAAAAATAAAATTAAATGTTAGAAAACATTCAATTCAAAGAAAGTATAAAAATAATTTAAAAGGGAACAAAGAACAGATAGGATATATAGACACAATAAAATGATAGATTTGAACTTAATCATATCAAAAAATCCTAATAAATGTGGTTTAAACATTCAATTGAAAGGCAGAGATTGTCAGACTGGATAAAAAAAGCAATACCAAAACTATATTCTGCCTAAAAGAAATGTACTTTAAATATAAAGACAGAAATAGATGAAACATCAAGGTGGAAGAAAATCATATACTGTACTGATCAAAAGAAAGCCGCAGTGGCTATATCAATATCAGACAAAGAGAATTTCAGAGCAAAAGATAATACAAGGATGAAGGAGATCATTTCATAAAGGTAAAGGAGTCAATTTATCAAGAAGATGTAATAATCATAAACATTTATGACCCTAATAAGGTAGCTTCAAATATATAAAGAAACATTGATAGAACTGTGATGAGAAATAAACAAAGTCATATTGTACTCAGAAGTTTAAATACTCCTTCAAAAATTAAAGAACAATGCCCTAGCCAGTTTGGCTCATTGGGTAGAGCGTCGGCCTGGGGACTGAAGGGTCCCAGGTTCGATTCCGGTCAAGGGCATGTACCTTGGTTGCAGGCACATCCCCAGTAGGGGGTGTGCAGGAGGCAGCTGATTGATGCTTCTCTCTCATCGATGTTTCTAACTCTCTATCCCTCTCCCTTCCTCTCTGTAAAAAATCAATAAAATATATATTTAAAAAAATTAAAGAACAAGCACACAGAAAAGCAACGAAGATACAGTAGATTTGAGCACTCTCAACCAACTTGACCTGTTTGACATTATAAAATGCTCCACAGCCAGGTACTCATTCTGCTCAAGTGCACATGGAACATTTTCCAAAATATTCCAGGCTAGAAAATAAGTTGCAATACATTAAAAAAGATTGCAGTCAGAAAAGGTATGTTCTCTAACCACAGTGGAATTGGGTTAGGAATGCATAGCAGAAAGATATCTGGAAAATACCCAAATATTTTGAAACTAAATAACATAGTTCTACACAATCCATGGATCAAAAAAGAAATCCAATGGGAAACTAGAGAGTATTCTGAACTGAATGAAAATGAAGATGCCTATATAATATTGAGGGAGTGGAAGAGAATTATTGCACTAAAAACCTATATTAGGAAAAAAAAAAAGAGAAAAATCTCAAGTCAATGACCACAGTTTGCATCTTAAGAAATTAGAAAAGGAAGATCAAATTTAAAGATGAAGGAGAAAAAAGAAAATAATAAATCCCAATAAAGAAATCAATACAATTGAATAAAAAGGAAAAAAAATCATGAAATCAAAAGCTGGTATTCTGAGGAGATCAACAAAGTGATAAACTAGGGGAACTAATGAGGGGGGAAATCGCCAATATCAGAAATAAGAGAGGTGATTTTAAAAGGATAATAAGGGGATATTATGAGCAACTTTATGCCAATAAATTTACAATTTAGATGAAATGGACACATTCTGAATAAATTTTGGCCACATTTTTGCTGCCTCCTTATCCTCTTTTGACTTCTAAATGTTGGAGTGCTCAAGAGCCCAGTATTTGGCAATCTTTTCTTTTCAGTCTAGTTTTATTTTCAATGTGATCTCAATTATCTTATATCACTAAACACCATCTAAATGCTGATCACTCCCTGTTTTTTTGTTTTGTTTTGTCTTTTTCCTTTCAGGCTGATCTGTCTCCCACACCTCAAACATGTGTATTCAGCTTTCTACTCAACAGCTCTATAATGCTATCCCATAGGCATTTCAAATTTATTTATTTATATATATATTTATTGTTTTTTAATCCTCACCCAAGGATATTTTTGCATTGATTTTTAGAGAGAGTGGAAGAGAGAAGAAAAGACAGAGAGAAACATTGATTGTGAGAGAAATACATAGATTGGTTGCCTCCTGCATGAGCCCCGAGCCGGGCTGGGGGAGGGGAAGAGTCTGCAACCAAGGTATGTGCCCTTGACTGGAATCGAACATAGGATCCTTCGGCCTATGGTCTATCCACTGAGCCAAATCTTCTAGGGCAGTATTTCAAATTTAAATGTCCAAAATGAATATGCTGATTTCCTCTTGCTCACACACAAATCAGTCCATCTCTCCCACTTCTCCATCTCAATAAATGCAGCCATCATTCCTCCAATATCTTGGCCTAAAACCCAAGGAGTTCAGTTCCAATCCAACAACAAATCCCCTCTACTTTCAAAACATATATCCACTCTAATCTCTTCACCATCTTCACCACTACTACTCTGGCACAATCCACCATATCTTGTCCGGACGTCTGCAATAGGCTCTTAACTAAAATTTCTACCCCTACTCTTGCTCAATCCCTGACATCTATCCTAGAGGCATAGATATTCAATGTCCACAGCTTACCTGTGTGCTCCTTCACACTCTCCTGCACCCTTGCAGTTGAGCTGTACTGTAAGCAGAAGAGACGAAGGTAAAGCTGAAACAGGAACAGCTCCCGTCTAACTCCTCCAGCCCCGAGGCCACATATTGAGACGGTAAGTTAAGGATGAAACCAGCCTGGCTAGGTCCTCAGTTTAGAAGGGTGTTGCCCTAGAGAACTACCAGACTTTGCAGGAACATGAAATTAATGTTATGCATCTAGACCAGGGGTGGGCAAACTTTTTGACTCGAGGGCCACAGTGGGTTCTTAAACTGGACGGAAGGGCCGGAACAAAAGCATGGATGGAGTGTTTGTGTGAACTAATATAAATTCAAAGTAAACATCATTACATAAAAGGGTACGGTCTTTTTTTTTTTTTTTAGTTTTATTCATTTCAAACAGGCCGGATCCGGCCCGTGGGCCGTAGTTTGCCCACGGCTGATCTAGACACTGAGATTTTGGGTTTTGTTTGTTACTGCATTAAGTGTATTCTATCCTGTCTAACCCAACCTTACAGCATAGTAAAAGGTGAATCTTTTTGAACATTTATAATCACATTTTTAAAACTTCTTTTGTTGCCGAAACTGGTTTGGCTCAGTGGATAGAGCGTCGGCCTGCGGACTGAAGGGTCCCAGGTTCGATTCCGGTCAAGGGCATGTACCTGGGTTGTGGGCACATCCCCAGTGGGAGATGTGCAGGAGGCAGCTGATCGATGTTTCTCTCTCCTCAATGTTTCTAACTCTCTATCTCTCTCCCTTCCTCTCTGTAAAAAATCAATAAAATATATTAAAAAAAAAAACAAAAAAAACTTCTTTTGTTGAAATGCGATTCACATAACATAAAATTAACCATTTTATAATAGAATTTAGTATATTCACAATGTTGTGTAACTACCACACCTATAAAATGCCAAAACATTTTCATTACTCCAGAAGAAAATTGTTTCATTAAACTATCATTCTTCATTTTCCCTTCTCCCAACCCCCGACAACCACCAATCTGCCTTCTGTCTCTATAGATTTACCTATACTAATTATATATATACTAGAGGCCCGTTGCACAAATCTCTTGGTGCAATAGGCCTTTCCTTCCCCTGGCTGCTGGCACCGGTTTTCCTTCGGCACCCGGGACCCAGGCTTTCGCTCTGGACAGAGCCTTCAGTCTTTGCGGTTCCGGATGGAGCCTTCAGTCTTCACTCGCAGCTTCGCCCCTACATATGCAAATTAGCCGCCATCTTTGTTGGGTTAATTTGCATACTCTCCTGATTGGCTTATGAGTGTAGCAGAGGGACGGTTAATTTTCATGTTTGTCTATTATTAGGTAAGATATATAAAAGCTGAAGTGACAATTACGACTGAACAACCTGAACGACTGGAACAACCAGTCACTTTGATACGCACTGACCACCAGAGGACAGACGCTCAACGCAGGAGCTGCCCGCTGGTGGTCAGTGTACTCCCACAGCGGGAGCTCCACTCAGCTGACTGACCCCTCCCTGCGGCCCACCAGCCAAGCCAGGCACCGATGGACCAGAGCCGCCGGCACGATCATGACATTGCTACTGGCCTCCTGGAAGTCAGCCTCGGGCACTGTAGCCGCTTTCCCTCCCTAGATGCTCCGCAAGGAAGAAAGGATATAAAAGCAGCCGCCAGGTGGCTCCTGACAATTGGCACAAACATAAGCGGGATGAATCCGGATCCTGACCGGCAAAGGCATCCCACCACCCTCCCAGAGGGCCGATCCCGTCCCAGATCCCCCTCCCCCCACTCCTCTCGGGACCCCACCCATGCATGAATTCATGCACCAGGCCTCTAGTTTCATATAAATGGGATCATAACTATGTGAACTTTTTGTCTGACTTTTTTCACTTAGCATAACTCTTTCAAGGTTTGTCCATATTCTAGCATGTATCTGTTCTTCATTCCTTTTATGGTGAATAATATTCCATTGTGTAGAATTTTGTTGTATCCATTTATCCACTGATTAACATTTGGGTTGTTTCCACCATTTGGTTATTATGAATAATGTTATTATGAACATTTGTGCACAAATATTTGAATACCTTTTTCAATTCTTTTTGGTCTATACATAAGAATGGAGTTTCTTGGTCATGTGGTAATTCTGTAATTAGCTTTTGGAGTAATCACCAAACTGTTTTTCATGGTGTCTGTACCATTTTACATTCCCACGAGGAATGCACTCCACACCATTACCAGCACTTACATTCTGTTTTGGGTTTGTTTGTTTTTATTGTAGTCATCCTAAAGAGCCTGAAGAAGCATCTCTATATGGGATGTGATTTGCATTTCCCTAATGAATGATGATGTTCAACATCTTTTCATCTGCTTGTTGCCCATTTGTATATATATTTTGGAGAAATATGTATTCAAATCTTTGCCCATTTTTAAATTGGATTGTTTGCCTTTTTGCTGTTGAATTATAAAAGTTCTTTACATATTCTGGATACTATACTAGTTTCCTTTGTCATGCAAACCTTTTTATTTGGATATAGTCCTGCTTATTTGTTTTTCTTTTGTTTCCCTTGCCTGAAGGGATATATCAGAAAGAAATTCTAAGAAAAATTTTATAGATTTTACTGTCTGTGTTTTCTTCCAGGAGTTTTATGATTTTGAGTCTGGCATTGAAGTCTTTAATCCATTTTGAGTTTATATGGTTTAAGAGGGTGGTCTTCTTTCCTGTATCTGTTCAATTTTTTCAAACACCATTTATTAAATAGACTGTCTTTGCCTCATAATATGCTATTACCACCTTTGTCATTTATTAACTGACCATATAGTTGTGGTTTTATTTCTGGGCTCTCTATTCTGCTCTGATGATCTATATGTCTGGTTTTATGACAGTACATGCTTTTTTGATGACTATGGCCTTGTAGTATTGGTTAATATCAGGTAGTGTAATACCTCCAACTTTGTTCTTCTCTCTGAAAACTGCTGTTGCTATTCAGGGTCTTTTGTGGTTTCATATAAATTTTTTGAATGTTTGTTCTAGTTCTTTGAAATACACCATTGGTATCTTGATAGAAGTTGGGTTGAATCTATGGATTGCTTTAGACAGTATAGAAATTTTAATGATGTTAATTCTCTCTATCCATGGGCATGGTCTATACTTCCATTTATTTGTATCTTCTTCAATTTCTTTCTTCAGTGTCTTATAATTTTTGAGTACAGGTCTTTTACCTCCTTTGTTAAATTTATTCATTGGTAGTTTTTTTTTTATGCAACTGTAAATAGGAATGTTTTCTTAGTTTTCCTTTCTGATAGTTCATTCTCCTATATAATAAAAGGCTAATATGCAAATTGACAGAATGGTGGAACGACCAGTCACTATGACATGCACTGACCACCAGGGGGCAGATGCTCAACACAGGAGCTGTCCCCTATTGGTCAGTATGCTCCCACATGGGGAGCGCTGCTCAGCCAGAAGCCGCACGCTGGTGGGCGGTGGCAGGAGCCTCTCCTGCCTCCAGGACAATGCTAAGGATGTCCGACTGCCAGCTTAGGCCTGCTCCCACTGTCAGTCGGACATCCCACAAGGGCTCCTGGACTGCGAGAGGGTGCAGACTGGGCTGGGGGACCCCCCTGAGTGCATGAATCTTGTACACTGGGCCTCTAGTTGGTGTATAAAAATGCAACTGATTTCTGAATATTAATTTTGTCTCTTGCTACTTTCCTGCTTTCATTTATCAGTTCTAGTAGTTTTTTGGTGAAATATTTAAGTTTCTTTATATACAGTGTCATGTCATCTGCAAATAATTACAATTTACTTCTTCCTTTCCAATTTAGATGCCTTTTATTTTTTCTTTGTGTCTTGTTTTTATGGCTAGGACTTTGAGTACTATGGTGAATAAGAGAGGTGAAAGCAGAAATCTCTGTCTTGTTCCTGATCTTAAGGAAAATACTTTTAGTTTTTGCCTGTTGAGTATATGATGTTGGCTATGAGTTTGCATATATGGCCTCTATTATGTTGAAGTATGTTTTTGCTATTTCCACTTTGCTGATTTTTTTATCATAAATTGATGCTGTATTTTGTCAAATGTGTCTGTAGCTATTAATATGATTGTATAATTTTTATCTTTCATTTTGTTTATGTGGTATATCATGTTAATTGACCTGTGGATATTGTACCAACCTTGCATTCCCATAATAATACTCATTTGATCATGGTGTATGATCTTTTAAATATAAGACTGGATTCAGTTTGCTAATATTTTGTTGAGGATTTTAGCATCTTTGTTCATCAGTGATATTGGCCTACACTTTTCTTTCTTTGTAGTGTCTTTATTTGTTTTTTAAATTAGGATAATGCTATTCTCAGAAAATGGGCTTGGGAGTCTTCCCTCCTCTTGAATTTTTTTGTAATAGTTTAAGTGTAGGTTTTAGTTCTTCTTTTAATGTTTGGTAAAATTCAGCTGTAAAGTCATCCAGTAAAGGACTTTTGCTTGCTGGGAGTTTGGGGATTACTGCTCCAATTTCATTAGTTGTAATCAGATTGTTGCCCGTAGATGCTTTAGTCTGTTTCTTCTTGATTGAATTTTGGAAGATTTAATTTTTAAGTCATTTATCCATTTCTCCCAGGTTGCCCAATTTTTTGGCCTATAATGTTTGTAATATTTTCTTATAATACTTTGTATTTCTGTGATGTCAGTTGTTACTTCTTCTCTTTTATTTTTGATTTTTTATTTTATTTGGGTCCTCACAATCTTATCTTTTCAAAGAACCAGCTCCTGGTTTCATTGATCTTTTGTATATTTTAATAGACTCTTTTTTTATTTATTTTCTAATATTTATTATGTCCTTCTTTCTACTCACTTCAGTCTCTTTTTAGTTATTATTCTAGTTCCTCTAGGTGTAAGTTTTGTTTTGTTTTTAGATTTTTCTTCTTTCTTGGAGTAGGCCTGTATTGCTATGAATTTTCCTCTTAGGACTATTTTCACTGCTTTCCATAAATTTGGGGTCATTGTGTTTTCATGTTCATTTGTTTTAAGGTATCTTTTGATTTCTTGCTTGACCTCATTGTTAGCCCATTCATTGTGTAGTAATATGTTACTTAGCCTCTATGTTTTCATGTTTTTCAGTTTTCTTCTTTTAACTGATTTCAAGTTTCATACCATTATGATCAGAGGAGAAGCTTGGTATGATTTTAATCTTCATAAATTTATTGAGACTTATTTTGTTGCTTAACATGTGGTCTAACCTGAAAAATTTTCCATGTACGCTTGGAAAGAATATATTCTACTACAGTATATTAGTATATATTTTACTAAAGTATATTCTACTACATTGGTGCAGAGAGCACCTGGGAAGGCACATGGGCATTTCTTTAATTATTGTCAGCTGAATCCAGTGGCATAGGCAGAGCCACATCCTGGAAACGCACCTTGCCAGAGGCAGGAGTGTTGTCAGCCTGACCATCAGCCCAGGTGCCAGGGGGTGGGTTTCGTTATTTAAATCCAGCCAAGCACCAGGAATGAATATGACTCCGGCCCACCCAAGAATGCACATACTCTCCTTTGTCTTGACTTTTAGTAAAACTTCCTGTTTTTTTGCTGTATAAAAGAAACAGGCTGTATTGGCTCTGGGTCATTATTTCTGTCCCTGTCTGGGTCAAAGGACAATGTTCCCACCTGGCCCCAGCTTTTTCTTTCCATCTCTGTGTCTGTCTCTTTCTTTCATTTTCTCAGTCCCCAGCCGCCCTTACTCAGGAACCAGACCGCTCACTAGCTGTGCTGGATGCAGAGAAGAGAAACATATTTACACATTGGGATGAAATATTCTAAAAATATCAATTAAATTTGTCTGGATTTAATTGTCTTTTAAGGCTATTTTTTCCTTGTTGATTTTCAGACTGGATGATCCATCCATTGATATAAATGGGGTATTAAAAATCCCCTACTATCAACACCTGGATTTTTAAATCTCTTCTAGTGATTTTAACTAAAGTCAAGTTTGAGAACCATTTACTTGTAAGGTGATGGAGGAGAAGGATGAAAATAAACTAGATCTCTGAACGAACACGTAGAGCAGAACCTCCTGTTGACTTGTAATATTTATTTGGGGCCTTTGCGTAAGAGAGAAAATTCTATATTCTTTAAGCCATACAATTGATGATTTTCCTGTTAGAGCAATTTTAGCTTATTAATAAGAACATGAGCCAGAGTTAGTGGTTCACCCTGCTCTGCCCAGTATTTCCTATCTTGGTCACCTTAGATATATTGCCCCACTTCAACTTAATCTTGGGGTGTAAACTCTAGTTCAAGTCTAACTGATCCACCTCAGCCACCATGGAAGGCCTTCTAACTAAGGGAGCAACAGACACACTGGAAGAAAAGGGGCTGTACAGTTCTAAGTGAGTGAAAAGCAATGAAATAAGAAGGAAGTAGGATAGTTTAAGAAATTGGAGTTCCTGGTCAGAGAGTGAGAGACAGATTGTATTCCCAGGAGTGGAATAGCACCAGTTGGCGCAAGCTCATGGCAACGGCCATGGGTTTGAGCACCACCAGGTAGTGTAGGTGAGAGCTTGGGGTCTAGGGAGTCAAAGTGCCATGAGGCGGTAGGAGGGTAACATTTTCCCCTGACTATTTCTGCCTCACTTTGCCCAGAGCTTTACCATTATGCGCTCTTAGCCCCGCAGAAGAAGGGATGACCACAAGCAGATTATAATAAAAAGGGACCTTTCCCTGACTTTAAATTTCAAAAGCTAAGAAGGCCCTTAGGTGACATAGGCAATGAATTTAGGATAAAAACATGAATAAGAAAGAGTAGGATTCCACCCTTCCTTAGGCTGTCAGGGGAACAATAAGAGTAGATTTGGGTGGGTCTTAAAGAGAGTGATCCCGCATGTTGCTCTCAGACGTCAGAATCCAGAGAAGGCTGTGGGGTCTGTGAGCAGAGACAAGCTACGCTTACCTCCTAGTACAGACCTTGGAGAAGCAGCAGGGGCAGCTCTATAATGAGTGGCTGATTTAGATGTCTAATCAGAGGGGATCTTGGGCAGCCTCTCAACCCTGTGGGTGGGGGTAGAGATGAAGGACAGAGGTAGGGAACCAGCCTCTTAGCTCAGCAGTAGTAGGGAGAGGAAACCCATAGAGTAGAGACTACCCTCTGATCCTAAGGGTAAACCAGAGTTAACCAGACCAAAAAGGAGGGCAATGACGTCCCAAGAGGAGGAACAGCCCTGGGGAAAGGGAGCCAGCTGTTCAGACACCCACAAGAAGTTGGGCAGGGCTGGAGCGACTGATTCCTGAAAGTAAGATCATCACAGAAGGAGACAGGAAGGCAGCCGGACCCTAAGAGGCCACCCAACAGGGATGAAGGATGCAGGATGCTTTCTCCCCACCCTTCTGACCTGCATTCATTAATGACACCAAGGACCAGAATCTCTGTCTTCACCAAATTTTAGCCTCAGCCATAAGGAAAGGGAGTGGGATGTGTGTTGGCCGAGGTTAGGATTCCCTTACTGCTGCAGAGTGGGGGCTGGAATTAGAATAAAGAACATTCGTATTTCTTGTACGCCTCATTGGTGGACTGTAACCTACCCATTTGCAGGAGAGCATAGGGTGGTAGGAGAGGCAGATGGCAGAGGGTGGGGGCAGGCTGGGTACTGGAGGGAAAGACAAGGACAGGGTGGACGTCACCAGGTCTTCCTACTCCACAACCAGTGGCCTTGCTCTTCTGGGATCATGTAGTTCCCAAACCCTCCTGGAGCCGGTCAGGGTGGGTGCGGTGGGCAGGGGGGCATCCTAGAATCTGGCCGGCTGGCAGCTGGTCTCTGCTCTGGGCTTCAAAAGGAGATTCAATTGCTACCAAGATCCCTTTTTGCTCCTTCCTTTTTTTTTCTTTTTTCTTTTTGACTCTCATGACTTAATAGTAAGTCAATGGATCAGCTCAGTGAATTAACCAGGAAGTGACCACCGCTGTCTAGTCCAGTGATGGCAAACTTATGACACGCGTGTCAGAGGTGACACGCAAACTCATTTTTTTGGTTGATTTTTCTTTGTTAAATGGCATTTAAATATATAAAATAAATATCAAAAATATAAGTCTTTGTTTTACTATGGTTGCAAATATCAAAAAATTTTTTTATGTGACACGGCACCAGAGTTAAGTTAGAGTTTTTCAAAATGCTGACACGCCAAGCTCAAAAGGTTCGCCATCACTGGTCTAGTCCATTCATTCATTCAACTGACTTCTTTCCCAAGCAGCAGCAAAGGGAGCTATTGATGCTGCCGCGTCAGTGGGGAGATCACAGAGGAGGATGTCACTGAAAGGTGAGCCTCGAGAGGCGAGTATGATCGTGGACAAGAGGGGAAGGTGAGTGATTTCATCACCGCGACATACGAGGGAAGGCTGTTGGATCTGGAACCTGGAGAGCAGGAGCCCTGGCTGCTTTCCTCTGTGTCCCCATCACTCAGAGGAACAGGTAAACACGCAGGACGATGGAGGGGTTGATGAGTCCATGGAGTGATGGAGGTACTGAGGGCATTTCAAGCCAGGCAGAGAAGACGCGGGGAACCCAACAGGATAAAATAAAATAAGAAGCAAATTCAAATCCATACTAGAGGCAGCTGATCCCGCAGCTACCCTTGCTCATGCTGTCCCCTCTGCTTGGGATGCTGCTCTGAGGGGATGAGCTCAGTGCAGGCTGAGAGCCGCGAGACGACTGATGAGCAGGCTCCCTTCCACCCTCCCTCACCACCTGGCCATCGCACCCCAGCCTTGCCCAGCTCTTTGTGGGTGTCTGAATGTTCCTAATCCTGGAGTGACCCAGTCAAAGCAAGACATTTGACTCTGCCATTTCAACTCTACCGACACTTGACCAAATTGCCTGGGTGGGGGAGAAATTTGTGAAAAATAGTCAATATGAAATACAATAGTTAAAATAGCACAGGTAAACATTTTAATGAACTAAAGAAATGGATGCGTAAATAGCTACAGTGACGCCTAAAGAAAACGCACGTTATATTGCCTGACCGGTTTGGCTCAGTGGATAGAGTGTCGGCCTGCGGACCAAGAGGTCCCAGGTTCGATTCTGGTCAAGGGCATGTACCTTGGTTGCAGGCATATCCCCAGTAGGAGGTGTGCAGGAGGCAGCTGATCCATGTTTCTCTCTCATCGATGTTTCTAACTATCCCTCTCCCTTGCTCTCTGTAACAAAAAATCAATAAAATATATTTTTAAAAAAGAAAAAGAAAACGCACGTTATAGTGGCAACATTTGTTGACTTTAAAAGCCCAATGCGCCATAACCGGTTTGGCTCAGTGGATAGAGTGTCGGCCTGCGGACTGAAAGGTCCCAGGTTTGATTCCAGTCAAGGGCATGTACCTTGGTTGCGGGCACATCCCCAGTAGAGGGTGTGCAGGAGGCAGCTGATCGATGTTTCTAACTCTCTATCTCTCTCCCTTCCTCTCTGTAAAAAATTAATAAAATATATATTTAAAAAAATCAAAGCCCATTGCATAAGCCAAATCTTCACTGAGAAACTTACAAGGAAAATGATTTATCCCAGTGAAGGCGCTTTTAGTGAAATAAAATGAGAATAAAGAGGCAGATGGAACTGCCACGTTGGAGGGACAGCATGTCATTCTGCAGCGTGGCCAGACCGTGGCAGCAGAGACCACAATGGACTCATCCAGGACAGCAGCAGCGCCTGTTAGGCGAAGGTAGGAGGTAACTCCAGGCAAGGGCCAAGGGAGCCCTGCTGGGAACTTGGTAGAAATACAAATCCAAACCCACGGAGTCCAGGCTGCGGGAGCTGCAGCCCCTACTGTGCACTTTAACAAGCCCTTTGGGTGACGCCGCGCAGGAACCCGCAGCCAAGCCCTGGCCAGTTTTCTCCAAAGCCCTGGTCGGCAAACCGCGGCTCTCGAGCCACATGCGGCTCTTTGGCCCCTTGAATGTGGCTCTTCCACAAAATACCACGTGCGAGCGCACACGTACAGTGAAGGGAGCGGGCTCTGCCGTAGGCATTGCTTGTTTCCTTAGTTCACCTAGCTCCTGCCTAGCCCCTGCACTGCACGTCTGAGAGCAATGAGGCACAGCTGGTTCTGTCAGACGGGGGACCTGCTGCTTTAAACCTCTGTCCTGCTCGGATCAGGGATGAGGTCAGAGTCCTGTGTCTGTAAGAACAGCTCCCAGGCTGGCCACCTTGTCCCCACTGTCCTGGCCTGGCCACTGGCTGCCCTGTCTCAGGCCCGCCCTCCGCCCCTCCCTCAGTGCTTCTCACACTGATCACGTGGAGGTGGCATTTTCCTGTCTGTCTCGGGGTCTCCTCTTGGAAAGGAACCCTGTGGTCAACCCCGGGAGCAGGCCCTGCAGCCTGAGCCCTCACCCTGCCCTGGCGCTAGAGGTGAGACTTTACAGGCCGCGGAGCTCTCTTCCCATAGTTCTTCAATGGGTAAGTCAGAGGGAAAAGCCGGACCCGCCCCCTCGTCCACAGGTCTGCCCTGGCTCCTCCCGTGAAACCCTGGGCTGTGCCCACGTCACACTCCCTGCGGCATCCCTGCAGCGATGCCTGGAGGCAGGTGATTCGATGGAGATGCTGTTGCCCACAGGAGCCTTGGAACAAGGTCTGGGCACAGAGGTGGACAGAGCAGGCTCCGGCAGAAGACAGACCCGATCCAGGCAAGGCGCTGCCCCTTTCCGCAGGTTGGCACAAGTAAGTCACCAAGCCTCACCGCGCTCGATTTCCAAACCTGTACGATGGCGCTAAAACCACCTTCCTCATGGGGTCGCTAATTCTGGCGCCTGCAGCACCTGGCAGGCTCTCGGTGCATGGAGATGCTCTCCCTTCCCTCCGACAGCAGCGAGCCTGTGCCTGGCCACGAGCCAAGGTCACTGCCCCCTCGTCAGACACCGTAGAGCAGAGGTTACAGCTCAGATACCTTCAGGGACAAGGACACAGGAGACAGGAGTGAGTGTGGGCGCTCGATGGGCCTGTGAGAAGCTGCTGACCATGTGTTCCGTCCGAGCTGCTCCGCAGCCCAGCGAGCTGTCGTCAGGTGGACAAGAGGGTCCCGGCTCTTCAGGCTTTCTTGTTTTTCAGTGGAAATCGAGATGTTTCCATGAAGCCCGGCTACAGCCTGCCGCCTGAGGACCACAGCCGATGGGGTCCAGGCCCGGGCCTCTCAGGGCATGACAGGCTGAAACCGGAGGCCTCCCGGAGGCCACAGAAGGCGGGAGCAGGCCTGGCTTTGCATCTGGGCTCTAGCACTCACCGGCTGCGAGGCCTTGCACCACGACCGCCACCACGAGCCTCTTCTCCGTCAGGCACACAGGGCCAGCAACCACCCTCCGGGCGGCCTTCCCGGGGGCTAGGGAAACCGAGGGAAAGGGCTTTGAGACTTGGACGTGAGGTGTCCCATTAATCAGCGAAGGCAAACCCCGTTTGACAAAGAGCACGAGGGCCCCGCCGTTAGAGTTGGGCTTGAACCTGCTGCAGCGAGGGGGAGGGGCGGGGGGGCTGCACCTGGGCAGCGGTGGCCTCCTGCCTGGGGGGTGCCGAGGCGGCTGAGGATTTGGGGTAAGGGCAGGATACAGGAACAAGTTTGGATGGAGTGTTAGACACAGTCAAGACAGAGCAAGGCCGCAGGCAAAGGCGGTCTGTGCTGAGATGGGCCCAGGTCCTGTTTCCTTAGAAACCACAAAGGTAAGATCGAGTGGGATGTTGTGTCTGAAAACCCCTTACCCAGAGCTCTGCCCTGCGAGGAGCTAGGGACCGGTTCTCCGAGCCACCGGGAGCCCTGGCTGGGGTTTTCCCCGTGGTGACTGGAACGTCTCGTTTCTGGCCATCTTTGATTTGAGGGCCCGTCTCTCAGCACCGTACCCTGGCTGTTCCTACCGACGGCTGTCCTGCAGCACGGGTGCCCTCCAACACCGCACAGGCCAAGCCGTGGCTGGAACCAGAAAGCCCGGCCCTGAGCCCCGGTTCTGCCACCTCCTGGCTCTGTGATCTTTCTCACCTACCCTCTCAGAACCTGTTTGCGGACAAGTACAGATCCACAATCCCTAGTCAGCAACTTCAAAATCTCAAAAGCAATGAACGCCAAAAGATTTTTGTAACTAGTGTGGCTGTAAAACCTGTCTTGACCTAATTCATTTGGTGGCAAAACCTGCCTGAACTGCCATGAGTCTATTTTTGTCTCCATTAATTCCACAACGTGTGAATATTTGCATATTTCCCTGCAGAAAACACTGAAGCAGTTGACTATGGGGCTCTCCCCCAGACCCTGCTGGGAAATTACAGAAGGTGCAGTATGTGCACCATCTTCTTTTCAGGAAAAGATGTTCAGTTCCCAGAATCACAAGGCCCCGGGTTTCGGGGAAGCATTCGCAGGCCTTTGGAGGCGGGCTCTCCGGGTGCCTGGGGAGACGTGGAGCCACGTGGCCAGGTGCTCCGTGCAGGACTGGCTGCCTGCCATGAGGCCCTCCTCCTTCCCCGGGATTCCGGGCACTCTGCCCTCTCCCAGCCGCCGTGCCTCCTCTGGGCATCGCCAACTGTGGAGCTGTCCTTGCAGGATAAGCCCCTCTTCCCAGGACAGACTTGTTACCAGCTATGGCCCTCCCATCCTCGGGGCACCCTCAGACCCCGCCCTGCAGCTCACCTCCGAGCCCTCAGCTGCCCTCCTGGATCCGGGAGCAAGGCCATAGCTACTCTTAGCTTGGCAGCATTCTCCTCCCACCCAGATCTGCACACCCGGCTCCTGGTGCTGCAGGACTGGTTACAGGGAGGGCCGCGCGTGGGCCTAATCGCTCGGCATCTCCCATCACTCAGCACTCAGTGGCATCACCTGCTGGCCTGGCACCACGGAACCTGATCCGTGGGTAACTCAGCACATGGAGTCTTGTGGGGATTCCCAGGCCTCCTGAGCAAGCCATTCGGGGACCCTCTGCGCCTCCTCACACCAGCGTGACTGCCGAGGACACGTGCGTGAAGCTGAGACGGTTCGTTCAGAAAGCCAGGCCAGCTGCTGCGGGAGCAGGAGGGGGTCTTTACCCAGGAGCCATGGTATAAGATTTTCATCCAATCAGAGCCCACCCAGGCTTCACCCCTGGCAGCGCTCAGTCCCGCTGGGCCAGGCACTGACCAGCACCCGTGGAGGGTGTGGCGGGCTCCCTGCGGACGTGGCCTTCAGTGTGGGAAGAGCTGGGGGATGGAGGGGAGCACATGCCCTAGGAAAGAAGGGCGCAGACCCCGAGGCAGGGTGCCTGGGGACAGTCCCGGGGAGCAGTTTGATTGAGATCCTGGACAAGCTGAGCAAGGCCTGGAAGACCAGTGACCATGGGGTCAGAGGTCAGTCTCCCTGGGCTGAGGTCACGGCTCAGGCCACTTGGGTCATGTCCTGGCCCATTCCCGGTCCCACAGAGGGTAGATGTCGTCAGTCCTCCCCCTTCCTGTTTCCATCCTGAGTTGCACATCATCCGCTCAGCCTGCCACTTCCTCCCTACCTGGTTTCCCCACTTCCTCACCCCACCTCTACCTCTGGACTTTCCTGCATCTTCACTTTCTCTGCTCTTCACCCCCATCCCTCTGGTTAATTCAACAGCCCCTCAAGGGCCTTGGAGTACCAGCGCCTGCCACCTCCAGGACCCCCTCCCCAGGACTCCTCAGGACCCCCCATCAAAGGGACCTTGTATTTAGGTTTTGCTGCATGTTATGCATTGAGAGAAAGAATGGCCCAGAAGTCTTTCTGCATTAACATGCTGCTGGGCTAGGTGGGGGCAGGCGGGGAGTGAGGGGGGAAGATCTTCCCTCCCAGCCCTCCCGGGAGCAGCAGGGGTCAGACCAGGAGGCACCCCATTCCTCCCCATCCTCTCTGCAGTGCCCTTGGCCCCTCTCAGCCAGCAGCCAGTGCTGGCTTCTCCCCTCAGCTCTGCACCCTGACCCGTCCCCTTTCCGTGTGCTCTGCTAGGACATCCATTCCAGGGAGGGGGCAGGCAGTAAACTCACCCAATGACTCTGCTACGGGGACACACACACTGGCAAATAGTAACAGCCCAGGGGAATGAGAGGTGGTCTGGGAAACTTTATACCAGAGAGATGAGATGAGAGGGGGTGAGGGAACGAGACCTGCAGGTGGACTCCTTTCCTGGCAGAGGGGAGAGCATGTGCAAAGGGCCAGTGGGTGGAGCGGGTGTGCCAGGACCTGCCCAAGGACAGTGGGGGTGGGGTCCAGACCAGAGCACCCCAAGGCTGGAGGGTGGGGTGTCACACTGACTTCTAATCATTAAACAAGGTGGCTCTGCCCCGGGCGGCTGGTAAAGTTGTGGTGCAGGGTGGCTGGTTGAGTGTGGTGCGGGGTGGCTGGTTGAGTGTGGGGCGGGGTGGCTGGTTGAGAACTGGCCTATGGACGCTGGTTGAGTTGTAGGGTGGGGTGGCTGGTTGAGTGTGGCATGTATGTTTAAGGTAATGGCCCTGGTGCTGCTGTGGGGTGACGGGGAGAGAAGCATTCATGGTTGGCGGGATTGGAATCTGGCGTCATGCTTTTGCAAAGCCACAGGCTCTATGCGTTAAGAGCTGTGAAATGACCCTGCCCTTTGGACCAGTCTTTCTACATCTGGGACTCTAGCCTTAAAAAAACCCCAAACATGGGGATCCTATATTGTTCCCTTCAGTTCTCCATGGACAGCTATTGACTGCCCAGGACCCGGCACACGGCCCCTCCGGTCCCAGGACTCTGCACTCACTGCTCCACCCACACTCATCCTCTGGCCCAGCACCTGCCACAGCATGTAACCTCTATCCTCTCCTCCAGCTTCTGGCCACGCACAGCTCAGCCAGTCCCCACCCCCTGTTCAGAAAAAAGTCCTCATCCTCTAGTCCTCTACCTTTTGAGAAACAGCCAGGACTGGCCCTGTGCCAGGTGCCTCTCTTCATCCCTCCTACTGGGGTCTGAAGCTGGGCCAGCTTTCACTCCCACCATGAATACAGGGTGTCGCCGGGTGGCGCTCCATGCGGGGTACAGCCTGGGCTTTTCCTGGGCCCCGGGGTGCTCAGTGGATCCCACTCCTCACCAGGGAGGCTGAGAAGGGCTCCTCAGGGTGAGTCTTGGCCCTGCTGTTCACCCTGCTCCCAGCCACAGGGATGGGCAGGGGCCCTCTGAGCCCATCAACCATGCAGACCAAACTCTCCAGGAGGGAGGTTGGGGCTGGAAATACCTGGGTCAGTAGAAAGGATTTCCATGATCATGCAGTTTCCCACCAGATAGCATCCATGAAGTTCAGGTGAGAACATGGAGTGGCCCACCTATCTCTTGTTCATCTACACATCCAGGACGGTCCGCCCTGTGCCAGCCTGGGCAGGCACAGAGCCCCCGCAGATGCCAGGCACCGCTGGGACCTCACAGCCCGCGGGAGACAGACATTCCTTGGATGCCGGGAGCCGGTCCATCTTTGCTGTTTCAAGGGACCTGGCATATATGGCATACTGTTCTTAATATGTTTGCTCACCTTCTTGGCACTATGTGTTTTAACCAAGGTCACCTCTCCGAGAAAGGTTGTTTCCCCAGGTAGGGATTTTCCCCTGAAGTTAGGGAGGGAATAAAACCTCTTAACCCCTTCCCCAGCAGAAGAGACAGAACATGGCAAAAGATGCTGGACAGAACCTGGCTACAGAACTTGGTTGGAGAACCTAGACAGAACCTGGCTGCAGAAGCCGGCTACAGAACCTGGCGACTGAACCTGGCCGGAGAACCTAGCGAGAGAACATGGCTACAGAACCTGGCTGGAGAACCTGGATAATGTGGCTGGAGAACCTAGCAAGAGAACATGGACACAGAACTTGGCTGGAGATTGTGGCTAGAGATCCTGGCAAGGCTGCTGATCAACTGAATGCTGTCTCTGTGTCATTCCTTCTTCGCCGACTCCGTCCACACCTTTGGGGACCCCTGGACCTGCTGGGGTTGGACCCCGGCACTTGGAGGGATGCAGACATGTGTCATCAAGTGTTAGTTTGAAACCAGCTTTAAATGAAGTTTAATTAAGGGCACCTTCATTACCTGGGGAAACAATGCTTTGGTTAATCTGCTTAGCACTGAAGCTGATCATGTTTTCAACCCAAAGTGCCGGGCCACTGCCCTCCCACAGCCGCCGCCCCGTGGCTGGGCCCACACCTGTGAGAGGGAACCACCCTGCGCTCAGTCCCGGGTAGGAAGTCTCTGTGTCCCCGCCGCCTCATGTCGGAGCTCCAGGACTCTTCAGGAGTTACCCCCCCACCCCCACCCCAGACAGCCCTGAGCTGGGTGTCTGTAGAGCCGGACTCAGGTGGCCAGTACCGCCAGAGTTGGGGCCGGTCAGGGGGTCCTGGGCCACCTGCCCATGCCCCAAGGGACAGCGCTTCCCATCAATGTAGGCGGTTTCTCCAGAACCTCCCTCATCACCAGGAGTGAGGGGGTCCAAGTCCCCACCTTGCTGGCCCAGAATTTCTCCCTGAGACCCCTTCTCAGGGCTCACCTGGCCACATAGCCACGCAGGCCCGGGCTCCTCAGATGTGTTTCAACATCGTTTTACCTCAACAAGAGTCAGAGCCCCAGTCGCCTGCCTCCCAGAGGACACGCACAAAGAGCGCCTTCTATCTGTTTGTTCCACACGTGCCAGGTGCAGGCTGGGTGCTGGGACACGGGGGCGACAGGTCTGAGAGGGTCATAGCTCATGTATGTGTCAGCATGGTCACCGGCAGGACCGGGGCATCGCTGTCCTGCCATGCTCAGTCCTGCCTGCGCCTCCACTGGCCTCCCAGGTACCCCACTGGGCCTGGTCCAGCCTCGCTCCCTGAGAGGGACTCAGAGGAGGAGGGACCCTGCACTTCAGCACTAGTGAACTGCCCCATCTGGGTCCGAGCCCTCACCCGCTGCAGCCAGGCCCCTTCCTTCCTGCTGGCCACTTCCCGAGGGCGTGGAGGGAGCTGGGAGCTGGCCCTGCAGTGGCTCAGCATGGCCTCCTGACCCCCCAGCGCAGACCCATCATCAAAGCCACATTGGCGGGTATGGGGCGCCGGCTCTGTGGCCACTCGCCAGGTGTGAACTTAGCTCTGCTGCTTGCTAGCTGCGTTACCCGAATGAATTACTTCGTATTTCTGTCTCATCGATACGAATGGCCGAGGACAACAGACTGGACACGATTAGGCTTTGTGAGGAATAAGTAAGCCAGTGCCAAGCTTTTCAAGCTGCAGGTGACCAACCATTTGTTGTTTATAAAATCAAGTTAGTGGGTTGTGACCAGCATTGAGCATAAATACAGTGGAACCAGGCATATGCCTTGCTTCAGGGGTTGGTGCACACATCCATATGTGTACGTGGCACAAACTGTTCCCAGATGTTTTTCCACCTGTGAGGCCCATCGTGGCCTGGAAGATGTTAGCGGGATTGAATGTAGCCCAGGCGGGGAGAAGACATTCAGTCAGGCCTGAGAGCACTCTTCAGTGCCAGGGGGAGGCCTGTGCACGTGGGCCAGGCTGCCCCCCCGGGAAGCAGTCTGCTGCCGGGAAAGAGAACATGGGCAGCACTGGGCATGGGCACCACAGGGCCCAGGGACCCTGACAGCTGTGCACTGCAGGGCGCTGGGAGGGCCAGCGTGGGACTGGACCCTGGCAGCGGGAATTGAAAGCAGAGGATGACTAATTTAACAAATGCCCTTTGAGTGCTTACGATGGGAAGATTTATGTTTCAAAAAGTTGACCATGAGGGCAGTTTAGGGGTGAAGAGCTGGTGGCAACAGTGGAGGAAGGGATCTACCAAGAGGGCAATAGCGCTGGCCAGGGGCAGAGCACGGACAGAGTCAGAATAGAAGGCAGAAATGGGTACCACACGGCCTCTGCCCCTGGGGCTGGGTGGTCCCCGGCTTCCAGCGGGGGTGGCAGCTCAGGGGGGCCGGGGGGAAGAGCAGGGCTGTGACCGCCACAGGGAACATGACGGCCACATGGTCAAGTGGGAAAACCAATGGGCCCAACAGCGTGTCTGTGGCACAAACTGTTCCCAGCTGCTGCGACCAGACAGGCAGGTGACTTGGCTGTTCCTCAGCCCCTGTGCTGCCAGTTTATGAGATGGGGCCGGGGAGGACTTGGCTCAAAGGAGCGTCTGAGACTGGAAGCTAATCACGGTAAAAGCCTTCTTCCGTGACTGGCCTAGGGCCAGGGCTCACACGGGGATGGCCTTCTCACCTCTCTCTCCTCACGGCGGCCCCGGGGAAGGGGCCGACCCCCAGCCTCCGGGACAGGCAGGGGACGCTGGCTGCCCGCGCAGTGCCCTCCCCGCTCCAGGCCCAGGTTCACAGCGCAGACCCGTCCGCAGGCCTTGGAGCCGAGGACTGGCAAGTGCAGTGCAGGTGCCTCGCAGGCCAGCCCTGTCAGCAAATGGGGCCTCCTCCTCGCGCCTCCACCATCCAAACGGGCCCCTCTGAGAGGGAATCTATCCTCAGAGGCCTCGGGACAGATGACCTCAGGCCTGTGGCCACATTACCCAGCACAGGGGGCTTCCACGGCTCTCAGAGAGGTGGTCCCTACATCCCCTTCAGAACGAGCATCTGCCTTGGGCTTGCACTGAGCCCTGCCATGTGCGGAGGAGGGTGGAGCCAGGGACCTGACCGGCCTGATGCCGCAGCCCGAGCAGCCCAGCCCGCACCTGCAGGGGCAGAGTCCCGAGGGCCGTCCTCTGCCTCCCCTCTGCGCTGGCCTCCGAGATGTCCCTGCCCCAAACTTACACTTTTCAAGTCTAACAATGAAGTGGCTCTGACCGGCCGGTGCTTGCTTTCCTGACCAAGACAAGCTCCCCAGGCCAGCAGAGATGCCTGGCAGCCTTCCTCTGTCTTCTTCCCCCCCAGAGCCGACCTGACTGTACAGTGCAGCGTTTACCTTCAGTATCGCTTTGCCCACCCAGCGAGTCGATGGGGGCGCTTTCCCGTGAGGCTGCAGTGTCAGCGGGTCGTAGCGAAATCTGTGTGGCTCTCCCCAGGGTGCATCTGGGAGACTTGTCAGGAACACTTTAATTTTCCTCTGAGTGTCCCTCTGTCCATTCCTGGCTCAGGGTTTTGGCACGATGAGGGAGCTTATTCCTTCCAAAGTGACAGGCTCCTTCCGTTGCACAGTGTTCCACTGGGCGTGGTGTGTCCCAGGCACTGAGCATACCCCGCCACCTCAGCCCCCGTCTGCAGGGCACATGCTCTGGTAGAGGAAACAGACATGTGCCCTCACCCTCGTAATAAACTGCGACAGTACAGTCGTAGATGCATGGTCTTGGCACAAAGGAGAGGGAGACCAGCTTTATTGGGGGAGAGGGACTGACACAAAGAAGCTTGATTTGGTTATAAAAGGTGAGTAGCAGTCATTCAGGCAGACAGGAGGGGTTAAATTAACAACCACATTAACTCATGTACTTTAACACCAAACCCTGTGAGGCATTGTCAGTGCACCCACTTTACAGATGTAAGTAAGGTTTGGAGAAATTAAGTAACTTGCACAAGGTCAGAGACTTAGAAGACTTGCAAAGAAGGAGCAATTCTGTACATCTTTTAAATGAAAAACATAGACCCATAGCATTTAAGTAAATTGGCTCAAGTTTGGACAGGTGGAAGGTGTTGGAATCAGGAATCAAATCCGGTATCATGCCCTAGCCAGTTTGGCTCAGTGGATAGAGAACTGGCCTATGGACTGAAGGGGCCCAGGTTTGAGTCTGGTTGGGGGCACGTGCCTGGGTTGCAGGGTCGATCCCCAGTGGGGGGCATGCATGAGGCGGCCAATCAATGGTTCTCTCTCATCATTGATGTTTATCTCTCTCCCTCTCTCTCCCTTCCTCTCTGAAATCAATAAAAAAAAATATATTTTTAAATCTGGGAATTAGGTTGAAACCACAGAGGTAGATGGATTAGAGGCCCTTTATCCAGATAAAGAGTCTGGATGCTTCCCTGTTGATGTGAAGAGGCACTGAGGGGTCTCACTTGGTGTAGCAGCTTCATGTCACCTCTAATTTATCCTGCCCAACAAGTGTAAACCACAAATTCTAGTAGTGAAAAAATAGCAACAGTTTTTCGCTGGACATGTCCAGGGCAAAAATATTTTCTTTAATGGTGTTATCCTGTTTAATGATGGTATTTTATCTAACAAGACTTCCTACAACTCAGAAAGAAAAAGACAATCTAATAAAAAATGTTGAAAGAAAGTAATAGGCAATTTACAAAAAAAAATACAAATGGCCATCTATAATAATAAAAGCGTAATATGCTAATTAGACCGGATGTCCTTCCTGATGACTTTCTGGACGAAGCCAGGGCTTTGAGGAGCGAGGCAGAGGCAGCCACGGTGGCAGCAGGGGGCCGAGCCCCTTGCACAAATTTCGTGCACTGGGCCTCTAGGTAAACATACAATGAAACATGCAATGAAAACAACAATGAATACCATTTCTCTCCCATCAGATTGACAAAGGGGATTAAGAAAGACGAGATCAAGAGTTGGCAAGGCATGGTGCTGGGTAGTGTGTCCTCTTACCCTCTGCTTGCACGGGTATATATTTATGCAGCCACTTTGGAAGGCAATTTGGAAATTTCTTTTAAAACTGAGAACGTGCACAGATTGCTGGGATCAACCCCATTGTTGGTGTATCCCCTGGGGAAGCATGTCCACAAGCCACAGAGACCCATCGCAACAACCTCACACCTGAAAATTACAAACCACCCGAATGTCCATCATAGGAGAATAACCGCACGCACGGCAGTCCATCATAGGAGAATAACCGCACGCACGGCAGCGTGTTCATCACAAAAACACGATGTGGCGGCTAAGAAAGCTGAGCTGTTTCTGTATCAGCTAAAGTGGATATGTTGTTGAGTGGAAAAGGAAAGAACTGCAGAATGATACAGTTATAACACCTGTTGGAATATATTTACTTAAACATAAAGGCTGTTTATCTTACATTTTATGTGGGTTCATTGATATGTCTAAAACACCCATAAAAACAGTAACAGTGGTGGTTTCTTTTCTTTTCTTTCCTCCCTCCCCTCTCCCCCAGTGAAGAAAGACTGGTTATTTTCTCGAAAGTCCAGCGAGAGCTTCTGAGAGGTGGCAGAGGAGACGAGGGTTTGGGGCCACAAATGAATATGCATAATGTCCTAATTTCCATGAGCATCTCTATAAACAATGTCTGTGTGTGCATTACTTACGGGATTCATTTTCACATAAAGCATTTAACAACCACTGGCACATCTGTGCCTATGGAAGGCTCTGTGGCCAGTGCTCTGCATAGCAAGTCAAGCAGACACAGAGGCAGCTCTGGCTTCAGGGAGCTCCCAGGCTGGTGCAGAGAACATGCCATCACCAGGAAGAACTAGGTCCTGAAGGGGAGTCAACAATGCATGGGATTCATGGTGAGGGAGGAGGTCGTTCACAGTGTTTCAGGAACCGAGCAATGTGATCACAAGGAGAGCAGAGCTGGGCATGGACTGGGCACGCTCAGGGTCCTGGGGGGCTGTTAGGAGGACAGGGAAGATTGGGGCACACTGTGAAAAACCGCGATTCTGGGACTCCAGCCCCAGGCAGCCAAGAGTCCTGTGAGGTCTGTGAGCATGTGGGAACTGGCCGCCTCCTTACAGAGGCGTGGGTGGGTTGGCCAGGTCTGGAATCGAGGGACAAGCAGGAGGTGACTGCCTGCCACTGTGGGAGACGATTGGGGTTGGGGGCTGATTGAGGGCAGGGATGGTGTCCGTGGAGGAGGTAGATGACCCTGAGAGACTCATTGGATTGGGATGGGAAGTGAGCAGAGGGAGTGAGAAACCAAGATTTTGAGGCCCAGCTGCTCCACAGTAATTCACAGAAATGTCAGGAGTCAGAGGAGAGCAGGGAGGGACAGCCCCTTCCTAGACCCACAGAGGGGAGGAGCTCCGTGGCCCACCCGCAGTGCAGGAGCTGTGTCCTTTCTCTTCCCTTCAGAGCTCAGCTACACTCAGGAGGCAGGTCCAGGCCCTGAGGACAGACTGGCCAAGGGCGGGCAGGCACATAGTCCTGGCTTCCAGCCACCAGACTCACAGGCTTCCGGGAAAGGCTGACGGGGAGGCTCTGTTCCTTTGAGTCTGAGAATCTGTGGCTGGGGAAGCCTAAATTAATTAAGTGATGCTGCGGCCCAGAGGTGCTGCCGAGGAAGCCCACAGGGTGGGTAACAGGGGAGGCCAGCCAGCTGCACGCCCTCCCCCAGCACTGGAATCCAGAGAGGCTCATGAGCTTTGTTGGAACTAAGCCTGCACTTAAGTGCTTCCAGGGAAACAAAGAAATAATAAATCAGGAGCAGGTGCCCCGCCCACATGCTGCCGCCACCATCAACCTGCTTCTCGACGGAAACATAGTCATTTTGTGTCTCAGGGACCAGATGTCTCAGTGAAGCAACAATTGACAAGGCCCTGGAATCGGCTTGGCCCATGACCTTCTCAGGACCAGCTGATGCCTTCCTCCAAAGTATCACCCCCTCACACACAACCCCCCACCCCCCACACACACAAACCAGACCTCGCCCTGGCATAGATGCAGGAAAGTTATCCTTCCATCCCCTCCCCACCCTCCCATATCCCAGGAACCCCTAGTCCTCCACTAGCCCACTCCACAGGCACCGTCCAGCGTGGAAAGGATTTTGCCCAGCAGACTGAAGCCACAACTATGTCCAGCGGATAAAGTGAAAAGCAGTCACCCAGAAATCACCAAGGTCCTACCCCTACAAGGGCAAAACTGAGCCTCGGAAAGTGCCGGGCATCGAGATAGACGCTCTCAGGAAGTCATGGCGTGTTCCTCGGCCATCCTGGAGCAGGGCGGCGGGTGGCTGAGCATGAATGCTGGGCCGGGCAGCCTGCACTGGAATCCTGTCTCCACCACTCGTGAGCAATCTGGGCACGGCTAAATTATCCCGCCTGCAAAAAGATAATATGAAGATTGGTAAGATGATTAAATGAGTTAATGTTTGTAAAATATTTACAACTGTGCCTGGCACATTGTAAACACTTCTATGTGTCTAATAAATAAAGTCCTTCCTTTATTCATTTGATTTACTTTGCATACCAGATAGGCTCTTTGCAGCAACAGTCCCTAAATCTGGCTGAGAAAGGAGAGGAAAAAATGCTTCCATTTTCCCCAACAGGATGGGAAGGGAAGGTCTCTTATGCCTGTAAGTTATGCTCAGTAAAAGGGGTCTCCAGGAAGGAACTCACCAAGAGGAAGCCACAGGCACCGGAAGACCTAGCGGCAGGGCCCTTGTGGGAGGCTGGTTCCCAAGTGGAGTCGGGGCCAGCACCCTGGACAAATCCCCAGAGGCCAGCGCAGGAAGGGGCGTTCCCCATGACCTGCCAAGGCTCAGGCCCCATCCTTTTGCTGAAACAGAGGGTCTTCGCCCCCAATCCCCTCCTGCAACTCCTGCACCCTAGCTCTTGGGGCTGCTGAAGGAGGCGGGTGGGAAGTTGTCTTCTGATCTTGAAGTTGGAGGGTAAAGGAGCTTAGTGTCCCTGGGGCGTCAGGGAGCCAGGCAGGACCTGCTTCCTCCCACGATCTTCATCTGGCCTCTCCCCTACCCTTCCAGGCTGCCACCTTGCAGATGGAGGAGCAGAAGCACACGGAGGTACAGGTATAGGGAGGCCGTGTGAGGACCACGAGGTGAGTCACGCAGCCTGACTTCAAATCCAGACTCTACTGCTGGGACCGTGGGCCAGTGAGCAGCTTCTCTGTGCCCAGTTTCCCATCAGTAAGGCAGGAGGGGTGGCACCAGGACGGAGTGAGGATTAAATAAACAGCACACATAACACCCCTGGCCCAGAGTGTGTCATAACTGCGTCTGCTTCCTGCCACTAGGGAATGGAGGACTGGAGAGTTAGGAGGAGCCCGGAGATAGCATGGCTCCATGCTCAAGGACAGCCTGAGTTATATGGGCCAGAGGGCTGGGAGAAGGGTCTGTGCCTTGAAGACCTGGGAAAGTTTCTCTTCTCTAAGATTCCACTAAATTCTAAGTTCTTCAGCCACTAGACAGAACATATCTGCTTTAATCCCCCCGCTTCTAATCAGACAGGGCAAACAGTATATGCATAAGTCACAACTGGTCTGCAGGCTGCCTCTTTCAGAGCCTCATAATGGGAGAGCCAGAAGAGGCCTGAGGTTTCAAACTAAATGACTGGACAGCCAGACAGGTGACATACGTGTGCAAACCCAGTTAGAGGGAGCCTGCCATGAGCCAGAGAGTGTGTGTGTACCGACTAAAGGCCCTCAAATAAAGTATATAATAATAAAAGTGTAACATGATAATTAGACCGGACAGCCAAACAACCTTCCAGACGTCCTTCCGGACAACCTTCTGGACAAAGCCAGGGCTGCGAGGGCCCAGCCCCTTGCACGTATTTTGTGCATTGGGCCTCTAGTGTAAAGCAATTCTCTCACCCCAACGGAGCCCTTCTACAGCCCACCTTTCTGCTCAAGGACTCGGGTGAGAGGGTTCTCCTCTAACCCCTTCCTTAACAGAGACCGGGCTGGAACCCAGGGAGAAGCTGTGGCTTGTCCACCATCACGCAGAGCCAGGCCTCTCCCTCCCTCCGACAGGGAGCAGCTCCACAGCTCCGAGCAGGCGAGCAGGTGCTGGCAGCTGCTTCCCTGGAAGAATGTCTCCTTCCCTGGGGCCTGGGTGAGTGGAGAGATGAGACAATAGGCTGCCCCTCTCACCTGATGCTCGGTCTCCATCATCTCATCCCACAGCCATCTCAGGGGCAGAGCCAACTTTCCAACGCTCCCCAGCCCTCCACCAGCCAGGAGAGAGCCTGGAGCCACAAAGCTCACCCACCAGCGGGACTAGCCAGGAAGCCAGGCCTACCCTGTACCCTTTCTCTGCTCTTTGCAGACCTACACTGTGAAATGAAGATAAAACAACACATTTTACAGATGATAATAGTAACAATAGCAAGCACTTCCATTGCTCTTACGAGATCAGACACCCGTCAGTGGCACTGTTACGCCATATTACAGAGGGAGAAACAGACACAGAGAGGGAAGTAACTGTCCAGCACCCTGACTAGCAAGTGAGGAGCTGAAAGCTGCCTCAGCCGCCTGGCTCTGAGCCGTCTCAGGGCATCAGGGCATCGGGTGCTTCCCTGGGTGGGGAGCGCGCAGGGGAAGAAGCGAGACCTAACGCTAGTTTGCTTTTGAGGTGGGAAGGATAGGAAGATGCTCTCGGACTCAGGAAGGGGGAGATGAACTGGGATCTCAACCGCGCAAGTCTCCCAACCTCCCGCCGCCTCGGAGCCCCTCTCCTGCCAGCCCGCAGACCGGAACGCGGACTCGAGGTGCCACCCAGGGTCCACGCTCTTATGAGGACGCACTGGATCCAGCGCACAGCCAGGGCGTCTCAGTGGGTGCGGCCGTTTTGGGAGGTAAGGGAGCAAAGTGGCTGTGTCCAGCCCAGAAGGCGGGGGGAGGGGTGTGGGGGAGGAGGAGGGAGAGGGGGTGCTGGGCGTGGAGCCTCAAAGGTCTTTCTTACAGAGAGGACCCAGGCCATACTACTCCTGGAGCCCACCCGGGACTTGGAGGCAGCTCTGGAGATTAGGGGGTGGGGTGGAGCTGGGGTAGGGAAGGGGCGGGACTCGCCGGAGCGCAGAAAGGGACCCTCCCGGGAGCACACTGCCCCGAGGGGAAGGGGTGAGGGGAGGGAGGGAGAAGAGGCGGAGCTGGGGGGCCAGGACAGTCACTGAGGAAAGGGGAATACCGGCTGGGAGAGGGTGGCGAGGGGGTGCGGGGTGTGGGAGCGGCGGGGCTGACAGTCCGGGTGGGTGGGGGCAATGCCAAGTTTCCCCCGACCCAAAGACGCTCAGTTAGGAATCTCTCGAAGGACTGGTCATCGGAACCCGCCCAGTCTCTGCGCCTCACCCTCCCTCTCCCCCGGCAGAAGGGGCCAGGGGGCGTGGCC
>NW_006285939.1:2108748-2110293 GCF_000327345.1 Myotis davidii
GCGGTGGGCTCGGCGCTCCGGGAGCCCCGCAGGCAGCGCCGCCTCTTGCTGGTCATCGTGTGCGTGGCGCTCTTCCTGGACAACATGCTGTACATGGTCATCGTGCCCATCGTGCCCGACTACATCGCCCACATGCGCGGGGGCAGCGAGAACCCCACCCCGACCCCGGAGGTGTGGGTGCCCACCCTGCCGCCGCCCACTCCAGCCAATGCCAGTGCCAGCTCCACGGCCAACAGCTCAGGGTCCCCGACGGCTGCGCAGCCCGCCGGGTCTGCCCTGCGGCCCCGCTACCCCACGGAGAGCGAGGACGTGAAGATCGGGGTGCTGTTCGCCTCCAAGGCCATCCTGCAGCTTCTGGTGAACCCGCTAAGCGGGCCCTTCATCGACCGCATGAGCTACGACGTGCCGCTGCTCATCGGCCTGGGCGTCATGTTCGCCTCCACCGTCCTGTTCGCCTTCGCCGAGGACTACGCCACGCTTTTCACGGCGCGCAGCCTGCAGGGCCTGGGCTCCGCCTTCGCCGACACGTCCGGCATCGCCATGATCGCGGACAAGTACCCCGAGGAGCCGGAGCGCAGCCGCGCGCTGGGCGTGGCGCTGGCCTTCATCAGCTTCGGCAGCCTCGTGGCGCCGCCCTTCGGGGGCATCCTCTACGAGTTCGCGGGCAAGCGCGTGCCCTTCCTGGTGCTCGCCGCCGTGTCGCTGTTCGACGCGATCCTGCTGCTGGTGGTGGCCAAGCCCTTCTCGGCCGCGGCGCGGGCGCGGGCCAACCTGCCGGTGGGGACGCCCATCCACCGCCTCATGCTGGACCCGTATATCGCCGTGGTGGCCGGCGCGCTCACCACTTGCAACATCCCCCTCGCTTTCCTGGAACCCACCATCGCCACGTGGATGAAGCACACGATGGCGGCGTCGGAGTGGGAGATGGGCATGGTCTGGCTGCCGGCCTTCGTGCCTCACGTGCTGGGCGTCTACCTCACGGTGCGCCTGGCGGCGCGCTACCCACACCTGCAGTGGCTCTACGGCGCGCTGGGGCTGGCGGTGATCGGTGCCAGCTCGTGCGTGGTGCCCGTCTGCCGCTCCTTCGCGCCGCTGGTGGTCTCGCTCTGCGGCCTCTGCTTCGGCATCGCGCTGGTCGACACGGCCCTGCTGCCCACGCTCGCCTTTCTCGTGGACGTGCGCCACGTTTCCGTCTACGGAAGCGTCTATGCCATCGCCGACATCTCCTATTCCGTGGCCTACGCGCTCGGGCCCATCGTGGCGGGCCACATCGTGCATTCGCTCGGCTTCGGGCCGCTCAGCCTTGGCATGGGCCTGGCCAACCTGCTCTACGCGCCTGTCCTGCTCCTGCTGCGCAAGGTGGGCCTCCTGACGCGCTCCCGCTCCGAGCGCGAGGTGCTGCTCGACGAGCCGCCGCAGGGTCTGTACGATGCGGTGCGCCTGCGGGAGTGCCCCGTGTCAGACCCGCACAGCGCGCCTCGCAGCCCGTCCGGCCCGTTTGCCGAGAGCGAGAGCGACTACACCGACTACTGCCCCCGCAGCTAG
>NW_006285939.1:2110351-2111804 GCF_000327345.1 Myotis davidii
CAGGGCCTCCCCTCCAGCGAGTTCCCGGCGCAGGTCCCCGTCTTGACTTCCTCGGCCGCGATCCCTCTCCATGGCCTTTTGTGTGTCCCCCTCCCGCTCATCCAGTGGAGTGTGGAGCACTGCGGCATGCGAAGCGATGCGCTTCTTGCACAGAAAAGGCGTGCGGGCCTCTACCTCGGGGCCGCCCTGTGTAGGGCTGTGTGTCTGTCTGCCCTCCCTTCCGCTCCTTGGCCCGCTGCACAGCGGTGCCTCCCCCACAAATCAATAAACCAGATGTGTCCCAGACTGAGTCTCTTCACTGACCGGTGGGCGGCCAGGCACAGGGCCCGAGGGAGAGTGACTTTGGTCCAGCCCCAACCCAAGTCTCAGCGGGGAACATGCGGAAAGCCCGTGTGGCTCTTTCACTACCCAGACAGGGAGGTACAGACGGAAGAAGCACCCCAACAAGGGCTCTCACCCACGACCCCCATTCATGCCCCTTCAGCCTGTGACAGCTCCGCTTTCCTAGGCCCAGCTCAGCGCCCAGGGTGCCACCACGGGGAGCCGGAGGACCCGCTCCCGCCCCGCATAGGCCCCGCCCCTCTAGGACACGCCTGGCGTCAGACACCTGCCCCCGAGGCACTAGGGAGGGGCTTCCCTTTGAGCTGGGCATCCTACCTGGTCTAGGTTCTCCAGAAACGGGGTGGGGCGGAGCTGTTCTGGGCAGAGGTCCCATGTCTGGAAACTCCCATGTTAGAGAGCCAGGCTCTGTCCTAAGAGAAGTGGGACTTGCTGTGTCCTTGCCATGCGGGTCCCAGTGGGACCCGAGAGGGTGCCAGTGCGGGATCTGATGCTAACCCCCACCCCTCCCCACCCCTCCTCACCCCTCCCCACCCCTTTCTGAGAGGAAACTGCGTCCAGGGTTGTCAAAGAGGTCTCCCCACCTTGAGTGCGGGTCCCCAGGGGCCCCAGGCATGCGTCCATGTGCCACTCCCAGTCCTAGAGCCCGTGGCCTCTTAAGGCGGCAGAGTGCCCCCACTCCAGCCCGGACTGGCCCCCCGGGGCCAGCACCTGTGGTCAGACACGGCCTGTGGGGACCTGCAGGGTTGTGTGTGCAGGGCTGTCCGGTGCTGCCTGGCTGGGTGTCGTCTGGGTAGGGTCTGTCTTTGTGGGTCAACCTCTGAGGAACTACCTGGAAGCGGGGGAGGAGCGCTTTGCCTCTGGCCGCCTGTCTCTACGCATCCCCAGGTCGGTATCTCCCCCCACCCCAATAGTGGCAGCAGAGAGGACCTGCAGTGATGAACAAACAGGCCGCTACTATTATATTTATTTTTTATTTTTTATTTTTTGCTACTATTATTTTAAAAGGAGTTGTATGTGGTAGGGCTTGAGCCTAGCCTAGACCGTGGGGAGGGCACAGATTTCTCCAGACTCACCCTCCCCAGGGTTTTGCAGACGCAGTGGCGGCTAGGAT
>NW_006285939.1:2112229-2112685 GCF_000327345.1 Myotis davidii
TCTCCTGGACTCCAGCTGCTGCGTGCGAAGGGCTGCCCTTTCGGTGCCAGTAGGAGGGTCTGCAGGTCTCAGCTTGCCACCCTGAAGGACCCTCCGGCGCTCGCCTCTCTCCCATCCTTGAAGAGGCAGGAGGTGGGGAAAGGGCGACGGTAGCTAGCGGAAGTCGCGTGGGGGCTGGGCTGGGGACGGGAGTCGCTGGAGCACAGGTGCCCGCAGAGCTGGGGTCGGGTCCCTAGGGCAGAGCCTAGATCTCTGCAGGAAGCCGTTGGAAGCCAGGAGGGCACCAGACAGACACCTATGCCCTCTAGACGCCGGCCCAAGCCCTGGAGGAAGGGCAGCGGGCTCAGGGCAGGGAGCTCCCCCGCGCCCCCAGGGAACCACACTGCTGTGACCCCTGAGCCTCTCTGACCAGGGGCCCCTGAGGTGTGGCCAGTACCTTCCAGCTCCGGCGCTGGC
>NW_006285939.1:2112737-2119789 GCF_000327345.1 Myotis davidii
AGAGACCAAACCACCCTTCCCCTGTTGCCCCTCAGAACCTTGCTGTGCTGGGGGTGGACCCTTGTCTGGATACTGCTGCTTCCCGGGTAGGCAGGGCCGCCCCTAAAATGCATGGGCTGGAGGGTGGGGGACCACCTAGCCTGGAGCAGGCTGCTGTAGTGCTCTGAGGACTCAACATTCTCTGCCTGGAACTTCCAGGCGCCCCGGCTCCTCCATCCTGTACCGGAGTCATCCATCTTCCTGGATGCTCTGTCCTCGGGTTAACTGTGCCCATGCCCAGCCCCCACCTGGACTGAACCTGGGGGGGAGGGTGTGTTGAGGGAGTTGGGGGGAATGGGTGAGTAGAAAGCATGGGGGTCTCTACAGGCTTATGTTAGCACAGTGGTTCTCAACCTTCCTAATGCCGTGACCCTTTAATACAGTTCCTCATGTTGTGGTGACACCCAATTTCATTGTTACAAATTGAACATAATTAAAGCATAGTGATTAACCACAAAACCAATATGTAATTATATATGTGTTTTCCAATGGTCTTAGGCGACCCCTGTGAAAGGGTCATTCGACCCCCAAAGGTTAAGAACCACTAGCTTAGAGGGATCTCTGAGGGTAGAGGTTGGGTCCTACTAGCCTTAAAACCTGGCCTTTGCTCCACCTTGGTCTGGCTCCCTCCTGCTGCCCCTTCAAAACTAATCTCCAGACTATTAGGTGGCCCCCAGGGGATGGGGCTGCCCAGCTTCCCTGCACCACCCCCTTAGCACTCCTATGCCACCTACACTGGGAACCTACTGGCACAGCCCACCCCATGGCGCCAGGGCTTTGCATTCACTGAGGTGTGCACTCGTGCACACAGGCATTGATTTCACTCAGCTCCCCAACATGCATCCTACTCATGCACCTGCTAGGTCCCAGAGATGAAGCACTGAGCATGCCGCCCTGGAAAAACACGAAGTCTAGTGAGAAAGAGAGATTTTAATCTGCAAAGCATACAGCTATTGGGCCCCATGCAAGAACAAAGCAAATGCTCTGCCAATACCCTTGTGGATCAGGAGTGGGCAAGCCCAGCCCTGCTCCCTCCCACACTGCCCTGGGGGAATCAGTTGGGCCTGGTGACAGATGTCTGATGGAGGAGGTAGCAGCTGGAGGCTCACTTCACGCCCCGCCCTCTCTTATTTGGGGGCTCAGAGAGGACACTGTGCATGGTGGTTGGTCTGGACGTGAGGAGATTGGGGCCAGGCCAACAGTGAGACCAGTGCACACTACTGTCCAGCTCTGGCCTCCTCACAGGGTGCAGGTGGGTGTCAGGCTGCGGGGGGGGGGAAAGGCCCAGCAGGTCTATGTGGCTGCTGTGTTGATGCCTCTCTGCTTCAACAGCTCTGCACCTCTGTTTCCTCAGCCAGAAGTCACGAAGATGCCCATCCTGGAGAAAGCGCCCCAGAAGATGGCAGCAAAAACTCTCAGCAGTGAGGAGGAGACTGTGAGTGACTTTTGGAGCTCTCTCTCTCTTATCACTACTCTCCCCACTCACATGCCCTTGGCTTCCAGAATAGTCCTGAATGGGATTTGACCTCAGCACTTGCCTGACCCCAGCCCGCCCCTCTCCTGGGCAGGAGGCCCAGCTGCATCCCTGCCTGAGTCTGGAGGGCTTGGCGGCTCTAGGAACAGCTTCAAGGTGCCACAACCTTTTGCAGCAGGGGTTCAGGATCTGAAGAAGGGGCTGACGCACAAATGAAAACACTGGGCAAGAAATATGCATTTAGAAGGCATGGGGGGTCAGGGGGAGACTCTTCCTCTTGGAGAGGCACACGGAAACCTGCCTTACTCAGTTTTAGAGACACATCTTACCCTCAGTAAAGCACGGCAAACAGGTAGCAGATAGACTGTCTCTAAGATCAATAAAGATCAGTAAAGATCAGTCAGGTTCAGTAAACATTTACTTTGAGGCTATTAGGTCAGGAAATTGTTTCGAGTCACCACTATCTCAACAGAACAATGGTACTTGGCATTAGTCCTGCTGACAACCAAGGTCCATCGGCCTTCCGAGTTCCTTGATGCACTCTCATGATAGTATGGGCAGTGGGTGGCTTCCCGCATCAACGGAAATGCTGATAGGCACACTCCCTAGCCTAGCCCCACAGTGCAGGGAAAGCCCTTGACCTGGGCCAGATACTTTTATCTCCCAGGACTTCCCCCACCCCAAGTTCCACTTCCGTGCCACATCCCAGCCCTGGCTATGTCACTAGTTCAGCCCTGGAGCTGTAGGCACCATCTTCCCCACTGACTTGAGACAAGATACCCTCCCTGGGAAGGCCTCCTCCCTCCCATCCCACTGACCTCCAGAGTGATAGAGCACATCTGATCCCCACAGTGTCACACATGTGTGTCCCTCTGCCACACTTGTCTTCTTGACATCTCCTTGACAACTACACCCCTCTCCACCCTCCTGTCCACCCCCACCCCTCTTGCTTCATTTGAAACCCTGATCAGAACTTCCTGGTTTCTCCCTGGGAAGTGGCTCACCACATCGTCCTGTTGGCTGCTGTCGACACCTCTTTTGCTGCTTCTGCTCCATGGCATGTCCCTCCCGTTGGACTGTGGCTGCCTTGTCTCTCACTGAGCCTGAGTCCAGCCCAGGGCCTGGCCAACATGAACTGTCCAGGAAACGTGTATTGACCTGAGACCCCAGGGTCCAAAGACCCTCATTAGTGCTAGTCCCTGCCTCTGTTCCCACTGTGAGCCAGAAGCCCATGAGCTTCTAGGAGGAGCCGCAAGGGGCTGAGACATCCAAGCAGAGATTTCCTGCCCAGCTCCTTTTACACATCACCAGTTCCCCCCTAACCCAGGCTGAGTCCCAGGGCACTGACAGGGCTCAGGGAAGGGAGGCCTATTTTTAGCATGGGCTAGGGTCAGACATGCTGGCATCTTGGCGAGGCCACCAAATAGGCTGGGCTTTCTGTGGGTACTTACCCACTCACCCACCACACAGATCCACGGTCCCAATAGAAGGAAGAGGGAACCAGAGCAGCGGGGGGTGGGGGAGGCCTGCACCTGGCTCTCTGGAGTGGACTAGATAACCTGAAGTGCTGTCCAGACCTGTCCTCACGAGGTCCCCGGGTAGCAACAGCACAGAGCACCTGCAGCCTCCTTCCTCCCCCTAGGCCAGTGAGCTCTAGACACAGGGCCAGGCAGGTGGAGATCCCCATTCATTCCTCAGCGCATGCTCAGTCCCATCTGCCTGGGCAGCCATGGGGACTCCGGCCTGTGCAGCAGGAAGAGCAGAGTGGAGGAACGCTTTCAACAGGCCCCTTCACTCCACCGCCTGCCTGGGGCAGAAGGTCACCACCCGCCACCCTAGAGAGGAGAAACCTCTGAAAGAAGGCAGCCAACTTTGTAAAATTTAAGCGATAATATGAAAATTCCTGGTTTCCAATTGTGACCAGCTAAGTGAGGAAGGAAGGGGGCAGAAAAGAGAGCAAGGGAGACAGAAGAGAACAGCCAAGGAAGGAGCAGAATGAATATGGGATGAAGACTGACTTCAGGTCTCAGCTCTGCCACGAAATTGCTGGATGACCTGGGACTATTCACTCCCTGGGCCTGAGTTTCCTCCCCTTCAGTGAGGCTAAGCCATGACATGTGAGGTCCCTGGTGAACACAGGTGGTAAACTGGGAAGCATGGGGCCCATACTCCCTCCACACTTTGGGGGTCCCCAGAGATTATGAGATTCCTCTTGGGAATTCCTCTGGAAGGATAAGGACAGTAACATTGTAACATTTAATGATGTGCCTATTTAATGAAATGCTTCTCCATTTCATTCTCTGCGGGCCCCTCTCAGGTAGGAATTGTCATTTATGTCCTATGGATGAGGAAGCTGAGACTGAGAAAGATTAGGAGAGGAAGGACTTCCACCTCACCCCCCTCCTTTACCCACAAGGAGCGGAACCCCCTCTCTGGGTTTCATAACTGTGAGGGATTTAATAAGGAGCCCAGGGCATGAGTCACCTTCCCAGGACACATCTTGCAGAATTCTGGTCATTAGGACAAGCAATGAACGATGTCTCCCACCCTCTTCCACCTGTCCACAGCTCTCCATTAGAGTCAATTGGATTCTAGAGCTTCAGCTGGGAACAGTTCCTAAATTAAGAATGACCAGCAATCACTATCAATTACAGGGCTATTTCATCTTAGACCCATTCACTAGAGTTGACGGGTCTTTCACATCAATGATCTCTTATCCTATAAGAGATAGAGGTTATTAACACCATCTGACAGGGGAGGAAACTGAGGCACCGAGATAGGGGTGACTTGCTTAAGATCAAACAGCGAGTCAGCAGCAGGGTCAGGGATGAGTCCAGGTCTGTCCGGGATCACATCAAGGTCTTTTCCTCTGCACTTTATTCCTTTGGGGTCAGGGCTGAGGTATGGGAGAGAGCAAACAGGAACCTCCCAAGGTCACAATTCTGCTGAGCTGAGCCTGGAGACAGACGAGTCTCAGGATAGGGAGCAAGGATGGTAGCAGATGGAGACAGACACTAGGCATCAACTTGGACAGGCCTGGGCCACACATGGCAGGCACAGCAAGTACCCGTGACCCTCTTTTCCAGGAGTTGCCCAAACTCCCAGTGCCCCCCCTGCAGCAGACCCTGGCCACTTACCTGCGGTGCATGCAGCACCTGGTGCCCAGGGAGCAGTTCCGGAGGAGTCAGGCCATCGTGCAGCAGTTTGGGGCCCCTGGTGGCCTGGGTGAGACCCTGCAGCAGAAGCTCCTGGAGCGGCAGGAGAAGACTGCCAACTGGGTAAGCATTGCTGGTAGAGGGCTGACTGGGGGTGGGGTGGGGGGTTGAGGGGGGCAGGCAAGGCACCCATGGGGCAGGAGGCAGACTTGGAGACAGAGGGATTTGGGTGAGAGACAGGTAGGTGACAAAGACAGGGCAGATGAGGCACAGGGATCGGGGAGAAACGAGGAGGGCAAGGGGCAAGGGTGAGGAACAGACAAGATGTGGAATGTGAAGTAGGTATGGCTGGCAGATAGGAGAAAGGGATGGGGGGCAGACAGGGATGAGGATGGGGGCAGAGGGGCACAAGTTTGAGCAACAATGGGTGACAGGGATGGGGCAGTAGAAGATAGCGATGAGGTCAGGGAAGCTGAGAGGGTAAAAGGCAAGAATGGGCCCTCATTAGGAGGGCAGGGGACATGGATGAAGCACCAGACACCAGGACGGGAACCTGGGATGGGAGAGGAGAGAGTACAGGGCAAGGCTGAAGGGCAGGCTCGTGGGGTGCGAAACATGACCCTAGCACATAACGGTGCAGCGTATGTTTGTGGAATGAATGAATGAATGAATGAATGAAGTGCATGATCCAGTGAAGTGTCCCGACTGGCCCGCAGGGCTGCCAGGTTGGGATCAGTGCACTCCACAGGCAAGGTGCCCTTCTGGGAGGGGGTGTATGTGGCCCTTGTGGGTAATGGCTCCCCTTCCCTGCTCCCCCCGCAGGTGTCTGAGTACTGGCTGAATGACATGTATCTCAATAACCGCCTCGCCCTGCCTGTCAACTCCAGCCCGGCGGTGATCTTCTCCCGGCAGCACTTCCAGGACACCAACGACCAGCTCAGGTGAGGCCACCGGCTCCTGGCTCACAGCTGGGGAGCAGCCGGAGGAAGGGTCCTGGCCCCGGCACCAGGAAGGAAAGGCTGAAGCTCGCGTCCTGGTGGAGCTTTCTGAGGCCACGTGGCACTGAGACAGGGGCCGTCCAGGCCATGAGGTCAGCAAGGACGTTAGGTGAGGCTGCACCTGAGGAACAAACACAAGGCCTGCCTCTGATGCCTTTATAGGGGGCGAGGGGACTAGTGGAGGGCATGGGTGCCCAGGTGTCCTCATAGCAGTCTTGACCTGGCTGAGGCCCTGGGAGAAGGTGGGTCCCCTCTGATCCTGCCAGTACTTGAGGCTAGGACTTGCCTTTGGACACACTGCCCCGGGTGATCTGAGAGGCCCCTGCAGCCCCCAGCTCCAAACAGAGGCTCCGAGGGGTTGGCAAAGGTTTCTTCCCGCCAGCCGCCTTCGCCAGAGCCTGTGCCATCTGCTGCAATCTCACAGCTCACTGAGCCACTGCAATGGCCTCTGGGCCCGCTGATGATGGTGGAGGGACCATTCATGCAAGGTGGGGCAGGAACGAAGGATCTCCCTGCAGGAGTCACTGAGCTCCAAATCCCGTGCCTAGTTTTAAGACCTGAATGGGACACAGTGTGGGACAGTTCAGGGAGAGGAAAAGAACAGAAGGCAGGGCCGTCGCCTAGAGGCGGGGCTCAGCTATGGTTGGGAGACCCCCCAGCCGGTCCTTCCTCACCAAGACCAGTCCAAAGGTCTGGGAGCACCTTCCCCCACCCCTGCAGCCAGGGCCTCCCCTTCGCCAAAGGAAGTGAGTGGATGGATGAACAACTTCTGGGAACAGTTCTCAAAACTGCACCAGAGTGGGCATTTTCCTCCGGATGCAATAAGCCGGCTCATCATCCAGGAACAGTAACCGGTGACACCATTCCGTGGCATGGTTCTCTGGTGTGTTTTCCTTCAGCACCCACTTTCCTTTTCATTAGCACTTAGGGGACCAAATTACTGACTTTTCCCAGGAGACTGAATTGCCCAAAACCCAGGGTGCTGGCCCAGTCCAGCCCAGCAGGAGCCTTTCCTGGGAAGAACCCCTGCTTTTCCAGCCCTTTCCTGCGGCTCTGTGGCCTCTCCTGGCTTCCTCTCCTCCTCCTTTGCCTCCTCATTCATATTCTAGTTCCCTCGCCTCCCAGAAGTTCTTTCCAGGGCACCATTTTTAATCCAAAGCTTGCCAAGTACTGACAGCATAGAGGTGGGTAGGGGGCAGCAGATAGCTCATCTTATTAGGGCACCACTCAGAACTGGCATCTGGTGGGTGGTCATTGAGTTTGGGAGAGATAGGAAGAGGGAGGGGGAAAGGGAGGGATGGAGGTGGGGAGGGAGAGAGAAAGAAAGAAAAAGAAAGAAGAAAAGGGAGAAAGAGAGAGGGAGGGAGGGAGGGAGGGAGGGAGGAA
>NW_006285939.1:2120240-2126859 GCF_000327345.1 Myotis davidii
TCTTAATTTTGTTTTTTAATTACAGTTTACATTCAATATTATTTTGTATTAGTTTCAAGTGTAAAGATGAGTGTTTAGACAATCATATACTTTACAAAGTGTTCCTCCTGATATTTCCAGTAGTCAACTGGTACTGTATACAGTTATTACAGTACTAGATCCCCATGACTATTTTGAACTACCGATCTGTACTTCTCAATCCCTTCACCCTTTCCACCCATTTCCCCAATGCTCCCCTCTCCTTTGACAGCTATCAGTCTACTGTCTGCATCTATGAGTATGTTTCTGTTTTGTTTATTCATTACTGTTGTTCTTTAGATTCCACATATAACTGAAATAATATACTTATTATTTAATATACTTAATAAAACTTGCTTTTCTCTGATTGACTTATTTCACTTAGCATAATACTCTCTAGGTCCAACCATGCTGTAGCAAATAGTAAGATTACATTCTTCTTCATGGTAGAGTAAAATCCCATTGTATATATGTACCAACACTTTTACATCCCTTTGTCTATTGATGGGCAGTACTAGATCCCCATGACTATTTTGAACTACCGATCTGTACTTCTCAATCCCTTCACCCTTTCCACCCATTTCCCCAATGCTCCCCTCTCCTTTGACAGCTATCAGTCTACTGTCTGCATCTATGAGTATGTTTCTGTTTTGTTTATTCATTACTGTTGTTCTTTAGATTCCACATATAACTGAAATAATATACTTATTATTTAATATACTTAATAAAACTTGCTTTTCTCTGATTGACTTATTTCACTTAGCATAATACTCTCTAGGTCCAACCATGCTGTAGCAAATGGTAAGATTACATTCTTCTTCATGGTAGAGTAAAATCCCATTGTATATATGTACCAACACTTTTACATCCATTTGTCTATTGATGGGCACTTGGGCTGCTTCCATATCTTGGCAATTATACATGTGCTACAATGAACGTGGGGGTGCATCTATTCATTTGAATTAGTGTTTTGTGTTTCTTCAGATATATTCCCAGAAGTAGAATGATGAGGTCATAAGGCAGTTACGGTTTTAATTTTTCAAGGAACTTCCATATTGTTTTTTTATAATGGCTGTACCAATTCTAAATCCAACAACAGTGAAAAAAGTTTCCCTTTTCTCCACATTCTCATCAACACTTTTTTTGTTGTTGATTTAGTGATGATAACCATTCTGACAGGTGTGAAGTGATATCTCACTGTGGCTTTAATGTACATTTCTCTGATGATTAGTGATGTTAAGCATCTTTTCATATGTCTATAGGGCCTCTGTATGTCCTCTTTGGAGAAGTGTCTATTTAGGTCCTTCACCCATTTTTAAAATGGATTGTTTGCTTTTTTGGTGTTGAGTTGTATATGCTTTTTATACATTTTGGATATTAACCCCTTATCAGATGTATTGTTGGAGAATATGTTCTCCATTCAGTGGGTTGTCTGTTCATTTTGTTGATGGCTTCCTTTGCTGGGCAAAAACGTTTTAGTTTGATATAGTCCCATTTGTTTATTTTTTCTTTTGTTTCCCTTGCCCAAGGAGATATATGTGAAAAAAATATTGCTACAAGAAATACCCAAGATTTTACTGCCTGTCTTTTCTTCTAAGATTTTAATGGTTTCGAGTCTTACACTTAAGCCTAATCCATTTTGAGTTTATTCCTGTATGTGGTATAAGAAAGTGGCCTAGTTTCATTTTTTTTTTTTTGCTTATATCTTGTTCAATTTTTTTCAATATTATTTATTGAATAGACTGTCTTTAACCCATTATATATTCTTGCCTCCTTTGTCATGTATTAATTGACCATATGGGCATGGGTTTATTTTTGAGATCTTTATTCTGTTCCATTGATCTAGATGTCTGTTTTTATGCCAATACCATGCTGTTTTGATTACTATGGCATTGTTTGATATCAGGTAGCGTGATTCCTCCAACTTTGTTCTTCTTTCTCAAGACTGCTATGGCTATGTGGGGTCTTTTGTGATTCCATATAAATTTTAGGATTATTTGTTCTAGTTCTGTGAAATACACCATTGTTATTTTAATAGGAATTGTGTTGAATCTATGGATTGCTTTGGGTAGTACAGACATTTTTACAATGTTATTATTATTATTTTTTTAATCTATGAGCATGGTACATGTTTGGTTTAATTTTTATTTTCTCTTCAGTGTTTTATAATTTTCCAAGTATAAATTTACCTCCTTGGTTAAATTTATTCCTACATATTTTATTTGATTTGATGATTGTAAGTGGGATTGCTTTCTTAGTTTCCCTTTCTGATAGTTCATTTCTGATATATAAAAATGCAACCAATTTTTGAATATTTATTTTGTATCCTGCTTCTTTACTGAATGTATACAATTGTTTTAGTAGTTTTTTGTGGAGTCTTTAGGGTTTTCTATGTACAGAATTATATCATCTGCAAATAATGACAGTTTTACTTCTCTTTCCGATTCAGATGCCTTTTATCTTTATTTTTCTTGTCTGATTTGGCAAGCCTCCAAATTCAAGGGTCCTGGTAGAACACAAAGCACACTGGGAAGCCAGGCAGCAAGGCAAACATCTTTCCTCCTGCAGGAGGGTGCACAGCACATGGTCCGGGAGCACACGCACACTGAGCAGGCGGTCTGCGCGGCTTTTTGATCCTGATGCACGTGACCTGTCCCTCACTCTTGATTGGAGCTCAGGCGCACAGTCTTTCACGATTGGCTAATTCAAAGAAAGGGGTGGGCCTTTGCTGTTTCAAGATGGCCACTCCCAGGGAGCTGCAAGTCATACAGCTGACACGGCGGCTGCCAAGTCCCATGAGCCAAAATGGCAGCTGCCTACTGTTCTTTGACAGAAAAGATTACTTGTTTATTCTCACACCTCTATTCCCACTATACTGAGAGTTTTTATCATAAATGGGTGCTGGACTCCATTAAATGATTTCTTCTGCATCTATTGACATGGTTATATGGTTTATTTTTCATTTTGTTTATGTGGTATATCACATTTATTGATTTGCATATATTGTACCAATCTTGCATCCCTAGAATAAATCCTATTTAATCATGGTATATAATATTTTTAATGTATTGCTGGACCCTTTGGTCTGCAGGCCAACACTCTGTCCACTGAGCCAAACCGGCTAGGGCTGGCCTTTAATTTTATTTCTTTATAGTGTCCTTACCTGGTTTTGGAATTAGGAGAATGCTAGCCTTGTAAAATGAATTTGGAAGTCTTCCCTCTTCTGGATTTCTTTGGGATTGTTTGAGAAGGTTAGGTGTTGTTTCTTCTTTGAGTATTTGGTGCAATTCACTTGTGAAGCCATCCATCTGGCCCAGGACTCAGGTTTGTCGGAAGTGTGTGATTCCTGCTTCAATTTCATTAGTTGTGTTTGGTCTATTCAGATTTTCTGATTCTTCCTGATTCAGTTTAAGAAGATTGTATGTTTATGGGAATTTATCCATTTCTTCCACTTTGTCCAATTGGTTGACATATACTAGTAGTTGTTCATAATATTTTTTATAATCCTTTGTATTTCTGTGGTGTCAGTTGTTACTTTTTGGTTTTCATTTCGGATTTTATTTATTTGGGCCCTTTATTTTTTTTCCTTGAAGAGTCTGATCAACGGTTTGTCAATCTTGTTTATTTTTTCAAAGAACCAGCTCTCAGTTTCATTGAGAATCTTAAAGATTTCACCAAAATGTTACTATTAACTGATAAATAGATTCAGTTAAATAACAGAAAAATAAATAAATATTCAGAAATCGGTTGCATTGTTTTGTATTTTTTAGGCTGTATTTCATATATTTCCACTGTGATCTTTATTATTTTATTTCTTCTACTGTCTTTGGGCTTTTTTCTTAGTTCTTTTAGGTGTAAAGTTTGGTTGTTTATTTTATATTTTTCCTGTTGTTTTGAGGTAGTCCTGTAATGCTATGGTTTTTCCTCTGATGTAGGTTTGCTTTTGCTGTGTCCCTTAGATTTTGTGTTGTTGTGTTCCCATTTTCATTTGTTTTAAGGTATTTTTTTTATTTCATCCTTAATCTCATTGTTTACTCGTTCATTGTTTAATAACATGTTATTTAACCTCCATGTGTTGTGTGTTTTTCACTTTTTTAAAAATTGATTTCTCATTTCAAAACATTGTTGTCCGAGAAGATGTCTGACATGATCAGTCTTCTTAAATGTATTGACTTGTTTTGTGTTCTAACATGTGATGAGACCACTCTTATTATTAGATTCAAAGACATAAGACTCCTGTTACAAATGTTTCTGTAAGCGCCCCATGTTGTGGGTTGGTCTTTACAGTTCAGTTTAATACTCACACTTGTAGCAGCGGGGTGGTGAAACACCCACCCAGTCACCTTGTTTGGCCCCAGCTCTTCTCATGGCTGCCCCTTACCCTCATGGCTCAGCTCACATATCCCAGTCATCAGAAAGCCTGTCCCTGGCCACGCCTCCTTGTCACCCTGGCTCCCTACCCGAAACCCTCCCATTTACCAGTTTGCTGCTTGTTATCTGTGCCCCACTCCCATGTTCTAGAACCTGCGCCCCTTAGAACAGGAAACTCATCTCTTGTTTGCTGCCATATCCCCCCAGATCCCAGAATGGTGCCTAGCACAAAGGAGTGCATGATAACATTTGTTGTCTGAAAGGTTAGAGGGAAGGAAGGGGAGAGAAATATGGGGGAAGAAAGAGGAGGAGGGAGAGGAAGAGGGAAAGGGGGGGAGGAAGGACACAAGACAGGCTGAGGCCACAGGGAAAAGAGAATATTCTGCCTTGAACTCAGAAGAGGCTTCTAGAAGAGGTGAAGGGGTAGAAGGGGTTTTCTAAACAAATTAGCTGAGCACAAGGTGGGGGTGAAGGCATGCTAAGCAAAGATCAGCATAAGCAAAGGCAAAGGGGGCTAAAACAGTAAGATCTGCACTGAAGTGCATTAGTCAGGGAGGAGGGAGACTAATGAAGGTGCGGGAAATCCCTGAGGATCCTCTTGGCCATGGAAATGGGCATTCCACTCCTTTAAACAGTGGAGATTTAAGCTCCTTGACGGCCATCACAGTGCCGTTCTCGTTTCTGTGCCCCGCTTTGCCTAATCAAGTTGCAGTAGAACCAATTCTGACTTCCTGCCTCGCTCCCTACTCTCCCCTTCCAGTCACTCCATCCCCACTGACTGTGCCAAGGGCCAGCTGTCAGGGCAGCAGCTCTGTATGAAGCAATACTATGGCCTCTTCTCTTCCTACCGCCTCCCTGGCCACATCCAGGACACGCTGGTGGCCCAGAAGAGCAGCGTCATGCCTGAGCCGGAGCACATCATTGTGGCCTGCTGCAATCAGGTAAGCAGCCCCCGCTGCAGCAGCCTCTTGGGCTCGGGGAGGACACGTGTGCTCAGGCCTTAAGGAAGGACAGAGGGGGAGGTTGGAGACAGAGAGGGAGCCTGGGCCCCTGAGAGGAGAGGATAAGGCCTCATCTCTCTCTGCAGGTTTGCCGCCAACCTCATCTCGGGAGTGCTCAGCTACAAGACCATGCTGGACAGGTAGGACTGGGCCCAGCCTGCGGAAGGCAGAGCCTTTTGATTCACCTCTCTCCCTGCCGCAATAGACAAGGAGCTCTGGAGGGCAGGGACCCTGACATTGTTCAGCTCTGTGTTCCTGGCTCCTGTCAGAGGAGGGGGGACCACACCCACCCCAGCATCAGGATGACCTTTACCCCAGCTGGCCCAACCACCAATAGTTCCTTTTCCTGGTGTAAGCACTGTCCTACCTGGATCCCTTTAAAGTGCCCCTTCCTCCATGCCTTATGTGTACACGCGAGCATGTGCACCAGGAATCTAGGACACACACGAGAAGTGGAGAAGGGAGAGTTGTAGGAGCAAGACAGGTGAGTCAGCCTTGCCACCTGCTACTCGAGGGGCAGGTTCTCCTCAGTCCAAGCCTGTTTACTTGGCTTCAACCCCACTTTCCCTTCTGCCTCAATCAAACGATCTCTGGTGTGTGTAAATATTATGAACTGTTTGTAAAACACTACAAAAATTAATTAGTAAAAAGTGGTACAAAGTATGAGATCACTTTTTGTTAATTCATATCTTAATTTTGTTTTTTAATTACAGTTTACATTCAATATTATTTTGTATTAGTTTCAAGTGTAAAGATGAGTGTTTAGACAATCATATACTTTACAAAGTGTTCCTCCTGATATTTCCAGTAGTCAACTGGTACTGTATACAGTTATTACAGTACTAGATCCCCATGACTATTTTGAACTACCGATCTGTACTTCTCAATCCCTTCACCTTTTTCACCCATTTCCTAGCCCCTCTCCCCTCCGACAACCATCAGTCTGCTCTCTGTGTCTATGAGTCTGTTTCAATTTTGTTCATTTATTTTGTTCTTTAGCTTCCACATATAAGTGAGATCATATGATATTTGTTTTTCTCTGTCTTATTTTAGTTAGCATAATACCCTCTAGGTCCATCTATGCTATCACAAATGGTAAGATTTTGTGGGGGGTTTTTTCTTTTTATGGCTGAGTAATGTTCCGTTGTGTATATGAACCACAACTTTTTTACCCACTCGTCAATTGATAGGCATTTGGGTTGCTTCCACATCTTGGCTATTGTAAGGGG
>NW_006285939.1:2130633-2144167 GCF_000327345.1 Myotis davidii
ATGGGGAAATCCCTGAGGATCCTCTTGGCCATGGAAATGGGCATTCCACTCCTTTAAACAGTGGAGATTTAAGCTCCTTGACGGCCATCACAGTGCCGTTCTCGTTTCTGTGCCCCGCTTTGCCTAATCAAGTTGCAGTAGAACCAATTCTGACTTCCTGCCTCGCTCCCTACTCTCCCCTTCCAGTCACTCCATCCCCACTGACTGTGCCAAGGGCCAGCTGTCAGGGCAGCAGCTCTGTATGAAGCAATACTATGGCCTCTTCTCTTCCTACCGCCTCCCTGGCCACATCCAGGACACGCTGGTGGCCCAGAAGAGCAGCGTCATGCCTGAGCCGGAGCACATCATTGTGGCCTGCTGCAATCAGGTAAGCAGCCCCCGCTGGGGCAGCCTCTTGGGCTCGGGGAGGACACGTGTGCTCAGGCACTCCTGCTCTTCCAAGGGTGCTCACCCCCTCCCAGAGCCACACAGTGAGCTGGGGCAGAGTGGCCCCAAAGTGGGACCTCCGGACTCCCTGTCAGTTCCGTTTCTCTCCGCTGGTTGGACTTTCAGAATGAGGAGAGTCATCGATTAAGAACACCTTCAGTGGGCTGCCATCCAGCCTGACCCTCCAGGTCAGGTCAAAGAGCTGCCTGGAGAATGGACTCAGGGTCATTAATGAGACCCTGCAAGGCCTCAGAACTCCACATGCAGTGACCGAGGCCGTGACCTTCCCAGAAACTATACACCGACAGACAGCTTTGCAGATGTTGGGACCTCCTTGCCTTTTTATCTGCACTCACTAGTGTGTTTGAGATCTATCCCTATAGCTGTATATGCAACTAGTTTGTTCTTTTTCACTGCTGGGTAGGCGTACACTGGGCAAGTACATACATTTTACTTAGCGTCTCCTACTGGAGACATTTAGGTTCTCTCTGCCATTTTGCTGCTGCAAACTGCTCATATGTACATTCCCGTATACATGTTTCAGGGCACAAGGGTATATGTTTCTCTAAGCCTTAGGCTAAAATGTGTATTTATAAGAGCAATTGCTGAGTCATAGGGTATGCACATTTTAGTTTTAATAGACACTGTCCCCCAACAGTGGTTGTGCCAATTATACTCAATTCCCCGTAAATGTAGTGCTTTTATAAGAACTAAGTACCCCAAAAGCAAGTGTTCATTTAGCTAAGCTTAATGTGAACTTCTCTGAATTGGAGCAGCCTGAAGTCCAGCAGTTAACAAAGTTGAGGTGGTCCCCAACTGGTGACTACTCAGAGTCATGACTACATGGGAGCCTTGGGCCTGAACATCTCCAACCATTCTCAGATCTGAAGGTTCAGTGAAGGCCTGGCACCTGGCCCGGCTGCCGTGAGTGATGTGTTTGACCTGTTTCCCCACAGTTCTTTGTCTTGGATGTTGTCATTAATTTCCGCCGTCTCAGTGAGGGGGATCTGTTCACTCAGTTGAGAAAGATAGTCAAAATGGCTTCCAACGAGGATGAACGCTTGCCTCCAATCGGCCTGCTGACATCAGACGGGAGGAGCCAGTGGGCCGAGGCCAGGACAGTCCTCGTGAAAGGTCAGCCGCGGTGCCCAGCGCATCTCCATGCCCATCTCATCCTCACGTCCATCGGCTTTCCCTCTGCCAGGGTCGGGAACCATGCCTCATCCCCATCTGCCATCGCACTGGAGCTGAGGCCTCCCTCCAACTCAGGACCCGGTAGCAAGTCTTGCTGTCAGCTGAGGTTCCTTGACGCTGAAAGCACCTTTGGTACCTCTTATTTCATCTGACCATGCTCCAGCTCTCTGGGTGACACTGGCTAGCACTGGAACCCTGGGATTTCTGGGAACACTGGCAGGGGGGGCGGTGAGGAGGGAAGATTTTGAGCTGGAGGAAGGCTGGCAGCAATGAAGCAGTTGTGCTTTACTTGTTGGCAGGGGTGGTTCTCATTTGAGGGGTCTGAGTTGCTGGGAGAGCCATCAGATGAGGATTTGGGATGGAGCCCACCTCTGGGAGGGTAGTTGGCTGCCTTCTTTATATGAATTTTTGGTCCTAAACTTTTCATAGTTAAGCTGAGAGTTTCCAAGCACCCCTATAAGAAATCCAGTTATAGTCTTAACATTTTAAAATCATTCTTCTGGAAACTACTTTTCAAATCCAAAGCCAGCTCTATTCCCAGGAACTGGGAGAGCCTTCCTTTCTTGCCCATGTTAGAGACTCCTGGATGAGAGGTGAGACTTCCATCAGCCTCCATCTGTCCCTCAGGTTTTCATTTGGCCCGGTGTCTATCTAGACTCCCCAAGTGTCTGCAAGCTGAGGACTTGTGCTAGGCCTGGAGAGTGTAAGAGATAGGATGAAGTGCCCTCCAGCCCACTAGATAAGAACAGGGGAAGAGAAGGCACAGGGGAGCAGGTTCAAATACACAGTAATGTGATATTTACCCATGTAAGGTAACAGCGACAGCAGTGCCAAATAAGTGCGTCAGGACTTCAGAGTGGGAAGGGAGCCCTTCTAATTGGGAAGATTTCAAAAGGCTTTGTTGGAAGAGGTAGAAATTGTGCAAATCCCTGTGACATGAGTGAGAGCTGCAGGAGGGATGGGTGGCATACAGGCTGGCATACTGGGGGTGGGCAAAGCGGACTGCCCATCAGGGACATCTGTTCTGCCAGTACCATGAGGAGAGCAGCCAGGCTGGCAAAGTGGCCATGCTGACCATACTGGTAGAGTGAGGAGGTAGCAGGCCTGGATCTCTGGCAACAGGCGCTGCATTTTCTGGTCCCCTCCCTAGAACATTCGTCCCACAGGGCTGGCTGGCTCTTTGCACTACTCTGGCTCAGCTCAGCTTCAACACCTCAGGACTTCCTTGAGCATTTCTCCCCAATTATATTCTGTCCCTTGGTCCTGTTTTCTCCTCTTGATCGCATGTTTCACTCCCCAAAGTCAGCTTTTCATTTGCTTGATTCCTACTGATTATCTGCTGCTCTTCCCCAGTCAATAAAGACCAGAAGAACAGTAAGGGCCCAGTTGTATTTGTTAAATAAAAGAAGGAAGGGTTATTAGGAATACTGGGGCCCAGACTTATTTCCCACTTACTAATTAACTATTCTTTCATTCAATTATTGGGCACCTGTGAATGCTTGGTTCTAAATCGGGGTTGCTCAGGCCACAGGGAAGTTGGAGAGCTGAGCCTGTTCTCATGAACCTAGCCGCCAAATTGGAGAATTAATAACATCATTTGAAAGTGAGTTCATTCCCTCAGTAGACCATGGTCTAATCAAATCCCACTCTTCTCCCCTCCGGGGACAGTGACAGGCATCAAAATAATCGCTTTTGCTTCCAGTACGGTTTCCACTTTATTAGCAGGCCAGGCCAAGCCATCTCCCTGCAGGACTGCCAGGGATTGCCTGGAGGTCTCAGTGCTTGGGCTGCCCTAATTGGAATTAATTTGTTAATGGCACTTGATCTGGTTTTCTGAATGGAAGTACTGTTTCTGTGGGAAACGTGACAGAAAGGAGGGGGGGCACACGCCTTCCCTTTGGAAATTCAATTAATCCAGTTAGCACTGACTGTGTCGTCTGTGTGGCAGGAAACCATTTCTTCCCAGAGCCCTCTTCTCTGGAGCAGCCCTTTCCCACAGAAGGCAAGTGGGGAGACCATTTAGAAAACAATTTCAGTGTAAAAGTACAAGATTATGACAGCTTGGGCTTGGATTAAGAGGGAGAATAGAAAGACATGGGTGGGGTCTAGATATATTTCAAAGTAGAAGAAGAAGGACAAAAGAAGTGAGAAGTGTTTCCAGGTCTTTTATTTGAGCAACTGAATAAATGGTGGTCTTATTCGCTGAGATGGGAATCAGGTTGAGAAAGTGGCTATGAAATGGAGAAGTCCTTTCCAAGTATGTCAGGTCTGAGATGCCTTGAGTCATCTAAGTGGAGACATCAAATTAGATCTATGTGTCTGGAACTCAAGAGAGAGGTTAACATGGAGATATAAATTTGAGAGCCATCAGCACATAAGTGATATTTAGTCATGGACCTGAGTGAGATCATCTAGAAGCAGAAGAATGGGGTGTCAGAGGCCAGATAGAGAAAGATGCTGAGGGCATTGAGAAAGCAGCCCTGAAATCAAGAGAAAACCAGATGAGTCACAAAAATCCAAGATGGAAGGAAGCTGCAGAGAGCTCAAGGAAGAGTCACCAGTGACCTTCACAAAGGCCAGACTGGAGTAGTGGAAAGAATGAATGGTCATATGCTGATGGAAGTGATCCAACAGCAGGAGGAAATTGTGTTTGAGGTCAATGAGTAGAATTAGTAAGTGTGGATGACACTTTTCAGACATTATGGGATTAAATGGAGCAGAAAAATTCGGGAGTTGCTAGAAGAGGGTTGGGATCAAGGGAAGTGTTTTTATTAGTAAACGCAAGGGCATGATAGTATGTAGACCAATACATGGACATAATCCCATAGGATAATTAATGAGGAGAGAGGTGATAAATAAAGGGGTAAAATTATTGCAAAGAAAGAAGAAGATGGAACCCAGATAATAGAGGCCTTTGGTTGGTGCCAGGAAAATGGAGATCAGAGGTCCATAAGACTGTGCTGTGGTAGTGGAAGTATGAGGAGGTTTCCAACTGGTAACTTCTGGACTCAGATTAGCAGAGCATGGCCATAAGCTGAGTGGCAGAGGATGGTATTCTGAAGACAAAAGAGAATGCATGAGTCCTAACCAGCTTGACTCAGTGGATGGAACATCAGCCATAGACTGAAGGGTCCTAGGTTTGATTTGGGTCAAGAGCATGAATCTCAGTTGCAGGCTTGATCCATGGCCCTGGTCAGGGTGCATGTGAGAGACAACCAATCAATGTGTCTCTCCCACATCAATGTCTCTCTCTCTTTCTCTCTCTCTCTCTCTCTCTCTCTCATCAATGGAAAAACGTATCCGCAGGTGAGGATTTAATATCTATAAATCCCAAGCCTGCCCCTCCCAGGCCGGCCCCCTCATCTCCCCCCACCGCCCACTCACTGAGGGGCTCCCCACCTCTTCCCCCACGTCCGCCTGGGCCCCGGAAGCCTGCTCATAGCCTCTTGGAAAGTAGGAAAGAGAGCTTACTCATGAAACTTGATAAGATTTATGGACTGTGTCAAGCTCATATTTGAGGATTTGGGGTCATACATTTAGGAAAAACTAATTAGCATTGTTTTGCAGTTTCCCTCCACAATGTTCAGCTCCTCAGGTTCAGGCAAGAAGGTATATCACCAGGTTTAGCCAAGGTTGATGAATAAGACCGAGGGAAAGGGGGAGGTGTGGGAAGGGAATGGTTATAATGTTGGAATCTAAACTGAGTCTGCTAGGGTTACCATAACAAAGTACCACATCCTGAGTGCTAACCCAACAGAAATGTATTTTCTCACAGATCTGGAAACTGCAGGTCTGAGATCGAGTTATCAGAGGGCTCAGTTTCTTCTTAGGTTCCTCCCTTTGGCTTGCAGATGGCTGCCTTTCCTTGTGTCTTCACCTGGTCTTTACACTGTGTCCTAATTTCCTCTTCTTATAAGGACACCAGTCAAGTTGGATTAGGTCCCATCCTGATGACTTCATTTTACTTAATTACCTCAATAAAGACTCCATGTCCAAACATAGTCTCATTCTGAGAAAGTGGGGGTTAGGACTTCATCTTAGGAATTTTGAGAGAACACAATTTATCTCACGATGGGAGGGAAGTGAAAGACAGAGGTGCATAATGGATAATGGAAATAGGTATTGTGGTTCATGGTTTGGGGGACGTCATTGACATGAGTCATGTTGCAATGGGGGTAACCGACTCTGTGAACCAAAAGGTGAGGAGTATGGTCAGAAGGTTGGATGCTTGAAACTGAGACTTCAGGAGGTGTCCCTGGTCCTGAATTCCCAGATGTGATTATGGGAGTGGGGACTGATGTTGGACTGCCACAGTGGGGAGGTTGAGAGTCTGAGAGAAGAGGATGTGAGCTGGGTTATCCACATGGACATTGAAACTACCGGGACAGTGATTGGAGTAGTGATGGGGAGGAGGAAGCTTAATCAGGAGCCCAGATCTGCATGCTGATGAGTTATGAGAAGGTTGGTGGAAAACAGCAATTAAGGGAGTGTTGGCTATGATGGGAGGGTAAACGTCTAGCAGGTGCAACTACAAAGGGAAAGGGTGGGGGGGAGAGGGGTCATATAGGAGTGGGAACAGGGAGAATAAAGTCACCTACCTGACCTGGCCCTTGGGGACATGAGTGTCAAGGAAAAGAGTCTGTGAAAGGGCACAGGGATGTGTAACCCTCAGGGGATACCACCTTCAGGTGAGGTATAAGGTGAACAGAGAATGCATTCAGAAGAAGTTAATGATGCAAGGGGACCAGCCATCACTAGTCAGGCATCAGGAAGGGTTCAGGAAGGAGGAAAGGCAAGGGCAACAGACCCAGGAACAGCGGCCATCATTGCACACAACACTCCCCAATTCTTCACTCCTGGGAGCTACTCTCTCCTAGTTCCAGGCAGGCCTGTCTGGTGGTTATGGGGCTGGGACATCTTTCCAGCCCCATAGCAGCATCACAATTAACACCACGGGGTGGGTGCTTTCCAGGCCATCTCTGCTGAAGGCCCAAGGTCTCCACCTCCCTTCCAGGAACTGGGCAGAGATCAGTGCCTGTGGCAGTGGGCCCAGGCAGTGCTGTCCTGCACGATGCCTGCACTCAGATGAAATCTGCCCTTAAATTCTCATAGGGTCAACTGAGGCCCAGCGAGGCTATTAATTTCATTAACCCTCTCTCCTCAACAGAAGAGGCGGTCCACCCACCCTCAGGCAGGCTGGCTCCCTTTGTGAGGTCCCAGGTTCCTCAGCCCAACCTCCCTGCTATGCCATTGAGAGGGTGGAGGTCACAGAAGTCGAGTGGCGCCACCGTGGCACAGCCCACAAGCAGTAGGGCCAGATGTCTGCTACGAAGTCCATGCCCTCTCTATGCGCTCAGTGTCTCACACCTCCACAGCTCCTCACACAGTGCTTCTCATACAGCGCTCACTGACAACGTGGTGCAGGACGTGTGTGTATTGTCGTCTACATTGGCAGCCGGATCATCCACAGCCAATGCCGAGACACCTCCTGGGAGAGTCAAGGCTACCAGGACCATCACTGGTCTTTATTGGGGAGACTGGAATAAGCAGGATTATTAGAACACAAATAGGATAAAACCAAAGGAGTATCTCCAAAAGGAGTCCCAAGGGCATTTGTGGGCCTCACCCCTATGCCTGTGCTAGCCCAGGAGGGCTTCCTGTGCCAACTAGCACTTGAGGCTTATGCCAACTGCTGTCCTTGTGACTGGGGCTGGCCAAGGACAGTAGAGTTCTCTAACGAACCCCTTAAAACACACACACACACACACACACACACACACACCAGATTCCTCAAGCCCATTGCTTTCCCAGTAAGTCAGGGGGAGGCCCGGGATCTCCATTTTTAAGCACTACCAAACTCCTTTGCAACTCCTTTGTCTTTAGTTTTCATGAGTGCTCCTTTTGCAGCCAAGGTTGGGACCCCATTGTTAGTGGCCTCTGTGCATGATGGTCCCCCTTGATGCTGAACCCTGTCCTGGGCACTTCATTGCTTTAGGTCTTCATTTATAGCCCCGAGGGGAATCTCTTCCCCAAAGAATGGAGGAGGCTGTCTCCCATGGGTTGAGGGAACCCCACCCTTAGAGGTGTCAGCTGCAGAGCTGGGCCTAACCCAACAGCAGGGCTTGGCAGGCGCCCATAATTAGGGACCCCCGGAGGGATGTGCATATCCTCTCAGGACCTTCCTCCCCAGCGAGCTGTGGCTTTCTGAACCCAGAAGGAGCCAACACTGTTATCCTGGTCTGGAAATGTAATTATACATTCAGCCCTGAGTCTGGAAGACTACAGCGCCTGTCAATTTATAGGAAAAGGATAGCCAGCTCGGAGAGCCCACACCCACCCCACTCCAGCCTGCTGGCTTTCCTGGGTGCTGCTGTGAAGATCCAGCCAACAGGCCTGGAGGCAGATGCCTCTGTTTACACAGTCCCGTAAATATTTATCCCCAGCAGCCAATCAGAGCTGGGACACTGCTGTCAAGGAGGGAGCTGACAGAAGGCGGCTGCCTCTGCAGTAGGCCTCGGTCACGGTTTACAACCACCACTCAGGATGGGCGTTTGGCTATTTAAATATTGTCAACCAGAGATAGGCAAGTCTGCTGATTTTAAAACCAATTACACATTAGCAGCCTCTCTGATTTCATTGGCCCAGAAATACCGCCTGGGCTCTTGAGGCTGAATGCTGTTTTCCCTCTTTGGGGGAGGTGAAGTTTGATCCAATGCTCCCTCCCGCAGGGGACGCATGAATGCCAGAGCACCCACTCAAGCAGAGGCACGTGGTCTCGGGCAAGAGGGCTGGCCTTGACATCCCTGCTGTGCCCTGGAACCCGGCTCCCGAGGCTAGGGCACGAGGACAGCAGCCCTCCCTGTGGACTATGGCAATGCAGAGGGCCAGCAAGCAGTGGTCTGGTGCCTGGCACACAGAGGATGTTCACTGAATGAAAGCTTTATTAGATTTGGGGAGATGCTCTGGGGACACAGCCTCTCTGGAAAAATCTGGTGAGCTGAACATCGGCACCTGTTGAATGGGCACTGTCCATGCAGCAGTGATGGTGGCCTATGGCCACAGACTGAATGGTCAGTACTCCTTGCCTGGAACCCCAACCCTCGTTAACTCTGGGATGCTCTTCTGCTTCCCTCCGGTCCGCCACGTACCACATGCCCCATGTGCATAGGTTATAGACACCTCTCTTTCAGTTCCCCCTGGTTGCCATGCCCTCACTTCCATGAAATCGTGGGCAGCACAGTGGTATTTGGGGTACAAGGCAGCTGGGAGGTGGTTTGGGTATCTCCTGCTTTTCTTCACTCACCACCCCACCCCTGATCCCAGAAGTATGGTAGCTCTTTACATCTGCCTTTGTGGGAAGCATGGTTAGAGCACAGAGGAAGAGCAATTCTTGGCTCTTGAGTTCTGTTTTTTAAATTAAATTATTGTAAACATATTTGGGGGTAATCATAGGCGCATATGGACTTGTAAGAAACAATCTTGACTCTCCCCTTTTCCTACCCAATGCTAACATCTCGCCAAACTCTAGTACAACATCACAACCAGGATGTCGCCACTGAGATACTTAAAATACAGGACTTTTCCATTCCTTTATAGCTACACCCACTTCCTCCTGCCCCCACCCTTCTCAACCCCTGGCAACCACTAATCTGTATTATTTCAAGGGTGTTATATAAATGGAATTATATAGTATGAATCTTCTGAGGTTGGCCTTCCTCCCACCCCACTCAGCGTAATTCTCTAGATTCATCCATGGTGCTGCATGTGTTGGAAGTTCATTCCTTTTATGTAGTCTACCGCACGCCTGCATCACAACAGGTGATGTAGCCATTCACCCATCGAAGGATGTTTGATTTTCCCCCCTTCATTTTGGCTATTACAGATAAAGCTACTATGAACATATATGTATAGGTTTTTGTGTAATTGTAATTTTCATTTCAGGAAAAATGCCCAGAAATGAAATTGCTAGGTCATGTGATATCTGCATGTTTAGCTTTTTGAAGAGACTACATTCCCATCAACAATGTCTGAGCGAGCTACTTTTTATGCATCCTCATCAGCATTTGGTTTGTCACTATTTTTTATTTTAGTCATTCTGATAGGCCTGTATTGATACCTTACGATAGTTTTAATTTGCATTTCTCTTTATGATTGATGGTGCTGAATATCTCTTCTCCTGCTAATTTGCCATCTCTATATCCTTTTTGATGGAACAGTGGCTGTTTGGATTTTTGTTATTGTTTTCTGTTGTTCTGTTAGTTCTAAGAGTTGTTCATGTTCTTTACTAGCCCTTTATTGGATATGTGGTTTTATATTTCCTCCCAATCTGTAGCTTATCTTCTCATCTTCCTAATAGGATGTTTCACTGAGTAAATGTTTTAGTTTTGATAAGAAGTCCAACTTATCAAATTTCCTTTTTATGGGTTCTCCATTTGGTGTCAAGTTAAGAATTCCTTACCTAGCTTTACATCCCAAAGATTATCTTTTTAATTTTTTCTAAAAGTTTTTAAATATTACATGGTACATTTAAATTGATGATCCATTTTGAATTGGTTTTTTATAAGGTGTGAGATTTATGTCCAGGATTTTTATTTATAAATTTATTTATTTATGCCTGCTGGTGTTCAATTGCCCTAACAACATTTGTTGAAAAAGCCCTCCTTCCTCCTTTACTTTTACACCTTTTTCAAAATCAGTTGGGCATATTTATGTGGGTCTAATTGCAGGTTTTCTATTCTCTTTCATTGGTCTATGTGTTGATCTCTTTGCCAATACCACACATTCTTGGTTATGTGGCTGTATAATGTCTTAAAATTGAGTATACTGATTTCTCCAACATTATTCTTTTTCCAGATTGTTTTAGCTATTCTAGCTCCTTTGCCTTTTCACACAGACTTTAGAAAATCTTGTCTATACATATAGAAAGCCTTGCAGGGATTTTGATGGGAGCTGTGTTGAATCTGTATGTAAATTTTGGAGAACTGACATCTTTGCTGTGCTGAGTCTTCTGATGCCTGAACACAGTGTATCTCTCCATTTACTTAGACCAGTGATGGTGAACCTATGACACGCGTGTCAGAGGTGACACGCGAACACATTTTTTTGGTTGATTTTTCTTTGTTAAATAGCATTTAAATATATAAAATAAATATCAAAAATATAAGTCTTTGTTTTACTATGGTTGCAAATATCAAAAAATTTCTCTATGTGACATGGCACCAGAGTTAAGTTAGCGTTTTTCAAAATGCTGACACGCCGAGCTCAAAAGGTTCGTCATCACTGGCTTAGACCTTTTTGATTTATTTCATCAGTGTTTTGTAGTTTCAGCACACAACTCCTGTACCTTTTTGCTACATTTACACAGAAGTGTTTCATTTGTTTTGCATTAATTTTGGTGTTCGTGTGTTTGCTACTGGGATACAGAAATACACTTGATTCCCATATGTTTATCTTATATCCTGCAAACTTGTTGAACTCATTTATTAGCTCTAGGAGAGTTGGGTTTTTTCCTTGGGATTTTCTACATAAACAATCACGTTGTGAAAATAGGGGCAGTTTATTCCCTTACTGATCTGTATCCCTCCTCTCCCTTTTCTTGACTGTTGCACTGGCCAGAGTGCCTGGTACTATGTGGAACAGCATTGGCAAGACTGGGTGGTATCTTTTCTTGTTCCTGACTTAGGTGAAAAGCATGTAATCTTTCACCTTTAAGTATGATGTTAGCTATAGGCTGTTTTGTAGATGGTCTTTATGAAGTTGAGGAAGTTACCATCTATTCCTAGTTTTTTGAGACTTCATTATGAGTAGATGTTGAATTCTGTCAAATACTTTCACTGCATCAATTGATATGATGAATTTTTTTTGCAGTCTCTTAATATGATGGATTACATTGATGGATTTTCTTGTATCTCTGAAATAAAGGCCCACTTAATCATGGAGCATAACTCTTTTTATATGTTGCTTAATTCCATTTGTTTATGTATTGCTTACTATTTTCGTATCTATATTCGTTAGGATTATTGGTCTATAGGTGTGTGTGTGTGTGTGTGTGTGTGTTGTTTTGGTGTCAGAGTAACACTAGTTTTCATGAACTGAATTGGGAAGTGTTCCCTCCTCTTAAATATCTGAAAAAATTGTGTACACTTGTGTTAAGTCTTCCTTAAAAGTTTGGTAGAATTCTCCAGTGCCTGAAATTTTCTTTTTTGGAAGTTTTAAACTTACGAATTCAATTTCCTTAATAGTTATAGAATTATCCAATTTTTATATTTTATGTTTGGTGTATTATAGTAGTTTATACTTTTGAAGGGATTGGTCCATTTCAGTTAAGTTGTCAAATTTATGTCTGTAGAGTTCATAGTATTTCCTGATTATCTTTGATGTGTGCATGGTCTGTAACGATAGCTGTTTCATCCTGACGGTGTGTCTTTCCTCTCCTGGATTTTGTTGTTGTTGTTAGACTTGCTAGAGATTTGATTGATCTTTTAAAAGAACCAGCTTTCTTTTCATTGATTTTCTATCTTTCGTTTGTTTTGTTTTCAATCTCACTAACTTCCTTCCTCCTGCTTGCCTTGTGCTTATTTTGTCTTCTTTTCCTGGTTCTTGAGGTGAGAGCTTACATTATTCATCTGAGACTTTTCTTCTTTCCTAATGTCAGCATCTGTGCTGTACATTTTTTCTCAGCGATGCTTTAGCTGTGCTCACAAATTTTGGTATGGTGCATTTTTATTTTCATTCATTTCCATTTTTCGAACATTTCCTTTAAGACTTCCTCTTTGACCCACAGGAGTGTTCATGAGTATTTAAATTTTTGAGACTTTTTCAGATACTTATTTCTACTTTGATTCCAGTGGTCAGAGAACACATTTTGTAAGATTTCAATTCTTTTCAGTTTGTTAAGGGTGTTTTATGGCTTAGAATATCGTCTACGCTAGCATATGTGTTCCATGGGAACGTGAGAAGAATGTGCATTCTGCTGTTGGTGTGTGGGGTGTTCTATAAATGTCAATTAGATCCTGGCGATTGATTGTGCTGTTGAGTTTTGCTATGTACTTGCTGACTTCCTGTCTAGTTTTCTATCAGTTATTGAGGGAGGGGTGAAGCCTCCAAATGCAATTGTGGATTTGTCTATTTCTCCTTCAGTTCTGTCAGTTTTTGCTCCACATGTTTTATCTTGTTTTGTGGCATGTTTAATATACTAGTATACACATTTATAATTGTTATGTCTTCTTGGTATTGTTTGTTTTACATGTAATGTCTCTTGTCATTTTCTTTGCTCTGAAGTTTATTTTATCTGATATTAATATAGCCACTCCTGCTTTTTTAAAATTAATGTTTGCTTGATATAACTTTTTTCCTTTTTTTTTTTTACTTTCAACCAACCTATATAATTATATTTGGTATGAGTTTCTTGTAGGTAGCATATATCTGGGACATGTTTTTAACCTACATTGTCAATTTCTGTCAATGTAATTATTGATATTCTGGGATTTGATTCTGCCATTTTTTTTCTCTTTTTCAGTTCTTGCTTTCTTTTTCTTGCCTTCCTATGGGTTACTTAAACATTTTCTAGAATTCAATTTAAATTTATCTGCAGTGTTTTCAGTGTATCTGTTTGTATAGCTTTTCCTGGTGGTTTCTATAGGTATTACATAATTTATCATAGTCTACTTCTGTTAAAATTTTGCTACTCTAGTGAAGTGTAAGTTTACCACCCTTTACATCTCTTTACTCTTCTCCATTTATAATATAACTAGAGGCCCAGTGTACAAAAATTTGTGCACTCGCGAGGCGGGAGGGGGTCCCTCAGCCCAGGCTGTGCCCTTTCGCAGTCTGGGACCCCTCGGGAGATAACTACCTGCTGGCTTAGGCCAGCTCCCGGGTGGCAGAGAGCAGGCCCCATCCCTAGGTGACGCCC
>NW_006285939.1:2144962-2153776 GCF_000327345.1 Myotis davidii
CGGGGAACATTGGAGTCCTCCATCACTGAAGCAAGCAAGCCTCATGTTAGTTTCAAGCTGCCTGGCTGCTGGCCGCCATCTTGGCTGGCAGTTAATTTGCATATTGCCCTGATTAGCCAATGGGAAGGGTAGCAGTCATACACCAATTACCATGTTTCTCTTTTATTAGATAGGATTGTCTTAAATATTTTCTCTAATATAAATTTAAAACCACATCAGGCAGTGTTATAATTTTTGCTTCAACAGTGAAATATAATTGAAAAAAACTCAAAAAGAAAATGAAAATTTGTTTATAAGATTGCTGGAAACAAATTCTCTTTGAGTTTTCTGACCTGAGAATGTTTTGATTTCCTTTTATTTCTGGAGGATATTTTGCTGGATGTAGAATTCTGGAGTGACAGTCCTTTTCCTTTAGCGCAGAGAAAGGTCACACCACCTCCCGCCAGCCATAAGGCTTCTGATGAGAAATATGCTGCAATTTCTATTGCTTTTATATTTCTGTATAGGTAAACTGCCATCTCTCTCTCTCTCTCTCTCTCTCTCCTCTCAACTTTCTTTGCCTTTAGTTTTCATGAGTTTGACTATATTATGCCATGGTATGCATTTCTTGGAATTTATTCTGTTTGAGATTAGCTGAGCTTCAATCTTTAGGTTTATGTCTTTTGCCCAAGTTGGGAAGTTTCTAGCCATTATTTCTATTAGTGAGTTCCTAATCTTTCCTGCCCTGTGAGATCTTTTGTTTCACAGATCCCTTAGGCTCTGTTCTTTTTCTTAATAGTCTACTTTCTCTCTGTTCAAATTGGCTCATTTTTATTGCTTTATCTCCAAGTTCACTGATTTTTTTTTCTCTGCCCATTACATTCTATTGTTGAGCCCATCGACTGACTTTTTTTATATTGGCTTTTATATTTCTTAGTTCTAAAATTATCATTTTTTTATCTTTTAAAATTTTTATTGAATTTATTGAGGTGACATTGGTCAATAAAACTATACAGGATTCAAGTGTACACCATATGTATATTGTATTGTGTGTTCATTGCCCCAAGTCAAGTCTCCTTCCACCACCATTTGTCCTCCCTTAACCCTCTCCTACCTGGTCCTGTTACTGCACTGGAGCCTGGTGATATAGTAGGAAGTTGCAGAGAGGAGGGCATTCTATAATCTTATGATTAAAACTCAATCTTTTAATGGGCCTATGTCCCAGTGTTTGTACTAAGCTGGAAAACTGTTGCTATTTTATTTTAAAATGTTCAGCTTTATTGAGGTATCACTGACAAATTAGATCAATTAATTAAAGTGATGATTTTATATAGACTTACATTGTGAAAGGATTCCCCATCTAGTTAAAATACCACATCCATCACCTTACGTATTTTATTTTTGTGTGTGTGAGAACACGTAAGTTCTACTCTTAACAAATTTTAGTTACACAATAGAGTGTTATCAACCAAGGTCACCATGTGATACAGTAGATCCTCAGACCTTATTCTTCTCATAGCTCAAAGTTACCAATCTCCCCTTCTTTCCCCTACTCCTAGCCCATAGCAATCACTTTTATACTCTGTTTCTATGAGTTTGCCTTTTTAAATATTGCACATATAAGTGATACCATGCAGTGTTTGTCTTTCTATGTTTGACTTATTTCACCCAGCATAATGCCCTGAAAGACCATCCATGCTATTCTAAACGGCAGGATTTTATTCTTTTTCATGGCTGAGCAATATTTCATTGTATGTAGACACCACATCTTCTTTATTCAGTCACCATTGATGGGCACTTCGGTTGTTTCCATATCTTGGCTGTCGTGAGTAATGCTGCTGTGAATATGAAGTGTAGATATCTCTTCAATATTCTGTGTTTGTTTCCTTTATATGTGCCCAGAAGTCATAAGTTTATTTTTAATTTTTGGAGGAACTCCATACTGTTTTCCACAGTGGCTGAACCAATGACCATTTTCATCAACAGTGCATAAGGGTGCTTTTCTCCTCCACTTCCTAGACAACATTCAAGTGTCTCCGAAACCTCTGTGATTGTCCAAGCTGCCTTCTTTGTTCTTCTAGTGGCTCCCAGTACATAGATGAGGGTGTCCAAGGCCTGTCAGTGCACATAGATGCAGACTGATTGGAAGCTAGACCCTTGGGAAGATGGGAAAGGGTGCAGTTAGGCCTGTTTCAGGGAGAAACTGGAGACGGACTTTTTGCCAGCTGTCTCCACACTGGGTTGATGGGAGGTGTGTGTGTGTGTGTGTGGGGGGGGGAACGACAGTACTCCTGCACCTTTTTAGACTGTTTATTTGTTTAGTACAGTCCTTTGGGTCTCATGAATACAAGTCCTGGTGGCTTTCGGAGCATGTGGTCCAGGGCCTGTCCCTTGCACAGAAGCCGAAAAAGCTGGGGTGTCCTTCTTGTATCTAAGCTCCTTCAGGGAGATCCTGGTGACTCGGGGTGAGGGAGGGAGGGGGGCTTCAGGGAGAAGGCAGAGTGGTCCTTCTGTCTTCCCTGGTTTCCAGGGAGCACTGCATTAGCCCTAGGTGAGTGATGACAGATGTCTGGTCCTCAGGAAGCAGCAGCCCCCCCTAATGATTTCCACAGCCGGATGTTATATGGATGCCTCTTCCTGACTCTGCTGCTCTGGGCTAGGGAGCCCAATGAGACCCATGATCCTCAGGGGGAATTTGCAGCTGAGATATTCCTCCCAAATTTCAGCAGCCACCGAGGGAGCAGGGCCAGCCAGCCTTCCTTGCATCTCCGCCCTTCCTATCCATCTGTGTGTGACTTCTTCTGTAAATCCTTCCTTATAAGACTTCTGGTCAGCTAGTCTTCAGCTGGTTATTCAGGTTGAGTATTGTATATTTTGGTTATATTTCCAGTTTAGTCCTGGGAGTAGGTGAGTGTAACTTCCACCTGCACCACCACCATCTTGGATTGCCTTCATATTTTTTACTAGAGGCCAGGCACATGAAATTTATGCATGGGTAGGGTCCCTAGGCCTGGCCTAAGATTAGGGCCCATCTTCCCCAGCTGCCAGCAGCGTCCCAACCCCCTGCCACCAATGGCGGCCCTCTGTGTGTGGGGCAACTGGCAGAGTGATGCCCTGCCGGTGTCGGGTATCTGCCACCACCCAACCCCAGTTCCCAGTTCCCCATTGGGCCATCAGGGCCTACAGGCTGGGGGCAGCTCCTGCATTGAGTATTTGCTCCCTGGTGGTCAGTGCATGTCATAGCCAACCTGTCATTTCGCTGTTCAGTTGATTTGCATATTACACTTTTATATATAGAGATTCTTTGCTGAAACTCTGAGTTGTTTTGTTTTGTTTTTCATTTTTTTCAAATGTGCTCATAAATGCTCTTTCAAGCACAGTTTATGAGGGCTAATTTAAAAATATTTGTTAAATAAGTCTAACATTTCTGTCATCTCAGTGTTGGTACCTACTGATTGTCTTTTTAAATTCAATTTGAGATTCCCCTTGTTCTTGGTGTGACAAGTGATGTCCTATTGTATGTATTATGCTCTGAGACCTGAATCTTATTTAAACCTCTTGTTTTAGTTGGCTTCTTCTGGCACTGCTCCAGCAGGGGCAGGGGTGGGCTGCCTTGCTACAGTCAGGTGGAATAGAAGTTCAGGATCTTCATGTAGGCTACATTGACATGCCAAGGGAGGTGTTCTTTGCTACTGGTAGGGAGTTATGAATTTTACTGCCCCCCACATGGTCTCTACTGATGCTGTGTGGGGGTAACTGTGGTGGCAGTTACTGCCCAATGGAGATGGAAGTCCCAGCTTCCATCTGAGACCAGGCCTTCTCTGAAACCACCGAGATGAGATGCCTCATTACAGACCGGTGACGTTAGAAGTCTAGGCTCTCCACTTTCTCTTTGCTGGGGGGAGTAAGTTACGGTCTAAGAGTTTTCTGTCTTGCAAGTCTGTCTCTTTCCTGGTCCTTTGGCTAAAGAGAGCAGGCTGTTATCAGGCTGCGGTTGTGTTTGTTTATTTTTTGTCCACTCTTGTTTGTGTTTTTATGTTGCTGGCTACTTCAGCTCCAAGTCTGAAGTTTTCTAAAACAGAAAACCTAAAGACTCAGTGGCTTGAACAACAGACATTTATTTCTCACAGTTTTGGAGGCTAGAAGTACAAGATCAAGGTGCTGGCAGGGGTGGTTTCTCCCGAGGCCACTCTCTCTGGCTTGCGGATGATTTCCATCTCAGTGCATCCTCCCATGGTCTTTACTCTTTGCAAATCCATCCCTGGTGTCTGTTCCTCTTCTTAGAAGGACAACAGGGATATTGGTTTAGGGCTCCACCCTTATGACATTATTTAACCTTAATGAACTCTTTAAAGGCCCTGTCTCAAAATACAGTCACATTGGGGGTAGGGTTTCAATGTATAAATTTGAGGGCAGAGGGAGGGGACATAATTCAGTCCATAATAGCCAGGAAACCCACTATCATGTGCTCCTTGTGTCCTGCGGTTCTTAGTCATTCTGATTTCCTCTTTCCATCTTTCAGAGTCTTCTATGTTTGTTTTAAATATAGTGGGAGGAGTAGGGAAAAGTCCACTTGCTCTTCCTAGAAGTAGAAGTCCCTCCTTGTTGAGCTTTCTAACGAGCCTTTGTAACTCAAGTCAAAGCAGTTCTGATTTGCAAAGACCAAGTTTAATTGTGCAAGAGACACATTTCTTAGAATTCTCATAACCTCCTGGGGTGGGGAGCATAAAGATTGCCCCATAAGCCATAGAATAGAGAAGTATATGGCATGTGTGATGGCAGATTTCCCTCTCAAGGGAGGAATGACCCCTTCATCTGGGGAGGCAGGATGCTCAGATTGGGTTCACAATGGTTTAGAAGCTATAAGCCTCTGAGGAGGTGCTAGGTGCCTCCATCTCCCTAGACCATGTGAAGCTGACCCAGGCCAGCTTCCCAGAGCAAACAAGTGTCGCAGCGAAGGCTGTGTGTGTGTCTGTGTGTGTGTGTGTGTGTGTGTGTGTGTGTGTGTGTGTACAGCACCTGAGAGTTCTGCAGATTTCCAAAGGCAGAGGTGCCGTGATGGTTTTCTCTTTGCTCACCTTAGTCACAGCCTGTAAGCTCTCCACCGCTAACAGAAGCTCCAGGGCCCTCCAAGCCCCGGTGGCCTCTGGAATGTCTGCATCCCCAAAGCTGTCAACTCCCCATGCGTGGGTGGCAGGACAAGCTCCTCCTATTAGTCAAGTCCGGCTTCTCACTATTAAGCAGGGGCTCCTTGAGGAAGATTGATTTATCGCATTAAATGAGCCTCCCTGTGCTCGATGGCGATGTCACAAGACAAACGGCCCCTGCCGTGTGCCTCCAGTCCTCGGCTCCGCGTTTCCAGCACATTTGAGCCAGAGTCATGGTGGATGAGTTTGGCTGGAGTTTATTTTCTGCCTCCCACGATAAACTTGTCAGTGTTTGACCGATCAGCTCCTTGTATGCAGGGAGTTCATTTGCAAGGCCACCTGGCATCCCCATTCGGCTGTCCTGCTCCCATTTCACTCTGTCTAATGAGCCAGGACCTGGTTCCTGTTGGCTGGCACTGAGCTCCAGGGCCCTGCACAACCAGCATGCCAGGAGTGATGGCTCAGCCCTCCCAGGGGTCTCCCTCTCCTGTCTGGAGAGGGGCGGGGCACCGATGCCTGGGAAGCTATCCTTTTTTCCTGCCCAGCTGGGAAGGAGTGTGCCAAGCCTCCACTTTCCTACTCAGAGGCTCTATCAGGCCTGTTCCCTATCCTCTGGCTGGACTCCTGTGGGGTTCCTGGGGAGCTGCAGCCTTCCCACCCACCTTGGCCTTGGAGCTGCTCCTAGGGAAACCTTGGTGTAGGCAGACACCAAACCTGGGTCCTCAGAGCTCACTGAGACATGGCCAACAGGGCCAAGGTGGGCAGCATTGGGGCTGCTCATGGCCCGGTCTGGGTCCAGATCCATGCCCTTCCCAAGGGCCCTTCTCAAGATGTTGGAAACCTAGACTCTCTCTGACCACATCAGCCTCTGCCCAGACCTGCCAGTGGCTCCCTGCTGTGCGAGATGAAGTCCATCTTCCCAATGCTGCTATTCATCCTTGATGATCGGCTCCTGCCTTGGCATTAAGTGTGACCAAGGGCAGCTCCCTTCATGTCCTGGGTTACTTCAGGTAAGACATGCAGCTCCTCTGTGCCTCACTGGGAGTGGGTTGGTAACAGTACCCGTTCAATATTCACCTGTGTGAGAGCTTAGACTGATGCCTGGCACATAGCAGGAGCTCAGCAAGGTTAGCCAACAGCACCACTGTACTGGGTCCTGCCAGCCTCACCTGCACCCTGTATGCCTTAACCAAAGCCTGCTCTCTGCCTCCCAGCTCTCGGAGTCTGTTCTCATACTGTTGTCCCCTTCCTGACATGCTTCTCCCTTCTTCTCTGTGTACCTGAATCTGACCCAGGCCTCCCCATGCTCTGAAGTCATTAGCCAGCCTGGGAGCCCAAAGGAACCCCCAGAACAGCACATGGTGCAGGACCAGACAACATGGTAACTGGTCAGGACTCCTACTGGAGCAGAGAGGGGTAGAGCTTGGAGCCTTGCAAAGCGTCATGATTCCCTTCCCATCTCCTTTCCACTCCTCACTCCCCCATGAAGCTCCATGCCCCCCAAGTAGTGGTTTTCTGACCCTCCAGCAGCCATGGCCTTTCCTGTTGGCCAGCTGGGCTCCTCTGGGCTCCCTCTCTGAGCTGTGCACATAGATCTCACCCCTACCTGCCCATACACTATCAAGTCCATTGCCAGCTATAGACATTGCCTGCCTGAGCTTGGGGCCCAGATCGCACCCTCTGCTCATAGATGGGGGGACGGACCAGATCAGGGCTTCTGCAGCTGGACTGGCAGTGTCTGCTTGAGGCATGGGTATCAGGGCAGGATGCACTGTAGAGCATGTGCTGTGTGGTAGTAGACAGTTGTGTAGAGGGAATTGGACGAGCCCTGGCTCAGGTGCTGTGTGAGGCTGGCCTGGTGGACAGAGCATGGGCTCCTCATCTGCACTGAGCAGGTGGCTCCAGGTGTGAGGAGTCCTGGAAGGCAGGAACTCTGTCTGGGCTCCTCCCCCTGTGCCTGGGCACCGGGCCAGCACCGTTAGAGGACTGGGAGCATGAAAGGGTCCTGGAAGCATGGCTTTGGTAGGCAGCCTTGGAAAAGGGCGCCCATCCTGGGGACAGCCTGTGCAGTGGTGAGGGGCTATGTGTGCACAGGTGTCCAGGGAGTGGCAGGAGGCTGGTGTGCTGTCCATGCAAAGAGCAAGGGGAGTTGAGCCCTGAAGGGCAGCAGAGGCTGGCTCTGGACCCAGGAGTTGTGTTTAGAAGTTCGGATTCTACCTGGTGGGCAGGAGGAGATGTTTCAGCTTGAAGGGGTGTCATGGTGACTCCACCACACTTACGGAGCAGAGGGAAGACAGGGCCATGGGTCTCATTTATCTTTAGCTCCTCAGCTTGTGTTCCGAGATTGAAGAGGGGAGCTGAGGCCACATGGAAGGTGATTTGTCATCCTAGCCCCATAGGGATCAAGAGGCATCCTGAAACCACGGTGCTCCCCAAACCCTCATTATTCTAGGAGGGAGAAGGTGGATGGCAGAGAATGGCTGGTCACCCTCCTTCCCAGAGTGGAAGTTCTACTCTGGGGGATGGCTCCTTCCCCAAGAATTTTCAAAAAGTGGGAGGAAGGGGATGGTTAGAGATGGGAAATGCCTTTCACGAGAAGATATGTGGAGACTTCTCATGAGCCTGGAGGAGCCACCTGGACAGGATAGGGAACAGCACAGGTAGCCTTCGTATCGTGTGCCCAGCAGGTGCTGAGGAGGCCCGGGGAGGGCCTCAGGGATGACCTCACTCGAGGCCCACAGCACCCGCAGGGACGACTTTCCACAAGCCTGAGAGAGTGAGCAGCCAGAGAGGCTAGGGCAAGGCCAAGGGTAAGGAGGAGCAGAAAGACCTCACCTAGGACCACTCCAGGGCCCAGCTGGACAGAAGAAAGGACAGGCACCTTCTTGATGTGGTCCTCCACTGGCTTCATCGGCCATGCCTGGACTCAGCCCCCCACTGCCTGGGGACGGTGCTGTGTGCTCGCTGCGACCCACAGGCAGGGCCAGGCTGGTGAGCAGAGCCTGCGAGGAGACCTCGAGCCTGAGAGTGGGAGCTGCGTCTGCTCCCACACGTTCCCTTCAGAAGGCGATTCCAGGCGACTGTGAGATGGTGGGCATAATCCTTGGCTTGAGGCTCTGGAAGAAGAGAAGGCTCCAAAGCCGGGCCCTGAAGGGGGAGACCAGACTCAGCAGGACCCCAGTGGGGAAGGGAAGGCACAGGAGCCAAGAGTGCAAGTGGCTGCACGTGCAGAGGGCTGTGCACTGGGCTCAGAACCAAGGGGCACCGGAGATGGGAGGCCAGCGCTCAGGACCAGGGCCACCCCAGTGGGAGAAGGGAGGGACTGAGCTGTCATCTTGGAGCCCCCCATATTCCACAAAGACAATAGCCTTCTGGACAAGGACCTTGAATTTAAATACCTGCAGACCCCAGGGGGCTGTATTATGAGCAGAAACTATGCAAAGCAAGGGTGCACCTTCTCAGCTGCAGCTAATCCCTGCAACGTAGGAATGTGAACCCAATGCCCGGGGCAGTGCACGTTGGGTTAAACGTGGCCACAGGTGACAGGAAACCTACAATAACTGGTTTAAAAATACAGGGGCCCTACTCCCTTTCACGTGTGCCAGAAGTGAGCCAGCGCTGACGCAGGTGGCTGGGGCTCTTCCATCTCGCTGCAAGGGCATGGCTCTCATCGCCCCCCGCCCCCCAC
>NW_006285939.1:2153835-2168557 GCF_000327345.1 Myotis davidii
TTTACACCTGTGTTCCCAGCAACAGGATGGAGGAAGGCGGGAAGAAGGGCAAAGAGCACATGTCAGTCATCTCTAAGGAGGTTTCTTAGAAGCTGTCAGGTAGTGCGTCTAGATCTTGCTGGAAGGGCTTAGACCAGGTGTGGGCAAACTTTTTGACTCGAGGGCCACAATGGGTTCTTAAACTGGACCGGAGGGCCGGAACAAAAGCATGGATGGAGTGTTTGTGTGAACTAGTATAAATTCAAAGTAAACATCATTACATAAAAGGGTACGGTCTTTTTTTTTTTTTAGTTTTATTCATTTCAAACGGGCCAGATCTGGCTCGCGGGCTGTAGTTTGCCCACGGCTGGCTTAGACACACAGTTACCCTAGCTTAAGGGAGGCTGGGCAGTGCAGCTGTACATCTGGTTGCCACTGTGCCAGCTGAAAACCAGGTGTCCTGCGGCTGAAGGCAGCATGGACATTGCAATATGCAGCCAGCAATCACACACTCGCTGCCCGTCTGCCTCAAACACCACCCCCACCTTCCCTGCAGGCAATATCCTGGGACTCGGGGTGGTGAGGGCAGCCCTCATCCTGGTACAGCAGCCAGTCCAGAAGTCTGGCTCTCTGGGTGATGTGCAGCCTCTCGAGCGGTCCTGGTGCCACACCCGGTGTGGGTGGTGGAGCGGGACACAGCCGCCACCATAAAGACTCCTGACTGGAGAAGAGCCAGGCAGACCAGCCCTGGTGCCCTGGGCAGGCTTTGTGGTGGAGGAAGCTGCCGGCAGCCCATCTGGCTGGCCTAGCTCTGCTCTGGGAGGATCCCCATGCCCACTGTCCCTGGGGAGGGTTCCAGCTCCCTTGGCAACAGGCGTCCTACACAACTCGGTGGTTTGTTGTGATGAGTCTATTGGCTTGAAAGGGCCCCATGGGCTCATCTGGTCACAGGTTTAGGGCAGCCTGGCCCTTCCATCTGCCCCTGCGTGGACATAGCTGCGGAGGGGGCAGGGTGTGGGGAGCGGGAGGGCGGGAGAGCAGTACTTGATTCTCTTACTTCTGACTTCCATGTGAAACAGACTAATTTTAAAATTCTGGAATCTAATATTTGAAAAGCATAGTTCAGGACAAATAAATATGCCTGTGTGGCAGATTGGGGTTGTGGTGTGGAGCGAGGTGCTGTGGGTGGGGAATTGGTGCTGTGGGTGGGAATTGGTGCTGTGGGTGGGGAATTGGCGCAGTGGGTGGGGAGTTGGCGCTGTGGGTGGGGAATTGGCACTGTGGATGGGGAATTGGCGTGGGGGATGGGGGCATTGGAATGGGCGCTGTGGATGGGGAATTGGCGCTGTGGGTGGGGATTTGGTGCTGTGGATGGGGAATTGGCGCTGTGGGTGGGGAATTGGCGCTGTGGGTGGGGAGTTGGCGCTGTGGGTGGGGAATTGGCACTGTGGATGGGGAATTGGCGTGGTGGATGGTGGCATTGGAATGGGCGCTGTGGATGGGGAATTGGCGCTGTGGGTGGGGAATTGGCGCTGTGGATGGGGGATTGGCACTGTGGGTGGGGATTTGGTGCTGTGGATGGGGAATTGGCACTATGGATGGTGGCATTGGAATGGGCGCTCCTCCCCTGCGTAGAGTCTATTGTCTATGCACAAAGCTCTGCACCAGCTCCGTTCACTTAGACAGGCAGAGCAGTGGCCACACATCTGGAGGCAGAACTGGCCACAGCTGGGGGGACACTCAGGCTAGTACAGAAGCTCAGACAGTCTGGCTGACTTCACAGCCCACCCACTGGGATAGGGGAGGGGTCAAGACTGGCTCAAGATCTGGGTGTCTGGGTGTGTGTCTGCCTGTGGAGTTGAGGCGGTGCAGAGGGGGCCCCAGGCACCGAGTGGGACAGGTGATGAGTCCTTGCTTGCCCGCCCTGCAGACTCCACCAACCGGGACTCGCTGGACATGATCGAGCGCTGCATCTGCCTGGTGTGCCTGGACGCCCCGGGCGGCTTGGAGCTCAGTGATACCAACAGGGCGCTCCAGCTCCTTCACGGCGGAGGCTGCAGCAAGAATGGGGCGAACCGCTGGTACGACAAGTCCCTGCAGGTGAGTCCCCCCTACCGCGTGGTCGGTGGCCCGAGCCAGCCCTGCTCACGTGGGGCAGACCCGCTCTCCGGCCTCTGCCGGCCAGGATGCTGCATGCGAGGCCCAGGGAGCTGGAGGGGTTGGAGATGTGGCCTTGGTGTCAGCCCAGGAGCAGGGGGCCAAACCCCACTCAAGCTCAGTAACCTTCCTGCAGCCAGTGCCGTGCCGGGTCCTCTGGGTCAGCCCTGGGCTCACTCCCCATCTCCCACCACACACTGTAAAGTGGGGGCCTGCCAGGATCCCCACCAAACAAGTCCTCAACACGTTCAGCAAGAATCACATCTGACGCCCAGAGATGTTCCATGTTTCTGAGTTTCTGTCACCCTGGCTGGCCGTTGGACACACCTTCCTTCATCCCTGGGAGGTAGGGCAGCCCAGCATCTCCACAGAAGAAAAATCAAAATAAAATAAAGCAATTCATTTTTTTTTTCATTTGTATGATGTTAGCTCAGAAACAAGGCACTGGCCTTGGCCTGGAGAAAACACTCATGCAGATGGGGAGCCACTCATTCCCGTCCTTACATCCTTTTTGCCCCAGCATGCCCCCCTAAATCTAATCTTGTTTGTTTTTAAAGCCACCACACTGTCACAGTGACCCAATTAAATAGCAGAACGATCGCTGCTTCGGGTCAGCATCGCTCACACATAATGAGCGTTTAGGCTTGTTTTGTCCTCCTCTGGCCCGCATCCTGCAGTTACCCTCTCGTCGGGTGCATATTGCTGCTGCCACTTCCGATGTGTCCTCGCTGCTGTGCTGGCTGTGTCAGCCTTCACAGCGATGCTAATGGCTCACCTTCCACGCAGCAACTGTGGAAGGGAAATGATATAATGGAGGTACAGGACATGAAGCATAGTAAGGCTTGGCAGCAGTCATTAAAAGGCACTGTTTGCCTGCCTTTCTTTTAGTGGCAGGGACAGAAAAACATCAGTGTGTGAGTGGGCACCGCTCTCCCCTCCCTGCGTCACGTGGGGACTGTACTCACCTCTGCATTCTGTTGGAGGTGGGACAGGTTACCAGGCGATCTGGAGAAGCCCACTGGCTTCATGGACAGGAATTGGAAGAACAGAGAGCATCCTGGGGCAGAAGGCAGGGGCACTGGGGGAGGGGCGGGAAAAGGGAGGAGCTCTGAGAGACTCTCTGTGGGAAGTTTGAAGAATGGGAGCGAAGACTGGGGCAGCTGGCAGCCGTGGGCCCCTGGGGGAGAGTGGAGACAGTGGGCCCGGTGTGTGCTGTGTGCCGTGTGCCCGGCAGGGTTCAGTAGCTCCCAGCAGCTCCTTCGCTCGCCTGGTTGGCTTACGGCTGGTGGGCTAGTGTCTCCTGAGTGTGACGTGCTGGCTGAGCTACCGGCGGCCCTGCTTTACTCGGGTTATGCTGTAGGAGTCGATGCTCATTTTCATTTTCTCCCAGTGTTTCTGTGCAGAGTGTGTACCTTTTCCATGCCAGCTGACCACAGCTTCTGTAAGATCATGAAAATTCATAAGTCCCCGTCCCAGTTCCCGTGGTCCTTCCACATGCCTCCTCTGGAGCCCTCAGATCAGGGCTGTGAGCCAGCCTTGTCGGAGGCATGACGCCAAGAGTGGAGGAAGCCAGAGGAGGTGCCTGTGGGCCTCTCCCCGCCGCGGCCCCAGCCAGGGTGGAGTCGGGTCCCTGACACACCTTTTCCTCGCTCCCATCAGGGGAGGTTTTGTTTCTCCCGAGGAATCTGTGTGCCATCCAGATCGGAGTGTTACCTTTCACTGGGTCATCCAACAAAATCATTGAGCACCTGCCATGGGATGGACACCGGCCTAGATCCTGGGAATAAAGCCAGCGGTCCCCAAACACACAGGGCCACCAGGCACCCCTCACACAGTGCAGTACAGGATGGTGGCCCTGCCACCCCCTGTGAAGAGGACTCAGGGCTCAGACACGGAGGGAACAGGCCCACGACTGACGGAGAGTGTGCCCAGCTGCTCAGGGGTCCCTGGACCCTGGGCTGTGCCTGCCCTGCCCAGAGCATTTCTGGGAGGGTGCGCGGGGCTGTGCTGCGTGCGATGCCCACAGGCTCGGGCCCTGGCAGCGGCGTGCAGTGTTCTTTTCGGGAGATGATGTGCTTCGGTGGCCTCAAGAAGGGGTCCCCTCTGGCGGCCAGGGGCCCCGGCCTGGAGCCGAAGGGTGGGTTTGAAATGCTGACTCCAGAGGCCTGCTCACCTCTCTTCTACCTGCAGTTTGTGGTGGGCAGGGACGGCACCTGCGGCGTGGTATGTGAGCACTCCCCATTCGACGGCATCGTCCTGGTGCAGTGCATGGAGCACCTCCTCAAGCACATGTGAGTCTGGGGGCAGGACCTCCCGGCAGCCCAGCGGCCACGCCAGACTCCCCAGAGGCCAAGTGGCCCACGAAACCGGGAGGCCACATGGGGGCTGCGCCAGCCTGGAAAGTGTCAGCAGAATTGGATTTGCAAACCAGCTTAAAAGGGACATTTTACGCTTTACCAGCCATGCACAGCGGGCTTAGAGCAGCCAGGGGGAGGCGTGGCAGCTCCTAGCTAATCAGAAACATCTCTTCAGCCCAGGGAGGCTCCCATCCACCCTACTGTGTGCCCTGAGCCCGGGATGGCAGCCTGAAGTCCCAGCACGGAGGGAAGGGCTGTAGCTACACCTCCTTCCGTCCATCGGCTGGGCCTCCCTCCCTCGCTTTCGAGTTGGCCGGACTAAGGGCTTTGCTGGCCTTTAAACACACCACGTTCCTGCTCCATTTACGACTTTGCTCATGCTCTCCTTCTAGAACCTTCTCCCTGAATCTAAGTACTAAACCTCTTCCATGATGTGGGAGCTCTTTAGGGTCACTGAAAACCCAACCAACCCTTGCAAATGGAACAGCACCGTTTGCTTCAATTTTTCTCCAAATGTTTTATAACTGTTAGTGATATATGTAGTTGAACAGGAAAATTATTATTATTAATATTGGCTTTGGAGTCGGGTGGAACTGGAGGGACCCTGGCCTGCCCCTTGCTAGTCTGAGTGGCCTCTGAGCCTCACGGCAGTGGCTGGGCAGCTCCTGCCCACTGACCCTCCAGCCGCTGGGACGGCTGCGGAGGCCCTGAAGCTGCTGCCTGCAGCCCCGGCACAGGCTGCAGGAGGGCCCTCTTTGCCTGCAGGATGAGCAGCAAGAAGCTGGTCCGAGCTGACTCCGTCAGTGAGCTGCCGGCCCCCCGGAGGCTGCGGTGGAAATGCTCCCCCGTAATTCAAGGCTTCCTAGCTTCCTCGGCAGAAAAACTTCAACGGTAAGGAAAAGCTCGTCTCCTTTGGGGTGATGCTCTGGGGTTACCCCGTGTCCTCCTTCCTGTCCTGGCTGCTGAGGCACCCTGAATCGTTCCAGAGACCCCGCTCCTCCGCCCCACCCCCCATGGAAATGTAGGCAAAGTGAAGAGGGGTTATAACTCGGGGGAAATGGCCTTGCTGAAGGATCCATCATTTCCATAAAATGCAAACGCGCAGCTATATTTTTCCCAAGGGTTCCACCTGACTGAGCAGAGTCCAGGCGGGGGAACCATCCTGTTGGAGGAGTCATAAACAACTGGTTTGAATAGTTCATTTGAATCCAAGCTACTTCAATTTGCTTGAATTTACACTGCAACTTGATAAGGGAACTTTTATTCCCAAGGGCAGTTCAGGCCCTAAGGGGACCCCGGCACGGGGGCCAGGGGCAGGTGTGGGCCCCTCTGGGGGTGGGGTGCAAGGTGTGGAGAGAGCTGTGGGCTGACAACTGAATCTGGACCTTGGTTGGTCATTCCCTTGTTCAGTGAGTGTGAGTGCATTCATTCCTTCATTCATTCGACCGACATATGCAGACTCCAGTCTGTGCCAGGCCTGTGCTAAGACTCTGAGGACACAGAGGTGATGTGCCAGGGCCCTGCCCTCCGTACTTCAGTGGGGAAGTGGACCCCACAGCAAAGGTGTGTGATGCAGTAACCCAAACCCACAGAGAACACAGGAACTGGATTCTGTGAGGAGCCCTGGAGGACTTTGTGCAGGGGTTTTGAGAGCCAGGAGGAGCCTGTGGGAATAGGGTAGGTGAGCTGGATAGAGTGTGACTGGGCTCGGAGGCCGAGGGGTAGGGAGGACAAGTTCACTGGGAGCTGCTGGGGCGGTTGGCGGGCCTTCGTGGAGGATCGGTGTTCGCCGTTCATCTCTAAGGTGGTGCTGATATCTCGACCTGGGGCAGCTGTGTGGGGATAAGCCGAGCACTAGGAGGGTGAGCTGGTGGCTGAGCCCGGGGCGAGGGGAGGAGCCTGCTCACTTTTAGGGGTTGGAGCAGGCCCACTCAATCCTGAGGCCCCCAGCTGCTTTCTGGAGGCCCGGGAGCAGCCAGAGAGGCCTGCGGGTGGGGAAACAGAGGGTCCCCAGCTGCACATGGAAAAGGGTGGGGTCCAGTGGGCAGCGTCTGGGCAAAAGGTTTCCCGGGGGCCGTAGTGACCGTGAGCTCAGCCTGTGTGGGGCCGGTGAGTCATGGGCCAGGCGTTCCCATGGGAACGGGCTCTCTGCCTCTGGGTCCCCAGACCTGGCATGGCCCCACCGAGAGCTGAGACCACGGGTGTGCGGCCGAAGCGCCAAGTCCAGAGGGAATGAGTGTGTGAGTGGGGCCAAGGTTGCCCCTAGGGTTCTGCTGGCATATGGCTGGTGGGTGTGTGGTGTGGACCTTGCTGGGCACTGCTCCAGTGGGCAGTCAGCCCAGACCCAAAGCTCATTATGAAGGAGGACATTGGTCATTACTGGGTGGCAGGAAGGGAGAATCCCATGGCCACTATTGGGGGGCAGGAAGGGAAAGACCTGTGGCCACATTGGGGGCCAGGAAGGGAGAGGCCAGTGCTCAGGGTTCAGGATAGACTCGGGAACCTTCCTGCTACTCTGACAAAGACTCACGGGCAGCCAGGGCCTGGGTGTGGCATGGAGCAGCAGCAGCAGTTTCTGGGGAAAATGGATTTTCAGTCACCGGCAGGCAGCCTTCGCTGAGTGCAACAGGGATGAGTCTCAGAGAGGAGTGCTACGCGCAGCCATCTGAGAACTGGGCTTTTCCCTGGACCAAGAGTGTTCGTGGATCTGGCAGAATGGCCCGGGTGCCAAAGGAATCCACAGGGAAGCTGGACACACCTTCCAAACAGGCCAATGAACGGCCTTTCCCAGGCTCACTTCTGCAGGGCTGCTAAGATTTGGTTTGTTGGCCAGTGTTCTCCCTGCCATGCAAATGCCTCTCCTGCCCTCCCTGCAGCCCGGCCCATCTCCTCCAGCCAGGCAGGCCACCATCCACCCAGCCACGCCCCACCTTCAGTCGAGAGTGACCTGGCCCTGCATGCCCTGTGCCACGCTCCGTTCCTGCAGGGCAGGCACCGTCCTGGACCTCCGAGTGCTGGCACCGTGCAGGCTCAAGAGACTTGTTTAGACTCAGATGTGTGCATTCTATTTTGCATGAAATCAAACATCTTCTCTTTTTTCCACAGAATAGTAAAGAATCTCGACTTTGTGGTTTATAAGTTTGACAACTACGGGAAAACGTTCATCAAACAGCAGAAGTGCAGCCCCGACGCCTTTATTCAGGTGGCCCTCCAGCTGGCCTTCTACAGGTGAGCGGAGCCGCCTGGGGCTGCGACAAGCTGCTCTGACTCCAGAGTCTAGATTCTAGAAGCACCCAGAGGGAGGAAGGCCTCTGTGGGCTGGGGGGCGGGTGGAGGACCGGGGCGGCCTGCTTGGAAGGAGGTGCCACCTCACAGGGTTTCAAGGTGTAAAACCTTCTCAGAAGGGAGAAGGCGTCCCAGTCAGGCAGGTGCCTGGGCACGGCCAGGGGCACAGAGCACAAAGGCAGGAACGAGCTAACCAAGGCCAGGCCGGCGGTGGGGACATCGGGTTGAGAAGGTGTACCTCCTCCTGAGTTCATCCAGTCCACCTGGTCCCTGTAGCTGCAGCACAGCCTCCTGTTTTTCTGGCCTCAATAGTGAAATGGAACTGGCGTCCCTCAGTGGGTCAGGTCAAAGGTTTAGGACTCATCCTTGATTCGTCCCTGCCTCTTGTCCCCCACCAACTCGGTTATTTTCTACGTGTCTCTTTGCCCTTCACCTCCATCCACCCCCCTCCCCGTCTGTTGGCCCCTCCCGAGTCCCTGCCACCTCATGCTTGGCCAACCGCAGCATGATCCCCGGGGTCTCTGCCTCCCACTTGGCTCACTAGATCCTGTCTTCATAAAGCGTGAAGTTGGGAATACACAAATGAGATTCTCATTTACCACCTTGGACCTCCCAGAGTCCAGGCTTAGCAAGCTCCTATGAGCTGGCTCACCTGGGGTCTCCCCCAAGCTCTCCTGTCTTTGGACCTTTGCTCTGGCTGCACCTCTGCCGATTCACCTGTCACCACCACTCTTCCTTTGCCAGCTCCTTCCCACGATTCAAGGCCTTTCATGACCCCTTATGTAAGGCAGGCACCTCAGGCCCCTTGCACCCAGTCCTCTGTCAGACCATTGTGTCTCTTTTCCTTTTGTGGCGGTTGTGGTTCATGTGAACTACCTTGTCCATTGATTTGTTGACTTTGCTTTCTAGACTGTCCCTCCCAAGCATGACTCGGGGTACCTTGCACACCTGGCACAGAGTAGGCCTCAGGCACTGAGTCAAATGTGAGAAGACACAACGTGAGTGTCAGCTAGGGGTGGCATGGCCAGGTCTGTGATTTAGAAAAACCTCTATAGCTGTAGGGGTTAAGGGTTGAAGGCAGAGTGTAGACGCTAAAACTAACATGCAAAGTAGATCTTCCTCAAGATAGGGTGTTCCAGGGCTCAGGGCTCCAGGGGCGACAGCTCATAGGCTGGCATGAGGGCAAATTGCAGTCGTCCACCAGATCTGCTTTCGATTTGCAACATCCAGGGACACGAAGTGACCTTGTCTAAAGCTGAGCAAGGCCGTCTCAGCAATGAGCAGGCAGCACGTGTGGGTCCTAGTGGCCTGTGGGGCCATGACTCCTGGGAAAGGGAACAGCCACTCTGAGAATCTGTCTTCCTAACTCAGTGGGGAAGTCTGACGTCACCCCGACTTGCCAGGACACAGACCTTGTCACCATAGAACTGCAGCAGAACCTGTGTCTGGAACTGCAGTCAGTGTCATTCTGATACATAACAATTGGCTGAAATGGGCCTTGAGGCTAGGGTCCTGCTGGAGCCATGACTGCCCCCCTACCCCCACCCTACCCCCGTGAGCACTTCAGAGCTTCAGATCCAAAGCCAAGAGGAACCTACACAGAGCGCCCGCTCCTCATGCGATCGTTGCTGTCACTGGACCGGGGCAGGAATGGACATGGCCAGAGGCTCAGAGGCTCATGAATAGCTAAAACGTGAACATTCTCCAGAGTCTAAGCTTTAATGAATTAAAAAACAAAAAAATATCTGCTCCTAGATTCAGTAAGAACCTGGAAGCTGCCTACAGGGAGGTTGACCAGTACCCAGCCAGTGAGGGCGTCTGTTTGCCTCCAGGGACATGGAGACACAGGGAAGGCGCTCCCTGCCAGTATCCTGGGCAAATGAGATAGAAGGGCAATGGGAGCGTAGTCACTTGTACACCAAGCAAACAGATCCAAGCACTGGGCCCAGTCGACTTGGCCTTCCTCCCTCCTGGAGGCCACCCAACGAGGGGGAGACGTCCCTGAGGAGCCCGAGACTCAGGGCTGTCACTGCTCTTCTTCTCAGTTCTGTGTCTTTCCCTTCCCCAACCCCCAAACCAAGGACTTTACTGACTGGTAAAGAAAGGTGTGTGCCAGCCAGGTCCGCAAGCGCAAGCCTAGGGTGCTGGTCTGGTCTGTGCCTAAGGAAGAGAGGGCCCCTGGCTGTTGCGGGGAGTGGCCTGCTGGCCTGTCACGGCTTTCCAGAGGAGAGGCGCACCCAAGGGTGCCCAGGGGTCTGTGGGGAGCCCAGGTGCTTCTGGACTTCACACCCATGACCACTGAGGCCCCTCCCTGCCTCCATCCATAGTTCATGGGTGAATTGTTTTTAAATAAAACAGGATTCTCTCAGGGGCGTGAATGATTAATTACACAATTATTCTATTCTGTGCTATTAATCAAAGATTCATCAGGTCTTGCAGAAAATTCTAGGTTTCCCACTAGGTTGGGATTTTTTACATCTACTTTGTATTTTGCTTTATACCTGTGCAGTGTCACCACTGTATGGAAATGTACACAGCTCTTAATATTAGCAACTCCGGCACTCATCTTGGGAAACCTCCTAGAGTTCTATGACTGTTAAAATGAAATACTCTGCCAAGCAAAGCCAGGGCTGTAAAACTAAAGCCGCCCGGGTATCTTTCTCCCGGTTTCTGAGTCCCTGAGGATGCATCACCTTTGCACTCATCCCTCATCTGTGCAGGCTCCATCGCAGACTCGTACCCACCTATGAGAGCGCATCCATCCGTCGCTTCCGGGAGGGACGGGTGGACAACATTCGATCGGCCACTCCAGAAGCACTGCGGTTTGTGAAAGCCGTCACAGACCACGAGGCTGCCCTGCCGGTAAGCCCCGCTCCGCCTGAGGGGTCTCAAGGGACCGCCCCTTCGGCCTGCTCGTCACTGAGCAGCCTCTTAACACCCCACATGCTTCAAGTCTGGTCTGTTTGCAGGATTCCGAAAAGCTGCTGCTCCTGAAGAGTGCCATCCGCGCCCAGACGGAGTACACGGTCATGGTGAGTGCCAGTGCCCAGGCCCGGTGAGTGCCAGGCTCTGCCACGACTGAGCACGACCGTGGGCTATGCCAGGACCGGCCCCCAGCACAGGCTGTGTGGCAGCTGAGCCACCCACTGTCCAGCTACTTGGCAAGGCCACCTGGCTCTCAGAACCTCCTCCCTCTTATTTTTAGAGCCTAGGTAACATACCGCGCCTGCCTTCTACAGGGATTTCATGAGAATACAATGAATGGGCTTTGAAACAAGAACAATAATAGCACCAACTACGCATAGCAATTTCCACTTTATACAAGAGAAGTCAAATGCGAGGGGATTGCACCTGGGCCTGGCAAGCTGTAGTGGCCTGCACACCATGCACAGTCACAGGCCAGGCAGCATCAATCCCACCCAGGCCTGATTTCGCCTTCTTATTTTCCATGCTTTTATTTATGCTGCCTATCCTGGTAAATATAAAGTCAGTGAAAATTAATAGTGACATTAAAGTTGTAAGGGAAATGTTTCCTTGGTGTAGAGAAATGATTTATTTTTTTAGCACTGCGAGCCAGCATACAAACAATAGAGAATAAGCTAGGGCTGGTGATCAACATATTAATTGCAGATCATTCTGATACAGCCTTTGAAAAGAAGTTGACCAGATTTCACTCTATATAGTTGAAAGCAAGTACAGTGCAAATGTGGGTTTTAGAACTAGCCAATGCAGATGTTTCTCCTTTCCAGTGCACGTATCCTCCAGAATCGGTCCCTAATTCCTCTGAAGAGTGAAGTGTTTGTTCTGTTTGGGGAAAAGCAAGCTCACTCTCATGTATCCAATAGGTATTTTTTGGTTTCCGCTTTATGCCAGATAAAGTGCTGGGTGTTAGGAAATAAAAAAATGCAGTCCATAAATCCTGTCATTAGGGAGTTTCCTGAAGACTTCCTGGAGGAGGAGGTGCTTAATATGAGACTTGAAAGATGAGGAGGCTCTTGTAACAGACATAGAACAAGAGGATTGCCCAGAAGGGAGCAGCAGGTGCAAAGATAAAGTCTTGAGGGAACAAGACACAGGGAACAAGACACAGTAGCTCAGTGTGTGCACGTTGGCAAGCACATTCTCACTCTTCTCATCTTTTCAGGGCTTTATTCTCAAATATAAACAGGTCGCCGTAAAGCAGAACTAAGAAAGTCAATGCCAAGTGTTCTGAGGGTTGCCTCTGGGGAGTGGGAAACAGTGCTGGCCAGGTGACATACGCCTTTGGTTTATTTGGGTTGTTAAACTATATAAATATATAACTTTGATGATAATTTCAACTTTTGGGAAAAAATTTAGAAAACTATCCTCCAAAGCATTGCCATAGGGTTACTTGGTGTTAACTATTTTAAGTTGATGGGAACAACTGAAGAGAGAGCCAGGGGGTGGGGAGAGGAGAGCTATGAAGATGCTTTGTCGGTAAGTCTGGTGCCTGATTGGCCATGCCGGGAAGGGGCAGGGGAGGCACCAAGGAGCCCTCCAAATATCTGGCAAGTATGTTTGGCAGTGGCGGTGAGCAAGGAAATTCCAGTGAAGGAGCAAATGTGGTCCAGGCCCCCATCCCATGTTTTCACAGCACCTATCGTTTCCTTCATAGCACTGACCTCGGTTGTTAATCACAGTTTATTTGAATGGTTGCTTAATATCTGCCTCCCACCACACATAAGGCTCCATGGAGGTTGAGTCTAGGACTGCTTTGTTCTCTCTTGTCACTCCAGTGCCCAGCCACATCAGGCACATAGTAGGCACTCAATTAAGATTCTCTGAATGAATGAAAGACTGTATGGTGAGTCATTGTACTCATTATTGCTCATGGCTCTAATCCAAATAATCTGTTAAATCAACACCAGTTGCTAAGTTCAGAGATGGTGAAAACAGGGGTGGGTTGGCTGTTGCACAGAGTAGCTGCTTCTATCAATCTACAAAGTCAGCGATTACACAGAGGTAACCAGAGAAGCCAGAGTGCACTCTACTTCCTAGAGGGGCTCCGTCCTTCCCCTGTCCTACTGGGGCACATCTAATGTGAGCTGTGGGTGTATAACATGTCTTTTCAGCCTATAATTAGGTGCATTTGGAGACTGGGGCCTCTGAGTCATCTTTATGCATTCATTCCCAACTGAAAGAGAATAGCTGTCAAATCCAAACGTGCCTTGTAAACCTGAACAAAGTTCACTGTGATGGGAGGTTTCCTCTTATGTGGGGCTTAACAGCTAAGTGACCAACTTACGTAACTGTGACGGCGCTGCTCCCGCCCCCCCCCCCCCCCCCACGCCAAGAGTTATTCACAATTGCCTTGATGTTGACCCAGAAGTTATCACTGTCGGTCAGAGGTGGCTCCCACCAAATTGTCCCAAACAGACATGTAATTCAGGCAAAACCAGTGTGTGCGACACATGCAGCCTCGAGTGGGAAAGCTGTAGAACGAGTGCCCTGGCCCACTGCCCACTCCCAGCCACACCATCACCCTGCGCCTCCGACGGAGCATCTTATCCTTTGATAAGAACTCAAATACCTTGTGATGATAAAAAGAAAAAACGTTTCTTCATTCAACAAACTTTCCCCTTGAAAATGTCAGCTGAGCCTCTGCTAAGATGTCTACTTTCTGTCTCAAAATGACTTCTTGGATTTTGAATCATTGAGTTGAATTGGTCCTGGGCCCATGAAATAGCTGCCAAGATTCAGGAACAGATCTTAACACCCTCTGTCCTCATTCCTCGGGCTCCCGCTGGAGGCTAACGTGTTGGTTGTGGTGAGAGTCTGCGCAGTGACAGCCTGGGCATCCCTCGCCAGGCCTGCATGGGGCTGGGCAGTCCCTGGGCCCTGCACTCAGCCTTCTTCTGCCCAGACTCCTACCCTTCCCTACCCGAGAAGGAGTGGGATGGCCAGGCCAGCCTGCTCCTTTCACTCAGAGCCCCAAGTGGCGGTAACGGCACATGTCAGCAGGACCACGGGGGGTGGGGGGGTGGTGGCTCAGACGCACATTAGGAAGCAGCCAGGTCTGCAACTCATCCTGGGGACGTAAAGTGCACAAGGGCCCCAGGAGCTGAGGCCACGCGGTAAAGCGGTCAGCGGGGCCGCTGCCCACACACTGCCCGCAGCAAGCACTAAGGGCCCGTAACTGCGGCCATGGGAGCCCCGCTTAGCACTGCGGACAGAGAGGAGGGGAGAAGGCATGTGGGAGCCATGTCTCGTTTCCTATTCTTTGTGCCCTGCTGCCCAGGCCATAACAGGGATGGCCATCGACAACCACCTGCTGGGGCTGCGGGAGCTGGCCCGGGACGTGTGCAAGGAGCTGCCAGAGATGTTCACGGACGAGACATACTTGACGAGCAATCGATTCATCCTCTCCACCAGCCAGGTACAGCCCCGTGGCGCCCGTCGCCCAACAAGCCACTTAGCATCACGAGTGGGCTTTCTGAAGAGCTTGGTGAACAGGGCCCTGGCTGAAGTCAGGCAAGTCTCATATCTCAACCTCACAAGCTTTGTGACTTTCTGCAAAATGACCTAAATGATCAGAGCGCTGGGTGTCATCTTCTAAGTGGGGGTAATGACAGACGCCCCCTTAGCAGAGGTGGACAGGACAGGAAGCACCCAGTCTGGTGCCCTAACCATCACACTACTGCCTTTCAGTCTGCTACCCCCCAAGCCCGACAGGCCTAGAGTGAACCTCTGGCCTAGCGAGGTGCGATGAGGGAGGTGGAAAGCCCAGCCCAGGGCCCGGCCGACAGGGCCTTCTAAGCAGGACACAGCTATTGTTTTAAAGGCCATGCAATCCGCAGCAGGCGTGAGCTGCCAGGCGGCGGCTCCTAACCAGCACCGCAGGCTTGTCCTGTGGAGGATCACTGTCACAGAGGCAGGATGAAATCATTCGAGAAAGGCAGCCGTTTAGGAGAGAAAGCACACCC
>NW_006285939.1:2168810-2184107 GCF_000327345.1 Myotis davidii
TAAAAGTCCACCTCATCTGCGAAAGGCTGGACATGGGCAATAAAAGGAGCTCATAGCACATGTTTGAGGATAAAAGCCCACGCGGTAATTTGATTTTCTCATTACTTCAGTGAGCTCTCTGACGTGGCTAAATGAGGGCAGAAACAACATAAATTCTTCAGGAAGCCATCCGTGGGCAAGAAGTGCTTTGGCATGGCTTTCTGGCCTGTGGCTGACGCATGGCAAATTTATCTGACAAGGAGGGGCTCTATTAGCAAGACTAATGGTTTGTTCTGCCCGTTTAAAAAAAAACAAAAAAACAAAACAGTGTCATTTCTGAAGGCCCGAGTATACAGTGCCCCGACCTATGGGTTTAAAACAGACCACCCTGCACCTGCCCCCGAATGTGGTCCATTTCCCCCCAAGACACGCTAATAAAGTCAAGGGGGTGCGGTGGGTTTTTCCATGGAAATGAACATTTATGACTTGAATGCCTTCAGAAACACATTTTCTGGGTTTGTGATCCGGATTATAAAATCTCGATGCTCTGAATTAAAAACATATTAGGTGCATAACTAAGTCTCCAATTGATGGCAAACTTTGAAACACCAGTGCTGAGTAACTGTGCGTGCCAGGCCATGGGGAGAAAAATCAGACCAGCCAAGCAATGCTGACAGTAATTAAGGATGTGGGGGGGATCGACAGAGGCGACGGGCCAGATTTCCTCCAGTTCATCAATTACCCGCTCTGGGAAGCCACTGAGCCGGTGGGTGTCACCAGGGTGCCATTTAGTAAATTACCCTGATTGCCTCGGTGCCTCGAACGGCCCCCAGGTGAGAGAGGGACTCAGCGGAGACCCAGCGGCAGGTGCGTCTAGTAGCTCCTGACTCCACACACAGAGCAGATTTCACACCAGGGAGTGCTGATGGCCTCTCTTCTCCTGGCGTCGTGCGGGGAGATGGGCTTGTTGTTATGACTCTGGCCATGGCCATCATGCTGACGCAGTCGGTTGGTTTGGTTAATTCAGTCAAACGCCGGGTGGAAAGTAGTCTGAGAAGCAAATATTCCATGGAGGCCGCGGTGCCAGGCGCCCTTCACTCCAGCGGGCTGCGGGTGGCATTTGGGAGCCAGGGCTGCTGACCTGTCCTCTCCCCAGGTGCCCACCACTATGGAGATGTTTTGCTGCTATGGGCCTGTGGTGCCCGACGGGTACGGCGCCTGCTACAACCCCCAGCCCGAGAGCATCCTCTTCTGCATCTCTAGCTTCCACAGCTGCCCGGAGACCTCTTCCACCAAGTTTGCAAAGGCCGTGGAAGACAGCCTCGCGGAGATGGGCGGCCTCTGCAGCCCGCCACCGTCCGCTGCCAGCAAGCCGCTGGTGCCAAAGGAAAAGTGCCACTAACTGTGACTCCCACCACCACGTCTGCTCTCCCAGCCTAGCATTCTGCAGCTGCCAGACCCTTGCTGAACCCCTCTTCCAACCCTCGCCCCAGCTTTCTGCAGCTCCCCTGTCCTCAGGGCCCCATGCGCAGCACAGTGAGATCCCCCAGAGCTGAGTGTCTGTAGGGGAGTGTCCCTGTGCGCAGGCGTGTCCTTAGCTACAGACAGCGGCTGGCCGGGCCCTGATAACACTGCACAGGAGAGAAGAGCGGCCGGGCTCAGAAGGGGTCAGGTGAGGTGGGACGGGCACGCTGACCTCCCTCACTTGCTGCCAGCAGGACCTAGCACGGCTGGGTCATGTTTTGCCCAACGGAAGGAAGAATGAGTCGCCTTATTAAGTGCAATGTACCTAGTGAATCATGAGGGGAGAGGCTAATCCAGGTCATTGCCTCCTTTCTTTTGGAGAGAAGTAGGGGCTTTGTTTTTGGATGCAGAGCAGTCTAATCATTCACAGGGCCTGCGCTGAGCTCACATTTAGCTGGGTAAGCACCCCTCCCCGCCCGCCTCCCCTGACACACACATACACAGCCCAAGCTAATGTAAAATAGTGGCCTGGGCCCACGAAAACGTTGCCCCTTTGCCTCCCAGGGGCAGCCTTCCATGGAGCTCAGCTTCTGATCTGGCTGCTTTGGAGGGAACAACTCCCCGCCCCTGCCCCTGCCCCGGGGACCTGCTGCTCGCTGCCTCCCAGGGCCTCGGGCAGTCCCGGGTGAGGAAACACTCAGGCCGGGCAAGCACTGGAGGGAGAGAGGACCATCTGCTGCCCACAGACCCTGCACTGGCGTTTCCTCTGGTTGCTTCCTCACTCCGCTTCACTCAGAACAGGCCCCGCTATGGGATCTGCCTTTTAGAGGAGATGAGAGAGGGTTGCGTTGGTAGTTTTCTGTTGTTTACTCATTTGTTTCATTCATCCTTAGAGAGGCTGTTAAGAGCACTGCTGTGGTATCCATTTCAAGAAATGATCGTGGTGGCCCCAGCAGGGCATTTTGAGGATGCTGTCCAGGGATTCTGACTAAACCCATGTGGAGGGCCCAGGGCAGGGCTCTCCGCCGGTCTCGGGGCTGAGGGGCCAGCGGGCCGGGAGGGGGACCCGCCATGTCCAGAGCCAACCCTGATGGAGGGTAGAACCTGAGTAGAGATTGTCCTGGAGGCTGTGACCAGCGAGGTCTCCCCACCGGGGCATGTTTCATTTGAAATCTAAAAGGACAAGGAGCAGGGAGAACAATCAAACTGCACACGCTGAGGCAGCTGCCTCTGTCCAGCGGAGGCTCCGAGTTCAGCTCTCTCCACTGCAGGCTCCTGGGTGGGGCGAGTCCTGAGAAGTCACCCCGAGCCCCACCTGCCCATCCTGCTGTGCTCTGTGCCGTTCTGAGCACCCACTCTGGCCCCTTTATGGGCCGCTGTGCGTGCTGCCTGCACCTCAGCCCGGCTGAAGCCGGCAGGGCAGAGAGGGGGCAGGCACTTTGACCTTTGCTCAGCTCTTTGAAAACACAAGCAGCCACAAGCAGTCAAGTCCTTGAGGCCCGGGTTTTGGATTGAGGACTTGGGTGGGAGATTCCGGCACTACCCATCGAAGTCATTGGTCTGTAGGTGCTCGCTCCTGCCCTCAGACATCACCTTCCTGCTCCCCTTGGACGTGGCAGCCAAGAGTCTAGGGCACACCGGGGGAGCTGCTGCCCCTCTGTAAGCGGACCCAGAGCCGCTGGTCTGTTCTCACCGAGGACCACCCTGCAGACCTGCCTTCTCTTCTGGTTTCCCTCCAAGGATTTCTGGGTAGAGATCTCCGGTCTGGGGCCCAGGGAGCCTCCTCACAGGGGAACAAGAATGTGCCAACCTTGTGAGGCTGTGAGGATGGTAGATGGTGTGTGAAGGGCCTGCACAGCAGGTGGGCACTGGTGCCCACTGTCAGGATGGGGTTTCCCCAGTGGGCACTGTTCGAGGGACTTTTATTTCAAACTTCTTATACTGATTTGACAGAATCAAATTCACACCTGCCATTCTTTGAGCTGAGGAAGGAAACCGACTCTATATCAGGTATCAGCCATGTGTTCTGGGGGCTTCCCTAAGTGTGAAGGGCCATGGGGGGGGAGCTGAGGGAGGGGCTGGGAGCTGGTCTTCCGCCTCCAAGCACAGGTGGGTGCACAGAGTCTTTCTTCAAAGGCAACGGTGAGCCATGGTCACGGGCATCTCTGTGGGGACCCTGGTAAAGGAGACCTCCCCAGAGAGAAGGCAAATGCAACCTAGAGACAGTCATTTGGGGGGCAGTGCTGCATCATAAAAGTGCATTTGGCCACCTTACAATATGCTATGTTGCCAAAACATGTCGTTATTTGAGTTCTATTTTTATAAGATAGTTTTAGATTTATGGCAATAATCATATGTGCATTTATAGCCTTTCCATTCTGAGTTATAGTTTTGTGCTTTAAATAAATCTATATATGACTAAAGAACTGTATATTTAAAACACTATATTCAAATTACTTAAAGACTATAAGTCTGTATTCAATAAAAAGTAATGCCAAGAAAGATGGTGTTGGCCCTTGTTTCTTCCCAGAAATGCTATTAAAATTTTGGCATAAATCTTGTGAGCTGGGTCAGCAATTCATTTGCCTTTGTCTGAGGTCTGTCCGCAGCAGTGGTGGGTGTCCCAGGTACGGGGACTAAGAGAAAGTGGAGGGAGGAGCTTTGTCTTCCCTGGTGTGTGGGTGTGGCATGCCACCCTGGGGCTGCTGCGGGGCAGGGAAGCTTCATGGGGTGTTTGTGATAAGGTTGGCAGCAAGCTGGTGTCGAGCTGGGTGCCTCCATTTGGGCTTGCACAACATGCAGAAGTACAATGGAGTGGAGGGAAAGCACCAGGCACAGAGGTGGGACGCCTGAAATAGGAGCCCAGCTCTACTTCTAACTTACCATGGGCTTTGGGGATATCATTTCCTCTATCTAACCCTCAGTTTCCCCATCTGTAAAGTGGGGATGTTGATATCAGCACTACCCACTCCCAGGGTTGTGATGAGATGACATAAGATGGTTACTGTATGAAAACTTCCTACAGGTACCTGTGCACACAGGTGCCCTCAGCCTACAAAACCCCAAGATACATTCCAAGCTGCAAGACCTCTGTAGTCCTCAAAACCAGAACCTAAATTCCTCCAAACAGAAGCCCCAGCGCTTCCCAATCAGAGCCTAAAAAGAACCTCAAAGTGTATGATGTGTGTGATTGCGATGCGGAAAAGGCATTCTCCAAAAAGATGGGGGCTAGGATGTTCCACAGCGAATGGAAGATAGGAAGGCCCAGGATCTAAGGAACCTGGTTTGCTCTTATCACACGTATCACAACTGGCCCAGGAATAATCAGCTGTAGACAACAGAGAAGGGTATGACGGTCAACATGCAAAATGCTGCCACCGCCCCTTGTTGTCTCTGCAGGTCCTGTGGGGTGGATGTTGGCCAATTCAGGTTGAAATGCAGGGAAGAGTCCTTCCCAGTTTCACAAGAGGAACCAGAAGTTTCCAAATTACTCCTAAGCAGTTCTCCTTGGGGTCAGGTGAGAATCAGGGTCAGGTTTCCTTTATAGATTCAGCCCATTCCCTGGTTGTGTTTCTCTGCGTTGTCCTTTTAAAGTGAGCAGGATGGGCCATATGCCACCCCAGGGGAAAGCTGGCCTCCCACTGCATAAGAGGACCTTTCTCGAAGCTCTGGTCTTCTCTGCTGCCCAAGGACCAGCTCTCTCCTTGGTTTGTTTTGTTTTTATTTCCTACTGCTTCTTCCATCTCCTTGTGGGATTTCACTTCCTATTTCTGTACCTTATGTCATTGGCCCCAGGATTCTGTGTTTGGTCTCTAATTTCTTATATTAAAGGGGCAGGAAAATAGCCAGCTGAGCTGATGCAGATGAACCCCCTACCCCTATAAAAAAACATACAAATAAAGAGAAAATTCTTTTAAACACAGAGATCACTTCGAGAAAGAAACCCTCACATGCCAGGAAAAAAAGGATGTGCAACACAGAGCAGTGAGCAGGAGCTAAAGGTAAATACAACCAGATACAGACCTCAGAGGCTGATGCCCTGCAAATTTAAAGGGCATAGCCTCAGCCCATGCACGGTGGGAAATACAGCCAAACTCCCCAGGTAAGACTGTGACCTCATAGAGGCATCCCAGCCCTATATAAAGGACTAGAGAACCTCTCCCACCAACCCAGGGGAGCACTGAGAAACCACGCCATTCACTCAGAGCTGTAGGTAATGGAAAAAACGCATCAATGAGAAATCAAACTATAAACTGTGTCGTATGTGGATGTGGAGTCTGAATTTATACAAGTTAAAGGTAAAGCTGGAATTACAAGCCAATAATTTGTTTTAATTGCCCGGGTCAATAAGACCCGAAAGGTCTCAGAAGCAAATGCAAAACCACTCTCCACAGCCACGAACACCACAGACATGCACAGGGGGAAAGTACCCCATTAAAGATGAGCTCACAATCAAACAATACAAGTGGCATAAGAATGGCTCACTGGAGGGAAAGTGGCAGATAAAACAAACAGGAAAATTAACATCATAAAAACTAGAGATAATAGATGACTCAAAAAAAGCTATAAAATCAATGTTTAACATTAAAAATAAATAAAAATAGAAGATACACATAGGAGTTCAAAGGGAAACATTAGAGAGAATGGGGGCAGGGGGAATGGAGGAGTACTGTTCAAAGAGAAAATGGCTAAGAATATTCCACAGTCAGAGAAACACATCTTTTGAAAACTCATGGTTCAAAAAAAAACTAATACAATTTTAAAATTTAGAGCAGAATGATAATAAAGATACTGCATATCAAAACCTCTGGGATATAACAAAAGCATGTTTTCAGAGAAATTTATATGTTAAAATACTTACAACAGAAAAGAAGTCTGAAAATTGATGAACTAAGTGTAACTTAGAAAGTAAAAGTTTGCCCCGCTGGTGTTCTGTGGTTGAGTGTCAACCTATGAACCAGGAGGTCACGGTTCAATTCCTGGTTAGGGCACATGCCCAGGTTGCGGGCTCCATCCCCAGTGTGGGGTGTGCAGGAGGCAGCCAATCAATGATTCTCTCTCATCACTGATGTTTCTATCTCTCTTCCTCTCTGAAGTCAATAAGTATATTTTTAAAGTAAATTTTTTTAAAGGAGTCAAACAGTAAACTCAAAGAAAGCAGAAGAAACAGTAAACTCAAAGTAATAAAGATTAAAAACAGCTATCAATACAGAATTAGAATATTCCCAAAATTCATATGGAATCACAAGAGAACCTGAATAGCCACAGCAATCTTGAGAAAGAAGAGCAAAGTTGGAGGAATCATGCTACCTGATATCAAACTATATACTACAAGGTCAAAGTGATCAAAACACCATGTTCTGGCAATAAAACAGACATATAGATATATGGAACAGAATAGAGAGCCCAGAAATAAACTCACAATTTTATGGTCAATTAATATTTGACAAAGGAGGCAAAAAGATACAATGGGGTAAAGACAGTCAATTTAATAAATGGTGTTAGGAAAATTGGACAGATACAGGCAAAAAAAAGAAAGAAAGAAAGACCACATTCTTACACCATACCCAAGAATAAACTCAAAATAGATAAAAGATTTAAATGTTAAACTCAAAACCATAAAAATCCTAGAAGAAAACATAGGCAGTAAAATCTCAGACATTTCTCATAGTAATATTTTTTTCTGATATATCTCCTTGGGCAAAAGTAACAAAGGGAAAAATAAGCAACTAGGACCACATCAAACTAAAATGTTTTTGCCTAGCAAAAAAAACGATCAGCAAAATGAAAAGACAGCCCACTAAATGGGAAAACATATTTGCCAATGATACATCTGAAAAGGAGTTAATAACCAAAATTTATAAAGAACTCATACAACTCAATGCCAGAAAAACAAACAATCCAATTAAAAAATGGCAAAGGACCTGAATGAACAAAAGTAACAAACAAAATTAAAACCGACTCATAAATACAGAGAACAGACTGACAGCTGTCATAGGGGAGGGGTGTTGGGGGGCTGGGTGGAAAAGGTGAAAGGATTAAGCAACAAACCATAAAACTCATAGGCGCATACAACAGTGTGGTGATTACAGAGGGAAAGGGGTAGAGGGAGGTAGAAGAGGGTAAAGGGGCATAAATGGTGATGAAAGGAGACTTATCTCTGGGTGGTGAACACACAGCACAATACACAGATGATATACAATTCTAGTACACCTGAAACTGTATAATTTTATTAATTAATTAATGTCACCCCAATAAATTCAATAACAAAAATTTTAAAAGCAGCTATCAATGAAGGAGAAAACAAAAAACAATAGAGAAGCTAGACAAAGTAAAAGTTGGTTCTTTAAAAAGACTAACAATACGCACCCCTATGTTCATAGCAGCCCAATCCTCAATAGCTAAGATAAACACCCTAAGTGTCCATCAGCAGAGGAGTGGATTAGAAAACTATGGTACATCTACACAATGGAATGCTATGCTGCTATAAAAAGGAAAGAACTCCTACCATTTGCAATAGCATGGATGGACCTGGAGAGCATTATGCTAAGCAAAATAAGCCAGTCAGAGAAAGATAAATATCACATGATCTCACTCATTCATGGAATATAAAGAACATCATAAACCAATGAATAAAAATAGATATAGAGACAGAGAAACATTAAACAGACTATCAAACTTCAGCGGGAAGGCAGGAGAAGGGAGTGGATGGGGGTAAAAGATCAACCAAAGGACTTATATGCATGCATATAAGCATAACCAATGGATACAGACACTAGGGGGGTGAGGCATGTGCCAGGAGGTGGGGGTTGGGGGGTGGAGGAGGCCAGGAGAGGTAAATAGGGGGAAGAAGGAGACATATGTACTACTATTTGCAATACATTAAACAATAATAAAATAAAATAAAATAACTAACAAAATAGACATTTCTGGTAAAACAAACTTAAAAGTGAAAGTCAGAAATAAATAATATTATTAATCAAAAGTTGACATAACCACAATAAAATAGACATTTAAAATAAGAGAATCCATCAACCACTGTATACCAATAAATTTGAAAACTTACATAAAAATAGAAAAATTATTAGGAAAATATAATTTCTTGAAAGTGATGCAAGAATAAAATTTCTGAATATTTTTATAAATCTTAAATAAAGAAGTAGTTTAAAATCTTCCACTCAGTGAAAAAGGGGGGGGGGGGAGGATAAAATTTTATACAGATGTTCTACCAAACATTCAAAGAAGTGATTAACAAGTCGCAGGCAAGATAAATAAGGAGAAATCTATACATAGACACCTCACCAGGGTTTCCAATCCGTGCTGCACCCCTGAATCATCTGCGAAGGTTACTTGGCCCCTCTGAGCCTCCGTTTGGTAAATACTAAATAACAAAGTACAACCTATTTTATAAGAATGGTAAAATGATTACATGAGCTAACATATGGAAAGTGCTTAGTATGTTGCCTGATACATACTTTAATTGTCTGTAAATACTGGCTATTGTTATTGATCAACACTTTCCATACCAGATTAAAATCCCATGTTTACCTGACTATGAGCGTTGCTGAAGCAAATCATCTCTGACCACCACCATACCTTTTTGCGCCCATCAGTGGGCGCACAGTAGGTGGTGCAGGCATCCAGGAGGGGAAACTCCTCACTCTCACCCATTACACCAGGCACCGCTGGGTGAGGGTGGGGTGGTCGGCGATACCGAGGATCCTCAAGCTCCACCCGCCTGACCACGCCCAGCCGCGCCTGGCCACACCCACTCCTAAGGGCATAAAGAGCAGTTGCCCAGCAGTGTGTGCTGTGCGGTAGCCCGGGCAGGAGGCCTAGCCATGCCCAAGAACGCAGTGGTCACCTTGCGCTATGGCCCATACAGCGCAGTCGGCCTGTCTGTGGAGCACCGCACCTTCCGCCTGGAGGGCCTGCAAGGTGGGCAGCAGAGCGCTGGAGGGCCTGCAACACGGGTGTGCCCAGGTATAGCGAGCCTCTGAGCATCAGGGAAGGTTGTGCTTTCTGTCTAGACCTCCTTCCTTCCTCAGACCGAGTTCCACCTCCTCTGGAGAGTCTTCCCTGCACCCCCAACACCCTGGGATGCGTTAGCATCGTCCTCCTCCTTCCCCTGCTTCAGTAGAAGGATGGGACCAGTAAGCATGCTCTGTGCGCCCAGGAGGTGCCAGGCAGTGCACACATTACCTGGATAAACAGAATTGCAGACCCCACTTTACGCAGTGGAGCCTGCGGACCAGGAATGGTAAGTGACTTCTCCAAGGTCATAAGGCTGACTGGAAAAGTCAGGGACTCTATCCCCTGATCATTCACTCATGCAGCAGACCTTTATTGAGTACCTAATATGTGTCAGACACGCTTGTAGGTACCTGGGACATGCTGGGGAACAAAGACATATGTCCTTGAAGTGATGTATGTCCTTCTCATTGATGACTACTAGCTGACCATAGTGCTAAGGCTGTGACAGAGGAACCTAATCATAGTGGGCCCTGCCACTGCCAGAATTGCATGCTTTCATTACACCGGATTCCTCTGATAGACACACTGCATCAGCAAGTCCCCACGGGCCAAGCCAAGTATCTTTTTTGTTTTTCTTTAAAATATATTTTATTGATTCTTCACAGAGAGGAAGGGAGAGGGACCAAGAGCCAGAAACATCGATGTGAGAGAAACATCGATCAGCTGCCTCCTGCACACTCCCCACTGGGGATGTGCCCGAAACCAAGGCACATGCCCCCAACCGGAATCGAACCCGGGACCCCTGAGTCCGCAGGCCGACATTGAGCCAAACCGGCCAGGGCTGAGTTCAGCTTTAAAGAATGAAAAACTAATTAGGTAAAGAGAAGAAAATTCATTCTCAATGGAGGAGCTAATATCTGTAAAGACTGGAAGCATGAACAAATGATGTGTTTGTTGAACTTATGGGAAGATGTGGTTGGAGAGGTAGGCAGGGACCAGATCCTGCAGGGTCGTGTAAAAGTTCTAGGCAGGGGGATAAAACACTGGCCGCTGTGCGGACAGATGAAAGGGGTCTAGGATGGAAGCATGGAGACAAGTCAGGGGCTGTTGGAGTGCCCGTGGGAGAGATGACAGTAGCTTGTACCAGGACAGCCATAAAGGGGTGGTAGATGAAAGTAAAAGCAATGGTGCTCCCTAAGAAATTGTAGATGGGAGGCAGGGGTCAAGAAGCTGCCGTCTGGATCCAGTCCGTTCTGACTTGAACCAAGTGCGGATGGATGGAAGTGCTCTACACTGAAGTGATAACACCAAAGATATTCAATTGGAGGAACACGCTTTATTTTGGACATTATTGAACTTAGTGTGCTTTCAGCTATGTAAGCAGAGATTCGGAGTCAGCTCTGCAGTTCTGGAGTTCAGAGAAAAAGTCTGTTTTCTAGAGAGAGAAAAGTATGTGTTGTTGGCTCAGGGAGAACACATAGAATGAGAAGAAAGCCTGAGACTGAGTCTCCATGACCCAAACCCAGAATCTTCCAGGCAAAATGCTATGGGAGTCCAGAGGACACAAAGTCAGCAATCATGGAAGGCCTCCTGGAAGAGGTGGCACTTGCATTCTAGTTTAGAGTGTGGGGAGAATTTCAGTGATCAGAGAAAACCACTTTCTCTGAGAGAAGAGTTGAGAAATTTCTGTTGTAAATAACCCAGTATTATTTGGTAATGCTTAAAATGTTTGTAGTCTTGGCTAAGGACACTGCCTAAATAATTGACTTTTTGCTTCCTCCCCATCTGATGAACTGTGCCCACTCACCAACTCTTCACCTCATAACCCACTTTTAGTTCACTTAATAAATAATGAGACTAAGCAACTACAGCATTTCCTTAAAAATAATGTAGATCTGGCTTCTGATCAAGATGGCAGTGTACTTCGATTGTGGTACTTGTAAACTCCTACAACCACATCGAAATTACAACCAAACTACAGAAGAACCATCATTCAGAACTGTCTGAAATCTAGCTGAACAGAAGACCTCTAACTAATGTATAAAGAAGAAGCTACATCAAGACTGGTGGGAGGGGTGGAGACACAGAATAGGCTGGTCCCACACCCACATGTAAGTGGTTAAAAATTGGGAGGAATATCTTGGCCACCAAGGTTCCCCCTGAAAAGCCAGAGGTCCCAGCCCCACACCAGAATCCTCAGTCCAGGGTTCCAGTGGCTGGAAGAGAAATATTCAAAACTTCTGGCTGTAAAAACCAGCGGAGACTGTGGCCGAGCGAGACAAAGGGCCCACACGTAGACAGACTCCGTTCCACTGGCTCTGAGCTCAGTACTGGGGCAGCAGCTTGAAAGACACCAGGGGCGTGTGGGAGGAACTGAACTGTCTGGCTTCAGGATGAGTTCTGGAGGAGCAGCTTTCTCCCAAGCAGCAGTGCTGACAGAGGCCATGGTTCCTTTGCTGAGCCCTCCCCACACAAAGCCAGCAGGCAGGCACCATATTTGAGTCTCCATCAACCTGGCTGACACCATTTCCCTGACCCTGGTGATTCTCAGAGGTCTCCCCCCACCCCACCACCCAAGCCCTTTCCAGTGCCTTTCCATACAAATGGCCTGTCTTGGTTCATACTGCCAACTTTCCTAAAAGCTCTCAAACAAGCAACATCTGGCCTCTGTGTACCCTGTACCTCTTGCTAAGTGGCCCCAGGCCTGGCACTAGTGGCAGCTGGCCATGGTCCTCAGCTTGGGCTCTCCCAGGCACCTCCAAGCCCAGCACGAGTAGCAGCCATCTGTGGATTGCTTTGTAGTTCATGCTGTGTGGCCCTGGGCAGGACACAGGTGGCAGCTGGCCTTGGTCCACACCTCCCAGAGGGCCCAGAGCCAGCACATGTGGTGTTAGCTTCAGAACAAACTGAAGCACCACCCAGTCACCTCAACAAGCAACACAGTCAAGGCGGGGACTCAGTGGGTACCTGAGACTTGGTAAAGTGAGTTCTGCTCTCTGGGGTTGGCCTCTGCACTGCTGATTCTCCACGGTGGTCACAGCCAATATTTGCAGCTGATTGGCCTGGAGGTAAATCCACCCCATTGACTTGCCAATAGCAATCAAAGCTCAACTATTACAGGAGGATGCACACAACCCAAATGGAAGGCACACCTGAAACGCCAGCTTGGGTGGCTGGGAAGACTGTGTGAGATCTATAGTGGAACCTGGGTTCTCAAACTTAGCTCATTCCAGAAGAGTGTTTGAGAAGCAATTTGTAAGAAAACTGAAGCATTTTTTTCCCATTAGAAATAATGTAAATTTAATTAATCTGTTCCAGAACCCCAAATGATTCCCTGTTTTAACCTTTCTTATATACAGTGCATGTCTAATGTAATGTTTAACCTATAGATAAACACATTTAAAACAAAAAGGAGATGAAATATAAATGAAAAAATTTTAAAAAGGGAATGAAATGTATAGTATAAAATGAAAATTGATGTCAACACTAGAACTTAACTTTAATGTTGAGAGCTGTTGCCTCTGAAGTGCTTTCACTGGCTAACTGCTTTTCATTTATCCAAATCAATAATTTTTCTACCTCTTCAGCATGTGATCATTGTTTTATGAGCACTTTTACACCCTTAACATCAGCACTCTTGATGGCCTCTTTATGTTTTAAAATTCAGCTAATCAGCAATTTCTCCATGCCATACTAGGTAGCCAGATTAGACACATGAATACCTTGATTATACTTCGCAATTATTTCTTTTGTAAGCTCTATTGTTGTTCTCACAACTTTCCTTTTCACTTTGCTGCTATCACTAACCTTCTTAGGACCCATGGTGACTTACTGTACATATTTAATAATAAGCAGCAACAAAAGCAAAAAAAAACATAAAAATATTCACAGCACAATTTCCTGAGGGTTTAACAATGCCAAGTTTAGCAGTAAGCTGACTCATACTAGTACATTCTCTCCTTTGTTTGTCACCTGAGAGGTATCATGCAGGTATCAGCATGAAAGGGTTGTTGGGTGGGGAACCAAAGTTTTATTCAACAACCAGGACATTTTTCCATTGATAAACTTGGTTGAAAACAAAATTGTTTGAGATAGGAGACATTCAAGAACCAAGGTTTGATTGTACTCCATAAGGTCACTCTACCAAGACTAGGAGAGGTAGCAGCTCTAACCTTATACATAGAAACAAACACAGGGAGGTAGCTAAAATAAGGCAACAAAGAAACATGTCCCAAAGGAAAGAATACAGCAAAACTCCAGAAAAATAACTAAACAAAATGGAGACAAGCAATTTACCAGATTCAGAGTTCAAAACACTGGTTATAAGGATGCTCAATGAACGTAGGGGAAGAGTAGAAGAACTTAGTGAGAACTTTAACAAGATAGAAAACATAAAAAAGAACCAGTCAGAAATGAAGAATACATTACAAGGAATCAACAGTAGAGTAGATAAATCAGAGGATCAATCAGTGATTTGAAGGAAGCAGAAAATACCCAATCAGAATAGCAACAATAACAAATTTTTTTTTTTTTATAAAATGAGAATAGTGTAAGGAACTTCTGGGACAACTTTAAGTATACCAAAATTCACATCATGGATGTGCCAGAAGGAGAACAGAGAGCACAAGAAATTAAAAACCTATTTAAAAAATAATAATGGGAAATTTACCTAACCCTGTGAAGGATATAGACACACAAGTCAAAGAAGCACAGAGAGACCCAAACAATATAAACCCAAAGAGACGCACATCAAGACACATCATAATTAAAGTGTCAAAGGTTAAATACAAAAAGAGAATTTTAAAAGCAGAAAGAGAAAAGCAGTTAGTTACCTACAAGGAAACTCCCATAAGACTTTCAACTGATTATTCAACAGAAACTTTATAGACCAGAAGATAATGGCATGAAATATTCAAAGTGATGAAAGGCAAAGACCTACAGCCAAGATTATGTTATCATTTAGAATGTAAGAACAGATAAAGAGTTTCCCAGCAAGGACAGCTAAAGAAGTTCATCACCACCAAACCAGTAGTATAAGACATGTTAAAGGTCTTTAAGAACAAGGAAAAAAAGATAAAAAATCTGAATAATAAAATGGCAATAAAGACATATCTATTAACAATTGCTTTAAATGTAAATGGATTAATTTCTCCAATCAAAAGACAGAGAGTGGCTGAATGGAGAAGAAAACAAGACCCTAAAAGTAAAGGGATTGCCCTAACCAGCCCGAACCAGGCTCAGTGGATAGGGCGTCAGACTGTGAACTGAAGGGTCCCAGGTTCAATTCCGGTCAAGGGCATGTACCTTGGTTGCGGGCACATCCCAGTGGGGAGTGTGCAGGAGGCAGCTGATCGATGTTTCTCTCTCATTGATATTTCTAACTCTCTATCCCTCTCCCTTCCTCTCTGTAAAAAATCAATAAAATATATATATTTTTAAAAATAAATAAAAGCAAAGAGATGGAAAAATACATTTTATGCAAATATATATTTAAAAAGCTGGGGTAGCAATACTTATACCAGACAACATATTCTTTAAAACAAAGGTTATCTCTGGCTGGTTTGGCTCAGTGGATAGAGCCTGTAGACATGTTAAAGGTCTTTAAGAACAAGGAAAAAAAGATAAAAAATCTGAATAATAAAATGGCAATAAAGACATATCTATTAACAATTGCTTTAAATGTAAATGGATTAATTTCTCCAATCAAAAGACAGAGAGTGGCTGAATGGAGAAGAAAACAAGACCCTAAAAGTAAAGGGATTGCCCTAACCAGTTTGGCTCAGTGGATAGGGCGTCAGACTGTGAACTGAAGGGTCCCAGGTTCAATTCTGGTTAAGGGCACATGCCTAGGTTGTGGACTTGATCCCCAGTGGGGGCAAT
>NW_006285939.1:2184282-2186325 GCF_000327345.1 Myotis davidii
TCTTTAAAACAAAGGTTATCTCTGGCTGGTTTGGCTCAGTGGATAGAGCCTGTGGACTCGATTCCGGTAAAGGGCACATGCCTGGGTTTCAGGCTCAATCCCCAGTGTGGGGGCATGCAGGAGGCAGCTGATCGATGATTATCTCTCATCATTGATGTTTCTGTCTCTCTCCCCCCCTTCCTCTCTGAAATAAATAAAAATGTATTTTTAAATGTTATGCAATTATCATCTCTATGTACTTCCAAAATTATTTAATACCCCAAACAGAAACTCTGTATCCACTGATCAATAATTCCCTATCCCGCCCTCAGCTCCTGCTAACTTCTAACCTACTTTCTGTCCTTATAACTTTGCCCAATATAGATACTTTATGTAAGTAAAACCATACAATATTTTTCTTTTGTGCCTGGCTTATTTCACTTAGCATACTATTTTGAAGTTTCATCCATGTTGTAACTTGAATTAGTATTTTCTTTCTTTTTATGGCCAAATAATAGTCTATTATATGTATATATCACTTTTTTTATCCATTCATCTGTTGATGAACTCTTTGCTTGTTTCCACTTTTTGGTTATTGTGAGTAAGCTGCTATAAATATAGGTATGCAAGTATCTGCGTCCCTGTATATAATGTTTTGTGGGCATGTAACTAGGAGTGGAATTGCTGAGTCATATGGTAATTCTATGTTTAACTTTTTGAGGAACTACCAAATTGTTTTTACAGCAGCTGCACCATTTTACATTCCACTAGCAATGTATAAGGATTCCAATTTCTTCACATTATTTCCAACAATTTATATATTCTGGGTACCAGGCCCTTTTCAGATAAATGACTTGCAAATGCTTTCTCCCATTCTATAAGTCACTTCCTTAATATTGTCCCTTGATGCACAAAAAGTTTTAAATTTCATGAAGTTAGGTTTTTCTGTTTTCCTTTTATTGCCTTACCTTTGATGTTTAAGAAATCATTGCAAAAATCTAAGGTCATGCAGAATTCTGTTTTCTTCTAAAAGCTTTATAATTTCTAAATTTAGATCTTTGACCCATTTTGAGTTAACTTTTATATATGATCCTAATAAAGGGGGAATATGCTAATTGACCCTCATCCCATCGCAAAGATGGTGGCGCCCACAGCCAATAAGGAGGGAATATGCTAATTGACAGCCATGCCCTCAAAGATGGCAGCAGCCACAAGATGGCCTGCAGGGGAGGGCAGTTGTGGGCAACCAGGCCAGAAGGGGAGGGCAGTTGGGGGCAACCAGGCCTTCAGGGAGGGCAGTTGGGGGTGACCAGGCCAGCAGGGGAGGGCAGTTGGGGGCAACCAGACCAGCAGGGGAGAGAAGTTGGGGGAGATCTGGCCAGCAGGGGAGCAATTAGGCATTGATCAGGTTGGCAGGGGAGTGGTTAGGGGGTTATCAGGCTGGCAGGCAAGCGAGTAGTTGGGAGCCAGCAGTCCTGAATTGTGAGAGGATGCCCGACTGCCAGTTTAGGCCCGATCCCCTGTGGGGTCCCAGATTGGAGAGGGTGCAGGCTGGGCTGAGGGATCCCCCCCAGGTGCACGAATTTTGTGCACCAGGCCTCTAGTATAAGATAAGAGTTCAATTTCATTGAAAAGATATTCATGTGGGAACTTCTGGTAAAGATGGCAGAATAGGTAAATGCTGTACTCACCTCCTCCCATGACATCATGAAAATCACAACTAAATTATAGAAGAATCTCACTGGATAACCACCTGAAGATTAACTGAATTTCTATAACTAAGAATATAATAAAGATGTCACAATGAGACTGGTAAGAGGGACAGATACATGGAACAGGAAGGCTTACCCACATCCATGGCATGACAATTAAGAAAGAATTGGAAGGGGTACACCAGGTTCCCCAGCCCAGGGCACCACTGCTGGGAAGAGAAGTCCCTATAACATCTGACTGTGAAAACCAGTGGGGTGTACTGCCAAGTGAGATGGAGGGCTGCTGGAATCCTAGGCATTCCTCTTGAGGAGCCTGTCAATGGACTCACTCAAAAACTCACTGTAGGATCCA
>NW_006285939.1:2186337-2199937 GCF_000327345.1 Myotis davidii
GTAGGGAAAACAGCTCAAAATGTGCCAGGGACCTACAAAGAGGAACTAAATTGACTAGCTTCAGGGTGAGGGCTGGAGGAGCTGGGTTCAGGGCAGCTCTCTCCCTAAAAGTGCTGGTAGGTGCCATTGTTTCTTTGTTGAGCCCTCCCAGCACTCAGCTTGCCCTGGTGCAGGCAGGTGCCAAATCTGTCCTCTCCATTAATGTAACTAACACTGTTCCCCCGATGGTTCCCTGAGACCCAGCTCCACCCAAGTTGTGTGCTCAACCTGCACAGCTTCCAGTGGCTTTTGAACACAGTGGTCTGCATCATCTCATGCTGGGATTGTCCTAAAATCTTTCAGAGGTCTACACACCCCACATAAGCAGCAAGCAGCTGCACCTCTTGCTGAGTAGCCCTAAGCCTGGCACAAGCACTGACAGATCTCAACTTGCATTATAACACCATGAGGTTGGCCCCAAGGCTGGCAAAGCTGTGGCCAGTGGTGACTTGGAAAGTAGCCTTAATTAAATGATCACAAGCTGGGCCCAAATGCAGCTGACCTCAGCTCACATCTCCTGGAATTAGTTGCAGCTGGCCTCAGTCCACAGCATGGCCTCCCCCAAGCACCTCCAAACTCAACACAATTGGCAACCAAATGCATATTACTTTGTAGCTCCCACCAGGTGACTCCAAGCTGGCACAAGTGACCATTCCCCTGGCCTGCACTATAACCCTTCCAAAGAGGCTGCAGAACCAATATACCTACTGGCTATCTTCAGACCTCACCAGAGCACCACCCAAACAGCTCCACAAACAAAATACTTGAAGGATGAATTCAATTGACACCAGAGCCCTATGAAAGTAACTCCTGCTCTATGGGGGTCAGCCTCCATACAACAGCTTTCTTGCTATAGTTACAGCCAGCTCTTGTAGTCAGTAAGCCTTGGCGTCAGTCCCACCCACTGATGTACCAACAGTAATCAAGCTTAGCTAGAATAAGAGGGCACACACGGCACACAAGACATACCCTACATGGTCAGGGAGACTGCACAAATATGCCACACAGGACACCTACTACATAAGGCCACTCTGCCAACACTGGTAGATACAGCAGATCTATGTAGCACAAAGATTCAAACACAGAAAGGCAGCCAAAATTGGAAGATGGAGAATCATAACACAAATGGACAATAAGACAAAACTCCAAAAAAAGAACTAAACAAAATGGATACAAGTAATTGACTAAATACAGTGTTTAAAACACTGGTTATAAGGATGCTCAGTGAACTTAGGGGAAGAATAGATGAACTTTGTGAGAACTCAACAAAGAGATAAAAAAAAACATTACAAAAGAATCAGAAGTAAAGACTACAATAACTAAAATGAAAAATACATTAGAGAAAATCTACAACAGATTAGATGAAGCAGAGGATCAAATCAGTGATCTGGATAACAGGGTAACAGAAAACCCTCAATTGGATCAGCCAAAAGGAAAAAGAAATTTTAAAATGAGACAGTTTAAAGGATGTTTTGGACAATATTAAGCAAGATAACATATCATAGGGGTACCAGAAGGAGAAGAAAGAAAACCTATAGGTGAAGATAATAACCAAAAACTTTCCTAACCTGGTGAAGTAAATGGCAATACAAGTTCAGGAAGCACGGAGAATCTCAAACAAGATCCAAAGAGGCCCACACCAATACACATCATAATTAAAATGCCAAAGGTGAAAGACAAAGAGAGAATCTTAAAAGTAGCAAGAAATAAAAGTAGTTTCCTACAAGGGAGCTCTCATAAGACTGTCAGCTGACTTCTCAACAGAAGCTTTGCAGGCCAGAGGGATTGGCATGAAATATTCAAAGTGATGAAAGGCTAAGACCTACAACCAAGATTGCTCCACCCAGCAAGGCTATCATTTAGAATCAATCAAAGGAGAGATAAAGAGTTTCCTCGACATTAAATAACATAAGTAGTTCATCACCACTAAATAAATATTACAAGAGATGACAAATGAACTTCTTTAAGAAGGAAAGAAAAGATAGTGAAATATGAATACAAAAATATAGGAAAAAGATAGTCATGGGGCCGGGGGAGTTCTAAAATGGTGATGGATTAAGTAGAGCTACATTGACACTCTCCCAGGACCAAACTGGAATTACAACTACAATACAGAAAAAACATCCTGAATAATCAACTGAAGAGTAGCTGGAGAGAACTCTGATAACAAGGACTGGAAGTGGAGACCACATAGAGACTGGTAGAAAGTGCTGAGGCTCAAGAGAGTGGCCGGGCTCCCACAGACAGCAGCTGGAGTTCTGGAGGGATATCTCAGCTATCAGGGGTTCCCATTGAGAACTCTGGAGTCTAAACCCCAAGCTTGGCTCCAGAGCTGAGAAACCACCAGAACTGAGAAAGGTGCCCACATAACATCTGGCTGTGGAAAGCAGCAGGGTTGCTGTCTGCTAAGGAGAGATGGCTGGAAAAGCAGCAACTCACTTTGGGCTCTGGCAGAGGCGGGCAGAGTGGACTAGAGCTGTGTGAGGAGAATGCAGGGTTGGAGGCTCTGGGGTTAGAGCTCAGAAGGCAGCTGCTCAGTTTCCTGTGCTGAGTCATTCCCTCATTCTGCAGAGGACATCTTTCTAGAGAAGACATTCTCCATCCAGGCAGCTTTTGCCTGGGAGGGAAGCAATTGCCCCTCCCTGTTGGAAAACCTCTCACCCACCCTGTAGTAGAGTCTATGTCTTGCTGTGGTCTATAGCCTGAGACAAATTAAGACTGAAAATAACAATCAGACCACAGGCAGAGGTTGATCTCTGGAGGCTTTGAGCCTTTGTCTGATCTCTTCCTGGACCTGGGGGTTGGAAAAGCAGACTTTGATGCACCTCTTGGTCCTTTCCAAAGGCACCCAGCCCAGCAGAGGGAGGCACAAGCTGTGGATTCCTGATAGCTCCAAACAGTGCTCAGGGCCAGTCACAGTGCCTGACATTGTCCTGCACCAGAGATTGGGACTCCTAGCTGATCTACCTAATACAGAGACTCAAACCCAAACAGGCAGCCAAAATGGGGAGATTAAAAAATGAGCCCAAAATGAAAGAACAAGAGAATTCTCCAGAAGAAGAGCTAAATGAAATGAAGGATAAGAAATTTATCAGATATTTTCAGTTTTTTTATTGTAATTGATTTCTAGTTTCTTACTGTTGTAGTCAGAGAAGATACTTGATATTATTTCAATCCTCTTAAACTTACTAAGCCTTGTTTTGTGTCCTAATGTGTGGTCTCTCCTTGAAAATGTTCTATGTGTACTTGAAAAGAATGTATTTTTGCAGCTTTGGGGTGAAATGCCCTGAATATATAAATTAAGTCCATCTGATCTAGTGTGTTATTTAAGGCTGCTGTTTCCTTGTTGATTTTCTGTTCAAAAGATCTATTCATTGATATCAATGGTTTGTTAAAGTTCCCTACTACGACTGTATTACTCTTGATCTCCGAGGGAGCAGGGATTATTCTCTGTTCTGTTCTCTGCTATGTCCCAGTGTCTGGAATTGTGCCGGGCATGTTTTAAGGATTGAGAAATATTAGTTAAAATGAACCTACATGGAACTGAATGCTAGAGCCGCCGGAGGTGAGATTGCAGAGGAAGCAAGGCAAAACAGAACCGGGCAGACAGTAGGACGTGACAGTGGTCCCAGGTGGGTGCTGATGTAGGAGAGAACCTGGAGGCACAGGAGGCAAGTGAGATGAGAATTGCAAGAAGAAAATGGCCAATGGGCACCAAACTGTTAAGTAGGAATTACCTTTAGAAAAAGATGAATTCATAGTTGATGAAGGACCTGGGGAAAAGGTGTTCTCAAAGACTTGAGGAAGGAGGGTAAACTGGAGGGCAACTTGGCAGTATCTTAAAATTTAACATATATTGTGGAATCCAGCTATGCCATTTCTCAATTTTACACACACACACACACACACACACACACACACACACACACACAAACTTGCACATGTACATGAAGGCATCCTCTTCCTTTATATTTCTTGATTTCTTGACTGAAAAATAGGAAACAATCAGAAAAAAGAATGGCTGAATAAATTGCAGTACATTTGTCACATGACATGCAATGTAGCTGATCTATGTATACTGGCAGGACTGGATCACCACACCACAGTGCTCAAGGAATACAGTATGTTCCTGAATTCCATATGCATTGCAATCCCACCTCTAGTGAAAAAGACGAAGGGCAGGAGGTGGAAGAATTATGTATAATTTAAAATTTTTGTCCATTTCTATACTTGCAAGGGTTTTTTAAGTCATGGGTCTGCATCATAACCTGTAAAATTTTAGTGTAAAAGTATTTTATTTTATCTTATTTTTTACAGGCAATAATAAAAAGGCTATTTATTATACAACAATTCAGTGAATTTTACCTAGTTTCAAGAATAATGCATGCAATTACAAATGAGAGGTAGAAACACTGTATTAAAGACCTAAGAATACAAACATCAAATAAATAAGTGTTCAAATTAACTGCTGGAATTTCATACAGACAAATAAGGTAAATTACATTACTTTGTCAAAGTAAAGGGAAGCCTTGTTTTTGTTTTTATCATGTCACTAAATTAGATTAATGCCAAAGAGCTTCTGTGCAATTTGTCAGTTCAAATTTATTATCTAAAAGGATTAAAATAAAAGGATTAAAACTGAAGAGTGGTTTATTCAAGTATTCAAGCAGGTAAATAAAAGAAACCAAATAATGTACAAGGTAGGAACCATTTCTGGAGAAATGTTACCTGCCCACCTTCTCCATAACCAGCTATTTGGTAAACTGTCAGGATTCACATGAAAAACACGTATTAGGCTACAGAGCTGCTGTTTTCCTAAGAGAAAGCAAACCTCACTTCTCACAATGCAACCAAAGGCCAACAGCTGCAGCTCAAAAACATCGCTGAGAAAACCTGGGGGTGCAGATGAAGAGGTTACAAACGCAAAGGTTTACCTGAACACAGGCTCTTACCACTGAAAAGCCTACTAGCGACTACGTGTGATGCTGGAAAGGGTGTGTGTAGACAATCAAGTAAAGTATTTTTCAAAAAAATATTTTAAAGCAATAACGGAGATGGGTCTGAGCGTTCATCTCCTGAGGGGTAGGAGGGACAGGGTGAGCCCTTGACTGTGCGGGCTGTTCTGCACCTCCGAGAGCACAGGGTCAGAGCGGGCAGAGGAAGCAGAGGGCACAGGCAGCTCGTCCGTCAGCAGGGGAGCAGAGGAGTGTTCTGAGAAGATCAAGGGAAGAGTTTTTATGGTTGAAGGAGACTTGAGTATTGCAAGGTATCAGCAGGTGGTTGATTTTTAAAGTTAGCTTTGTATATTCCTGAATGATGATTCGTATTATACTGGCAGCCAACATTCACTGAGGGCCAGTGACACATGCCAGAGTGTCAACCGAAGCCAGGCAGGCAGCATCTGCTCCTCCTCCCTCCCCAACCCACCCTCCCCGACCACTGTAGCCTCAACGCTAACACCAGAGCAGGCACAGAGTGGTGCACTTGCAGACCCCCTTCTGTAAAGCCTGCATCTGACTTCTGTGTGTTTCCTTAAAAATCATAGCTCGTTATCATTTCCTGAAGCCTGCTGGCTTTGGTAATACATTTGATCTTTCCTGAACTTACTATGCCTTAAGCAATCTGAACCTTTTTGTTCTTCCTTTATTATAATAGCTCAGCAAAAATGTCTGCACTGTGGCTTTAATCCTGATGAAACTAAACTAACTAATGCTTAACGAAAAGTTCTACATAAGGCCCCTGGCCATGGTGCTCCTTGCCTGGGTACTTAAGTTTGCCAAGTGACCCGCTGAAGGGAACTAGAAGGAAGTGAAACTGCCCCATACAAACCAGAGTCTGCCTTATTTAGTTAGGATGCTGTGTGACATCCACCGCCCCTCCCTCTGCATTAGCTACACACACTAACGCTCATCAGCACTGCATCTGCATAAGTAGAGAAGGGGGACAGGCCTGTGGTCTGTTTGCCTTGACTTCCTAACCAGCGTGTTTAAATCATTCACAGATGGTGCACGCTCCCCCAGCACCGAGAAGAGGGGGGCTTTTTGTGTCCCTTCCGTTACCCAGATCCCACTTGAAGAATGAGGTGCCACTTCAAAGAACCAGGCATTCTGCGGGCGGCCTTACAGCTTCTGGCTGATTTATGCTGGAGGTTAGCCACTGCCTTTGCAGAGACTTTGTTGCGTGGAGTATATTTATCTGACCTTTCTTTGAATAGACAACCCATGGCAGTTCACAGAACAAATGCGTCCTCCATGTAGAGAAGTTGGCATTTGCATGAGCTGCAGGAATCTGGTGCTGCTTCGAGTTTTATCCCTTAAGCCTGCACTGGCCGCCCTCCCGCTGGGCTCAGCGCATCCTGGCCTGAGGAGAAGGGATGGGTGTCCTGAGAGTAATTTACGACCTAGACTCAGATGGCTTATCACTTTAATAAGTCAGACTCGGGTCACTCAGGGTCCAAAACAGTCCTTGGAGGTGCCTAGCACCATTGTGAGCTTGTTTATTCCGTGAGTTTCATTAACACCAGGCACCTGGGGGCGGTGGGGAGGGGGTAGGAGGGTGCTGTGGTCAGTGAGGGAGAGGCATGCCCTTAAAGGCCGCGAGGGTGCGTGATTTGAGACCACATAGAAGGTAAAGTGAGGAGTTATTTCTCTCTTAGGATTTCTTCTTGTTGGGCTTCAGTCACTTAGACCCCATTAGTCGGCACCCCCACTTCCATAGGGTGGCTTGACTATCTGATGGTTCAAATCCAGTGTCTTAGCTGCACCCTGCCGGGAAGAGTGCGCTGTCCTCACAAAACAAACCCCACGCTCACGTGCTGCACAGGCTTGGTCAGCTGGCCCCCGAGGGAAAGGGCCGTGGCAGCTGCAGGTGCACAGCTTCCCGGGTCGCCCCTGCAGCGCCCTCCCCACTTACACTGTGTTCGCTGTGACCAGCCCCAGAGCCTGCAGCCCCCTCCCCAAAACCCCAGGTCTTAGCTCCTAGCCCCAGAAGGGGGGCGGGAGTGGGAGTGGGAGCGGAGAAGCTGTTTTGTTCCCGATTTTTCTATCATGTTGAACTCCACTTCCCAGCTACATCTTCAGACAAGGGACAGTCAAGGTCACAGAGGCTGAATTGCTTCCTATCTACCCACTGGGAGCTCTTCCTTCCCTCTCCAGCTACACCCCCCATTTTTCCTCCCCCCACTCAAGAGGGTATGGTCCCCAGAAACCTGTAGAGATCTATGCTTTCTAGACGACCCACTGGCCATTCCAGCCCGGGTGGTCTGCTTCATTTAAACCAGTCCTGGGTCCAAGCTGAGTGCCTTCCTCCAAAGATATGTAAGAACAAGACCTTTGACCTGGACACAATAACATAAATATGCCGAAGAAGACGATGCGGTGTCTGCGGAGATGGGGTTGGCTGACACAAAGTCAATTAGGGCCGCCACTGGGTGCCCGCGGAGCGCTGTCTTGTTAATGGAGATCCTCGCTGAGTTACTTTCTGAAGTTCCTTTCCAGAAGTGAAATTAAAATCACACAATTAAAATGCTCACAGTCAGGGCTTGCTGTTCTTGAACTGATTGAAAGATGAAGTGGGCACGCCAACACTTTGAAAAAGCAATTGTCTCTGTGATTAAATACAATTAGCTGACACAACTGTCTGCTTTTCGCCACCTAAGACTGAGTGAAATGCTAAGGCTTAAAAAAAATGGTCCCATCCGATTTCTCTTTCCAACCTCACCCAACTTCTCGCCCGCTCTCACCCCAAGGTTAGAGGGGAACACATCGAAAAATCGGGGAGAAACGTGTGGGAAACAACAGAGCTCCGGGCTGTTCCGTGCACTGTTTCTGCTAAGCCCACACACTCTTGCGTTTCTCCAACAGAGAATAAACCTAACAGTGTTTCTGTAGCTGATCTCTAAGGAAGGAGCCGTTGAATGTGATAACCTATAGGCAGGTTCCGAAGGTGAGAATAAGAGGTTAGTCCATTAGCTTTATTAAAAAGATTTTAATCTGAAAACATAATAAAAGAATAAAGAGAAAAAAACTTCTCATAATCTCATCAGAGAAAGATAAACACTGGGTATTTTTTTTCTATTACATATACATTTTAATTAATGTGGAATATGTAGTTTATCTGTAGGCTCATTTTTGCTTATATTACAAATATTCTTGCAATTAAAAATTCATAGTATTGGGCATGTAAGTTATTCACAGTATTTTGCTATTACAAAACTACAGAATGAAATATCTTGTTGCCAAAACTCTGATTTTTTCCTCAGGAAGACTTCTTATAAGTGCAAGTTCCTTGGCCAGAGATTAGAATCATTTTTTAATTCTAATTTTTTGAGGCTTTTAAGGTTTTTGTCATGTACTGTCAAATTGCGCCCCAGACAGGTTCCATCAGCAAAGTCAGAAGTTACCTAACTTCACAAATTCTCTGAAACACTGAGTGTTGTCTCTATAAAAAACTCAAAAGCTCTTCCTAGAGAAAGCTCATATTTTCACAATCATGTGGGTCTGGATCAAATCACAACCGATCCTGAAACGCTCAGGCCTAGGGCTATGCCTCTCAGAGAAGGCGGGGGCATCTGGGGCCAGCGCCAGGCAGGTGCCCACCGGGACGGCGGAGTTACAGCCATGAGCAACTGGAGAGCAGACCAGCTGCTGTGACCGTGAGGACATCTGCATGCCACGGCCATCGGCAGTCTGCCTGCCACCACACCCCTTTCTCTCTCTTGCAGCTGTGCTGGCTGCAGACGGACACCTGGTCACTTTAGAGAAGATGGAGGACTGGAATGTGGTGGAGCTCAAGGTGAACGAAGAAGTTGTCTTCCACTGCAACATCAAAGACTTGGAATTCGGTAACCTCTCCCCCACCCCAGCCCACCCGCCCCGCAGCGTGGCCTTCTCTCAAGTGCCCTCAGCTTCCAGCTGAAGGGGTCCGTGTGTGTGCCCAGATCCAGCCCTCGGGCTTCTTTCGGAGTCTCACACTCTTCCTGAAAGCCCCGTGCCCTGTGGCACCGAACGAGCGCATCCTAAACCACATACAGGGAAGTGCTTGGTGCTCTCGGCTTCTTCCCAGAACACTGGGAACAGAGAGAGGCAGAAAGGAAATGAAGTTCTAGCTCTAGGCCTCAAATACTGAATGGGAATTTAGGGATAATTGATTGTTGGGGGTGCATTTTAACAATGTGTGTTTTATTATGTTATCTTCAGAACAAATTTTGTTTCATTTGACTATTCTGTCTAGGCTTCATAAGACAGAGTTGATATGCCAGTCGTACAGTCTGTCAGCGATACTCTAAGGATTTCTTTGCACTGGCGAGCTGCTGGCCTGGCAGGCTGGCATCAGGCATACCTCACTCTGCTCAGAAGTAAACACTTTTGCAATCCACTAATGCAGACCAACTAAGCAGTGCCGTGCCCGTGTACTTAGAAAATGCTCTCCTATTGGAAGCCATACGTGTGTCTTATGTGACATTAAATTGCATATAAAGCTGGTCACAAGAAAAGTCTATCTGTTTCCCTAGGAGGTGATGGCAAACTAGACCCTCTGTGCCAAGAGGCCAGGGTAGCCGTGCTAAATGCCTACTGATCTCGTGGAAACGGGCACCTCAAGTCAAAACAGCAACTGCCTCAGGCGTTCGGTGATGCAAACAAAAGCAGTAATTTGGGCCATGGACGCCAGCACCACCTTCAGAACGAGGCAACTCCACACTGTCCTTCCGCCTGCACAGGGCTGCGCATCTGGCTGCAGGGAAACGGGTCCACACCGCAATCAAACCACACCATTTGCTGTGTGTCTCAATCCGAACCCATAGGGAGGCCCTCCAATATCAGGTACATGTCGAGCTGAAGGAAATAATAAAATGCAATCTCATACCAAAGCGCCGTCTCTTACTAATAAAGCACAGCCGCCGGAAGCATCAGGGATTCCATCCTATAGTTAGCGAAGCGCTAGGAACAGGCAAAATTAAAGACGGACGGGGGTGGGGGGTGGGTGGGGAGGGAAAATAGTGGCCTTTGAAAATCTGAACTAACAGTCAATTTCAATATTTGGAAACCTGGCTAATCCTACAGGTTTATTTCTTGTTCCCATTGGAATCCTACATAAAATGCTAATAGACAATTACCTGAAGCCAAATCTCTGGTTATTCGCCTGGCCAGCATGGCTCAGTCATTGAGTGTTGACCTAGGAGCCAGGAGGTCATGGTTCGATTCCCGGTCAGGGTACATGCCTAGGTTGCAGGCTCAATCCTGTGTAGGGCCTGCAAAAGGCAGCTAATCAATGATTCTCTCTCATCATTGATATTTCTTTCTTTTTTTAATATATTTTTATTGATTTCAGAGAGGATGGGAGAGGAAAGAGAGAGATAGAAACATCAATGATGAGAGAGAATCATTGATTGGCTGCCTCCTGCACGCCCCCCACTGGGGATCAAACCTGTAACCCGGGCATGTGCCCTTGACTGGAATTGAACCTGGGACCCTTGAGTCTGCAGGCTGATGCTTTATCCACCAAGCCAAACCAGCTAGGGCCATCATTGATAATTCTATCTCTCCCTCTCGCTTCCTCTCTGAAATCAATAAAGAATATATGTCTTAAAATCTTCAGTTATTCTCCTCTCACACAAGAAAATGACCTGCCTCCTTTTGCATTAGCCAGTCCACAGGCGGTTCTGAGGGCCCAGTGGGGGCAGGGCCCGAGGGAAAAGGGGCTCCCAGCCCTCTGGAGGAAAAGACTGCCCTCGGAGCTAAAGAGGAGTTTCCTTACGGTCAGTGTCAAGATCTACCATGTCACAATGACGCTCCTCTTCCTGTCAGGCCCATGCACCAAGCCGCAGCCATGTTCCCAGCTACAGAGCAGAGAAGAGGGAGAGCTGCAGATACTGATCCAATGGCGCTAATGTGAGGTCCCGGGAAGAACGCAGCGCGCCTTGGAGAAGGCGCACAGGAGTCTGGGCGTTGGTGACAGAGGGGCTCTCAGGCTTCTGGCGCTGCTGCGCTGGGCTCACCCCGCCCCTCGGGAGTGGCCGCCCCACCCTGGGCTTCCCCGCACCCTGGGAGCTACCCTTCCCTTTGCTCCAGGCAGCCTCAAGCCCCCTGCACCCCAGGACTTACACGGCATCTAGCACTTGATGAAGCCACTGTACAAGTTCTCTCTCCCATGGGATAAAATAGGGGATAAAACTTTCATTTTCAGCCCAAACCTCACTTATCAGATTGTACTCAGAGCTGAGGACTCACTTAGGGCTCTTTGGAAATATTCCATCATCCTTCCTGGGAACCTGAAGCTAAAGCATTCTTCCTGGCATCTGGCGCCTGCTTTCCCACGGTTAGTAGCCCTAGAATGAACCCTCTTTCCAAAAGACCAGCCAGTTATCTCAGTATAGCCTCCTATCTTTGTCTTCATATAAACATATTACTACCAAAGAAGTGCATTTTCACTGCAGTAAATGGAAAAACATAGGTAAAAGTAACGTGTAAATTTGCTAACATTTTGGTATATTTCAATTTGGGTTTCTTCTATTTATGACTGAATACTTACCAAGAAATAGACATATATAGAAGCTGAATTCAACAATTTGGGATCTTGTTGCATGTACCAATTATATATCTTTTTTTTTAAACTTAAGATGTTTATATTGAGCTTCTCCAGTGTGACTAAAACAGTTGTTACCTACGAATTCCATCTTAAATCAGGAAATTTCTTCCTCCTTGAATAATGATCCCTATTTTCTGCTGAGAAATGCAATGGTCACTTTCCCATCTGCACTTGGTGCTGTAACTTCGGCTCCAAGGACAGTGGACCCACCCAGGACCCTGGGACATCAATGTTGAACTGGTGAAAGCGCTCTCTTCAGCCCCCTTGCCCTCCTCCTACTCGGCCCCTCAGCCTGTACTGGAGCCTCAGGGAAGCCTCCCACGTCCACCAGGGTCTGCTCTCCGCTCTATGATCAGAGCGGAAGGGCAGTGAGACGAGATTGCACTCGGATTCCACGGAAAACCCAGGGGCAGAAAGCTTCTGAGAGATGCCTGTGTGCAGGGCACCGTGCTCCAGTTTAAATGAGTTAAATGATGTGTAAATCAGCATCACCGGAAAAGGTTACAGGGTTAGCTCTGGATGGTCCTTGGAGAGATGGACGGGGTGGGGAGAGGGAGAAGGTCTGCAAGACCATCATTTCTTCCATACTAGAAATATTTTAAAAAATGTATTTTTATTTATTTCAGAGAGGAAGAGAGAGAGAGAGAGAAACATCAATGATGAGAATCATTGATCAGCTGCCTCTAACACACCCCCTACTGGGGGTCAAATCCTCAAACCAGGCATGTGCCCTGACCAGGAATCCAACCATGACCGCCTGGTTCTTAGGTAGGCGCTCAACCACTGAACCACGCTGGGCCGGGCATACTAGAAGTATTTTCAGGGGTAGAATTGATTTTATTTTGCATGATATTCAAACATTTAAAATAAAATCAATTAAGCCAAAAATAAAGCAAAACTTTGACATCGAGGTCATCTGCCTATATGACCCAACCCTTCTCTGACTTGGATTAGGAAGAGCTTTGCCTGAAAATGTAATTATTTTTAGCCAAAAGAAATGTGCGCTCACCTCCTCTGCCTCCGTCTTCTGTCTGCTTGCTCGCGTCCCTGCCGAGAAACAGGAAACACGCTTGCTCCCAACTAAAGACAAAACACAGACATTCAGGTGCCTTTTAACGCTCTTAAAATACCACTTAATTAGATCACATTTTAAGTTTTGTAAGATGCCAAGCAATTTTCTTGTTATTGGATCATGTAAAGGAAGTCTTTTAAGAATAATGCTATCTTAGTTTTTAGTCTGAAAATATGGAATCTCTAAGTTTGTTCATATAGTTTTAAAATTTTTAAATAATGGAGATTTTTAGGGGCCTCCCTGAGCTTGCTGCCTGGGGCGCACTGGCTGCACCTGCTCTCTTGGTAAGCTCACCTTTAAAACAGTAAGAAACAATACTTGTGCCCGGCTGGTGTGGCTCACTGGTTGAGCGTCGACTTACGAACCAGGAGGTCAGCCTGGTTTACGGGCTCGATCCCCATTGTGGGGCATGCAGGAGGCAGCCGATCAATGATTCTCTCTCAGCATTGGTGTTTCTATCTCTCTCTCCCTCTCCCTTCCTCTCTGAAATCAATAAAAATATATTTTTTAAAGAAACAATACTTGTGACAAGACAAGGCCATCTATAGAAGAAAACCGTGTTAAAAATCAGTTCCCAGTGTACGCTGCTGGGACATTTGAACACTGGGGATGGAGAGGACCCCAAAGAACACTGCATACCCTTGGGGGCAAATGCTATGCCTGTGGACACATACCCCAGGCAAAGTAGCACTGGGACTTCGTGCTCAAGCTTACCTGTGTCAGACTCTCAGTCCCAGCTTGTTGGGGTTGTGGGCACCATGGGGAGAACATCCCTTGTGGGTGCCAAGCTTCCAGGGGAAACACACAGTTGGCAAATCCAGATGAAAGACAAGAAACTGCTGGCCCAGGTCCCTGGCATAGGCACGGGGAAAGTTTCTTCCCGAATGGCATGAGCGTTCCTTG
>NW_006285939.1:2199968-2200925 GCF_000327345.1 Myotis davidii
AGCAGTGTGTCAGGTGCTCCCGTCCTGGCTCTGAGCTGAGGTTCTGACTCCGGAGGGGGCCAGCGTCCTCTCCTCACCCCTGAGGTTTCAGACTCAGGACAGGGCAGGCTGATGGCCTAAACTGGGGAAGGGGAACAGCATGATGACTACCCATGGACACGCCTGCTGGGTGCCGGGAGGTGGGATGGCCCCGCGGGGCAGGCACCCCGAGACACTGCCGCTGTGAGGCAGGACTGGTAGTAGTAATCTCCTTAATTTTTCCAGAAGATCCAGAAATCTGGATTTTTATTTGAAATGTTTGGTTTTATAGTGTTGGCTCAGTTTTTCGAAGAACACAATGACAACCACAAAACAAAAAGCAAAACACACTACATCTGGCCCATTAGCAGGACAATCGTCTGTTCCTGTGGGCCCGGGACCCCCTGCTTACACCTGTGGCCTGGGTGTAATTGTCCCACAAATGGCAGGGCCACCCTCTCACCGGGCCCATAACCCTCCTGCCCACAACGCTGGTGTGTGTCCACTGCTCTGTCCCAGTGGAACCACTTGGTTATGCAAATGGAAAGCAGAAGCTGTCTGCAGATCTCTGAGATGAAGACAGTTGGGAAGCTGAGTCCCTATAGAGGCCAATTGTTCTCTGTGATGAAGTACCAGGGGCCCAGGTGGAGGCAAAGCTGCGTCCCCGGACCCCATTTCCTGATAGGAATGGTCCTTCTCTCAGTGAGGGTTTGGGCTGCCTTTACCTGCCCAAATGGTTACAAACCTCTTGAATGTGTGTTCCTGTTTGAGTTGTTACGGAAGACCAGAGAAAAACCAAGCCACACTTAGAGAAAGGGAGTTACATTTTATTATTAAACTAGGAGCCTGGGGCACGAAATTCGTGCACTGGGTTTGGGGGGGGGAGTGTCCCTCAGCCCAGCCTTCCCCCTCTCACATACTGGGAGCCCTCAGGTGTTG
>NW_006285939.1:2201497-2225498 GCF_000327345.1 Myotis davidii
CTTTTATCCACATTTCAAATCTAATGTTCTTCTGGAGCAGCCATGGGCAAACTACGGCCCGCGGGCCGGATCCGGCCTGTTTGAAATGAATAAAACTATTGAAAAAAAAAAGACCGTACCCTTTTATGTAATGATGTTTACTTTGAATTTATATTAGTTCACACAAACACTCCATCCATGCTTTTGTTCCGGCCCTCCGGACCAGTTTAAGAACCCATTGTGGCCCTTGAGTCAAAAAGTTTGCCCACCCCTGCCCTAGGGTGACTGAATGGAGCAGAAGACTGGAGAAAAACCAAGCCACGCTTAGAGAAAGGGAGTTACATTTTATTAGTTAAATTCTGCACAAGCCCAGAGAAAAATGTGTCTTTCAAATTCTGGGCCCCCCAACATGAAGGAAACTCTATTTATACTTTTTCCAGTCCTTTGTCTCCCAAATTTAGAATGAGACCTCCGGGCCTTCTGAGAAAGAAGGCCTGTGAGCTGGGAAGGGGCCATGACACCATATCTCAAGGCCTGGCCTGGCGCCAGCAGTGACAACTCTGTCTGGGGCATAGTTTACGGCCTCTTTGGAATGGGAGTAGTCTTATTTTCCTTATTACTTAAGCAAGCAAGCATTTACAGAAGCCAAAATAGCAGGGTTAACATTTCAAACAGCAGTTTTTATACAAGGTGGATGCTTCAGAGTGGCTGTTCAGAAGAGGGCAAGAGCTAAGGACCAGAGGACGAAGGAAGAATGGTGAGCCCCAGGACCCTCCTCACACAGGAGCAACAGGTGGGAGATGCTCAGGCCTGTCTATGTGACCGATGCCCCAATATAGGGCATTCAAGACCCAAAATGTCTGACTCCAAGGAATGATGTTGAGGTATCTTCTAGCAAATTCTGGGTCCCAGGCCCAGGAATCTGCATGCTATACGTGCTTCAGCCGATTCCCATCATATAGTGCATCTTACTCTGAGAAAAGTGACATTGGGGTGTTAGGGCAAGACCACATTCCTATAGAGTAGTGGGTCTCAACCTTCTGGCCCTTTAAATACAGTTCCTCATGTTGTGACCCAACCATAAAATTATTTTCGTTGCTACTTCATAACTGTAATGTTGCTACTGTTATGAATCATAATGTAAATATCTGATATGCAGGATGGTCTTAGGCGACCCCTGTGAAAGGTTCGTTCAACCGCCAAAGGGGTCGCAACCCACAGGTTGAGAACCGATGTTATAGAGCGAGGTGAGGGTTACCCCACGAAGGAGATGGAGTTGCCCCCTCAGTCATCCTGGGCAGGCTAGGAAGGCTGCCCCTAACAGGTGAGATGGACTGTTTCCTCCTTCTGGGCCCTCTGTTCTGGATCTCAATTCAAGGAACATAGGAGGCCTGGAAACCCCCTAGTCTGTGAGAGAAGCTGGTCTCAGAAGCAGGGAGGGGAGCTGGGGATTAGGCCTGGGAGTGTCCTGTGGCTGGTACCCCAGGAGTGTGACCAGCTATCCCAGAGGTTCCAGAAAGCTCTTGGCATCTGGACAGTGGGGTGGGGACTTAGGGACTTAAGGGACTCTTCTTCTAGGTCTACGCCTGCTCTGGGGCAGGAGGGAAGCACGGGGGAGGGAATATACCCACAGGTGAGCACCCAGCAGCAGAAGCCTTCAGAAGCGTGGTCCTGGAACATGCTGGAGGTGACTCTGGGCAACACGGACAAAAACTTCCCAGAGGCCAGAGAAGTGTGGGAGACCATGGAGGTGCCCCCACCCCCACAATCTGTGCAGAGAAGGGGCATACGGAGGAGTGCCGTCTTGTCTGTAACCACGCCGGCCGACACTGCCGAGCAAACTCGGGCTTTTGTTGCTAAGCTTTCATTTGTACCCACGACCCCAGGAGGGGCAGGTAGCATTGGGTTGTGCATATTAAACCATTTGCCTGCCTATAAACATCTATCAAAATCTGCACTCACATTACTAGGTCTTACACTTTGGGTAAAAATTAATCCTTCTCACAGCAGAATAGGCCGGCTACGGCCAAGAGCAGTGGTCCGAGAGCGGGGGTGGCTGAGAGGGAGGGCAGCCTCCACAAGGTCGGTCCGATTCCCAGCGTGTTGGATCCGCAGACACCGTCTGTGGAGACTGAGAGAAGGCGCTGCCCCTCCCCGGGGGTGAGCCTGCGGCTACGTGAACCACGATCACTGATGGGAGCATGTTGAGAGAGTAAAACAAGGTTGAGAAACACACTATAAAGTGCTTCTTTTACCGTTAACTTCTATGTTAAATTAGGAGTATATGTCTAACCTACTGTAAGTACGGTGCTACAAGCTGGTCCCCAAATCTATTATGGCTTCGCATTTCTTTAAGTCCTATCACTGACCTAGGCCTTTATCCTATGTACAGTCAACCTGGATGCCCCACATTTCTCACAGTTCTCAACAGAAGCCACGCCTTTCTTTTCTCTGCCTCTCTCGTGCTGCTGTCTCCTCCTGGAATGTCCGTGCTGTGTCCTCCGCTGACAAAATCTTGCATAGATTTCAGGTCTCTGGTCACCTACCAGGCCCTCCTCACAGTGTTTGAAGCCACTTAGAAACGGGAAGCTGTAATGGTTACCTGACTGGGACATGGGCTGCCCAGATGTTTGCTCGGCCATTCTTCTGGGCGTCTATGCGGGTTTGTGGGTGAGATTACCATTTACATCTGAGGACCGAGGGAAGCAGGGGCTCTCCCCGTGTGGTGGGCCTCATCCCCTGGTCCGGGCCTCAGTGCACAGGCAGGGGAAGGGAGAACTTACTCCCGCCACCCGACCCTCTGAGCTGGGGTGGTGGTTACCTCCTGCCCTCAGGCTGGAACTTACGCCATCAATCGGGTCTCCTGGTCCTCACGCCTTCGCACTCGGACTGGAAGCCACACGCTGGCTCTCCTGAGTCTCTTCTTGTGGACGGCAGATTGTGGGACTTCTCAGCCTCCAAAGTCACGTGAGCCAATCTTTAATAATAAGTTTATATATATATACATGTAACATACATATTAGTATATCACACATAAAATACATATGTAATACCCTGTATATATGTACACATACATTTATAATATGTGTTTAGTGTGTGTAGATATATCTATAGCTGCAGATTAAAAACATAAATGCATTATGAGGACCGGGCTCACCTTGTTACGGAGGCTCAGCAGTCCCACGACCTGCCGTCTGCAGGCTGGAGACAGACATGTGCCTCCTGTTGGGTCGGCTTCCCTGGAGAAGCCTGACTAACACAGACCCTACACCGTGTCTGCTCTCAGTCCCCAGCAGCCCCGCCTCCACCACTTCGCTGCTCCATCTGCTTAGCACGGAGCCTCCTGGTCCATAATGGCTAAGCTGCAGCCATCGGGTTTGCATTGCAAGCCGCCAGGAGGAGGAAGGGGAAAAAAGGAGAGGTGTTCCCCTTCCCTTTCGGAAGAATTCTCCCTTCTCATGCAATAAAATGCAATTTATTAAAAAAAAGAGAGAGAGAATTCTCAGAAACCCCACATGACCCTCCATTTACATGGCCAAACTTCGCTACAAGGACTGGGAAATAAGAATGTTTAGCCCAGTAGATGTGTGCACTAAAACTCTTATCACTAAAAAAGATGGGAGGCATGGCGATTAGAAGCCTCAACCACATGCTGGCAAAAAGTAGGTGCTCACGGATGGCTGCTAGATGTGTGTATTAAAGGGGGATCAGTCGTCACTGAAGGCTCATGATGCCTGATCTTGTGACATGTTGAGTGTTGTAGGTCTGGGAACATTTCTATTCATCGTACCTCCTTCCTCTGCCAAGGCAGGCTCATGATAAATTACCACGTCCCCTAAATTAACCTATATAGGTAATGTTAACCCAATTAAGATGTCAACAGGATTTTCCAAAACAAGAAAACTGATGATTAAGTTTATATTGAAATATAAACAAACTATAGTAGTAAGATAATAATAATAATAATAATAATGGAAATCTGTAATCTGTAATATAGGACATAATAAAAAGCTTTTCAAAGCAGTAGGAAGAGTCATTCTAAAAAAGTTGTTAAACAACTGGATTGCCATCTGGAGGAAAGCTGGATTCCAATTCTACCTTATTCTAGAATAAATTACAGATGGATCAAATATTTAAACATAGTAAATAAAACCACAAACTTGAAATCTTTTTTAAAACTCTGAGTGGAGAAGGCCTTTCTAAGTACAACTCAAAACCCAAAGACATAGTAGAACAAATGGATAAATTCAATTCCATAGGAATAAAAATGATTTTGTGTTTTAAAACTGTAAATAACCTCAAAAGTTAAAATACAGATAAGAAAAAGCATTTTCTGCGCATATCTTTAATCTATACAGTGCTCTCACAATCAATATGAAAAGAACAGAAAAAAGGCAAGGGATCTGAAAAGACAATTTATAGGAAAGGAAATATAAGTGTTCCTTAAACATAGGAAAAGGTATTTAACCTCATGCATAGTAAGATCAATGCAAATGGAAACTGAGGTAATAATTCAAAAACTGAGATAACCTTAGTCGGTGTGACTTAGTTGGTTTGGTATTGTCCCATGCACTGAAAGGTTGCCAGTTCAATTCCCAGGCAGGGCATATGCCTGGGTTGTGGGTTTGGTCCCTTGTAGGAGGCATGCGGGAGGCAGCCGATTGATGTTTCACTCTAACATTGATGTTTCTCTCTCTCCCTCTTCCTTCCTCTTTCTAAAAATCAATAAAAATATATATTTTTAAAAACTGAGATAGCGTGCTCGCTTTGGCAGCACATATACTAAAATTGGAACGATACAGAGATTAGCATGGCCCCTGCACAAGGATGACACACAAATTCGTGAAGCATTCCATATAAAAAAAAAGAAATAAAAACTGAGATAGCATTCTGTGTTGGCAAAGCTGTGAGGAATGGGCACTCATGCATTGCTGGAAGCAGTATAAATTGATTACATGTCTGCAGAGCAATATGGCAATATCTGTTAAATATTGAAAGCATCTAGATTCAATAGATTCCTCTTATCATAAAGATTTATATCCATACATATAAATTTCCATATGTACAAAAAGTCTGTATATCATGGCTTGTAATCAAAAATTGGGAAATGCCCCATAACTGCTAACATAGGACTGATTAAATGAATCACAGTTCCTTCTTGCAACGGAGCCCTGTGTCCTGTAAAGAGACTGAGAGAGATTTTTGGAGTACTGTTCTGGAACAATCTACAAGACATATTGCTTAAGTCAAAAAAGCACAAAAAGCATGCTATAGAAGGGTATATATGCTATGATTTGTGAAAAAAGGAGAAAGAACATATGTATGTACATTGAAAAACAAGAATCAAATGAAAGACTGTACTAACGAGAGATTCCAGTAAGTGGAGAAAGATCCAAAGGTCTGTCTCCTCAAGAAATGGTGCTGGGAGAGCTGGGAAGCCACATGTAGAAGAAGGAACTTTGATCCTTACCTCACACCATATTCAAAATCTAATTCAAAATGGATGAAAGACCTGTATGTAAGAGCCAAAACAATGAAACTTTTAGAAGAAAGTATAGGGGCAAGTCTTCATGGCCCTGGATATCAATGGTTTCTTAGCTATGACACCAAAACTATTTAGTTGCTTATGCAACTAAAGAACAAAATAAATTGGGCTCCATCAAAATTAAAAACATCTATCCTTCAAAGGATTCCATGAAGAAAGTGAAAATACAACCTACAGAATAAAAAAAAGCCATGTATCTGTTAAAGGATTTCTATCTAGCATACATAAAAAATTCTTACAACTCAATAATAAAGATTGAGTTCATGTTAAAATAGACAAAGGATTTGAATACACGTTTCTCCAAAGAAAATATATACAAATGGCCAACAAGCATATGAAAAGACTAGAGGCCCAGTGCACAAAAATCATGCGGGGGGGTCCCTTTGGCCCAGACTGCACCCTCTCATCTGGGACCCCTTGAGGGATGTCCAACTGCCACGGATCAGGCCTAAACCGACAGTTGGACATCCCTCTCACAATCCTGGACTGCTGACTCCTAATTGCTCACCTGCCTGCCTGCCTGGTAGCCCCTAACTGCCCCCCCTATCAACCTGATCACCCCTCACTGTCCTCCGCTGCTGGCCTTTGCATATTGCCCTTTTATTACATAGGATAGAGGCCTGGTGCATGGGTGGGGGCCAGTTGGTTTGCCCTGAAGGGTGTCCCGGATCAGGGTAGGGGTCCCGCTAGGGTGCTTGGCCAGCCTGGGTGAGGGGCTGATGGCTGTTTGCAGGCTGGCCACAGCCCCTTCAGGGTGGGGGTCCCGTCTTTCATCCAGCCTGCTTCTCCAGCCTTCCTAGCAGCTCTTTGACTTCACTGGTTTCTCTTCAGACAATTCCTTTATAACCCAAACCAGCCAGAGTCAGCTCTGCTGCTCACGGCTATGGCCTTGACTGAGGAACCTCCCCCCACCCCCCCAACACACACACACACAGGGGCCTCAGGATAAAGTAAACTCTTCAGCCAGGCCTCTGAAACCCTTTGTGATCAGGGCAGCAGTGAGTAGGTGATTCAAGTCCCAGACTGGAGTATGTATGCTGGGGACTGCCCACTGTCTCCTCCACGGCCCTAAGTGACCATGCCAGGTGCCCTCCTGTTATACCCTACTTCCCCTGGTAAAATGCCATGCAACTCAAGTGGCTCCTCTTGACATAATCTTTCCTCATCCCTTCTCTCCCATCCTCTAGTCCAATGGCTCTCAACCTGTGGGTCGCGATCCCTTTGGTGGTTGAACGACCCTTTTACAGGGGTCGCCTAAGACCATCCTGCATATCAGATATTTACATTATGATTCATAACAGTAGCAACATTACAGTTATGAAGTAGCAATGAAAATAACTTTATGGTTGGGTCACAACATGAGGAACTGTATTTAAAGGGCCAGAAGGTTGAGAACCACTGTTCTAGTCTCCTGCAGCCGTCACTCCCCCGAAGGCTTTGGACCTGTGTCCACGTGCCTCTGTCCTGAGAGGCCCATGCAGCCCCTCAAAGCAGCAGCAGGTCATCTTTCACATCCTGGTGCCTCCCTGCGGAGCCGAGCAAAGGAGGCTTCACACAGTGAGCCCTCAGCAAACAACCGAGGGCTGAGAAACCAGCCATCACTACTCCAGCCTACCCTTGCTTACGGGCAGTGTGGTGTTCTTGCCCAATAAAGCATGCTGGAAAGTGCTTCAGTGCCTTGGAGAAAAGTGCTCAGTACGGACTTAGTGTCTCCCTTTAGGTATCGGTTGACCTGCTGGAGAAAAGTGTCTTGGTGCAGGCGGGGCTGTTATAGGGAGGGAGCGGGAAGGCAGAACAAAGAGGCCAAGGGGAGGGGTGGGAAAGTCCTGCTCAAGTACAGTCCATTCCACTGGTCACGTGCAGTCTGGTGTGAATTGTCCTGGTTCCACGTCATCCTGGCTTTACAGCTAAAGGCCAGCAAATCTCCCGGGACAGGGACGACTGAAGGTTGGAGTCTGTATCTTCTGAAGTTAGTTCCTAGGATTCTTATAAAACACTAGTGCCCCAGTGCAAAGATTCGTGCACATTGAAAGGAAATTAATTAGAAGATGGCCAACGGGCGAGATGGGCCCTATAAACCCTGGAGCCAACCGCCCATGGTCCCTCCTCGGCCGGCCGCACCTGGGGTGGCCTGCGGCTGGAAGGGCATCTGCGGAGTGAGCGGGGTCCCTCCGGCAGGTGGGGGCCCTCAGCCAGGTGGGCGGGGATCAGGCCAAAACCAACTCTCCAATATCCCCCGAGGGGTCCCGGAGTGTGAGAGGGCACTCTGCAAAGTTGCTGTCGTACAGGTGTGGAACGCAAGCACAAGTGTGCAGTGAACCAGATTCAGGCCAACAGTGCCCCAGCAACAACATAACCCACAGCCGAAGGTGGAATCACATGGCCCCATGAGGAATCAGGCTCCTTCCTCTCTGGTTTTGGGGTGCGTCACCCAAGAACCTCTGCTGCCAAGTCACTGCAGCTCAGTAGCTCCTGCGTTGAGCATCTGCCCCCTGGTGGTCAGTGCATGTCATAGCTACCAGTCGGATGGACACTTAGCATATTAGCCATTCATATATAGATAGAATGCTCTTCATCTGCAAGCTACACAATAGTCAGACTCAACATTTACAGAAACAGTGTCAAAGGAATGGTGGGTGGGTTACAAGCCCCACTGTGACACCATTCCCCAACTTTGTTTAGCTGTCACCACTGTTGTCACCATTTTACAGACAGTGTGACTTGCTCCGAACATGAGCTGTGCCCATGCTGGACTCAGTCACAGGCAGATGGAGCCTTTGTTGTTCGAAGCACATGCCCCTTTCCTAAACAAGACAACACTGTGCATATGAGTTCGAGAAAATGCTTTACAGGCTACTCAAATAGAAGCACATGTATCATTTTATGGATGGGGCCATAGCAAAAACAAACAAAAACGGTGGGGTGTTTCCTTTGTCAGCAATGCAATGTGCACAGCCCAGGGTGGAGATTTGGAGCTGGGGTATAAAGGTTAGCCCCCACCCCACCACGGTCAGTATGGCCTGAAAATTTAACCTCCCAATTCTCAATGTTCTCATTTGTAAAACAGGGTGGTAAGACGACCTTCCTCATGGCAGTGTTCTGAGGATAAACATGAAGCAATGTGATGAGCAGGGCCCAGCTCCTGGCACACTGTTAAGCCACCGATAACTGTTGGTGATTATTATGCTTTATTGTTACGCTGAGTGTCTCGTTTTCACTCACATGACATCTGTTACCTTACTCCTCTGGAAAAACATAACTTCCGGCTTTTCTGATCCTCCCAATCAGCAGCAGCTGTTCCGTGGCCTTTCCTCGGGCCCAGCAGTTCTGAGAAAAGGACCACAGGCTGTTCCACTGGCACGTCCGCTGGAAGGAGGGCAGCAAGCAGCTCAGGAGGCGGACGATTTGTAACCCAGTTCAACTCTGGCCTCTATTGCTGAGAATCCCCTCTCATTCCGGAAGTCCCCTTGGGTGTTCAAAGAGAAAACTGTTCACATCATCTCCTCTCACTCCCCACATACAGAGAACACCCAATGAGCCCCAGTCGGATCCACATGGACCAACCTGGTCGGACACTGAGCGATCCCCAGGGCCTGGCGCTGTGTCAGGGGCTCGCTGCACTGTCCCGCTTAATGCTCAGTCAACCTGGTAACGAAGCAGTGTGGCTCCGTGGCTCAGGGTGAGGACCCCACCCACGGGACGTGACTCCCAGCTATGTGACCTAGAAAAGTCGCTCAGCCTTTCTGAGCCTCAGCATCTTAATCAGTTAACATGAAAGCAATGCATGTCTCATGGGGTATGGTAAGGATTAGAGGTGTTAGTAGATGGGAGAGACCAAGAGCAGGAACTGACACATGATAAGTACTTGATAAATATTGTTATATTGTTCTCACACCTGCTTAGTGACAGAGCACGTAAAATGGGCATATGTAGTGTTTTCTGCCCAACATGCATATTCCCATCTTCTGAAAACAACACCCCAAATTTATTTTGGGGTTTCTTCTCCATTCATCACAATAGTCTTGGATAGGCTATCAATCAAATTATTCCAATAAAAATATGAATGGCCCAAGAAATGCCAATCAGACATTCTTTCATGAAATTTGACTCTTGAAGATAGTGACAGAAGGACTAAATATGATTCTAATCATGTTCTAAGAATTAGATCCCGGAACAGCATGAAGCAGGCTCTCCATTAGTTCCTGCTGCCCAGATCCCTGGATCTACTCATGGGCTTCCCTCCACCCCACGTGCCACCTCCCAGGCTCCCATGTGCCAATTCCAGAGGTCATTTCTGTGGCTCACGATCAAAGAACTCTAAGACACCGTTCAAGAAATCTTCCCACGTCAGCAAAACCCTCTGCTCCAAATACATAACAATGAAAGAAGAAAACTTTAAAAGAGGAGCACTCTAAGATACAGTCATCTCAAAAAAAAAAAAAAATGTTTGGAGCCAGAAACAGGATAGCAATACATTGTAGATGGTGCAGAAGCCACAAGGCTGCTGAGCACGGTAGCCCAGAACAGCAGGACAGGCAATATTCCTGGGAGTTTGGCTTTTTCAGAGGAAAAGGGACCAAAACTTTCCATGTGAGGTGGAGGATGGGCTCCACTTTCTCTGCTTAAAGTCGGGTGTTGGGATTTGGATTTCCTGGTAAGAAACAGGCTGAAACAAACTCAGCTCCACTGCCTGGACCACCCATTTATTTGAGGTTCTGGATCTCAAGGGAAGGCTAAGCAGAGAACAGAATTAATCAAGGTTGCCTGCCGGCTTCTTGTCTGAGCCGAGGATTTCTCCAGCATTACCAAATAATAGGGTCTGTAAAACTCCATCACAACACTCAGTCCTAGACGGGAGCAGATGTGGCTTAGTGAAGGACAACTACAAAAATGAAAAACTGATGGTCAAGGTGGAAAAGAGAAGAGGGAAAAAACAAAGCAAAACAAGAGCTCAAAAACATTTTACTAAAAATAAACTAGCAAATTAATATTGCAAGAAATAAGGGAGATCCCAGACCAAAAAAACCCCCAAAACTGAAGGAGTTCATTACCACCAAACCAGTGGTACAAGAAATGTTAAAAAGTTTTCTTTAAGAAAAAGAAAAAATATAAAAATCTGAATAACAAAATGTCAATAACTACATACATATCAATAATTACTTCAACTGTAAATGGATTAAAAGATCCAATCAAAAGAGTGGTTGAATGGAGAAGAAAACAAGACCCATACATATCTGCCTACAAGAGACCCACTTCAGATAGAAAGACACACAGAGACTAAAAGTAAAGGGATGGAAAAAATATTTCATGCAAATAAAAATGGGGGAAAAGCTGGGGTAACAATACTTATGCCAGACAAAATAGGCTATATATCAAGAGACAAAGAAGGACCCAGTATTTCCACTTCTGAGTATTTATTCAAAGAAACCCAAGCACCAAATCAAAAAGACATATACAACCTTATGTTCATTGCAGTGTTATTACAATAGCCAAGATATGAAAGAAACCTAAGTGTCCATCAGTAGCTGAATGGATTAATGAAAATGGTGCATATATATAATGGAATATGACTCAGCCATAGAAAAAAATATTGCCATCTGCAACAACCTGTATGGACCTAGAGGGTACTGCGCTAAGTGAAATAAGTCGTCAGGCAGAGAAAGACAAATACTATATGACGTCACTTACATGTGGATTCTAAAACAAAATAAACAAACAAGTGCAACCAAAATAGACTCATAGATACAGAGAACATTTTGAAGTTTGCCAGATGGGGGTGGGGGTGGGGGGGGAAGGTAGGTAGGGTGGGTGGAAAAGGTGAAGGGATTAAGAAGTAAAATTTGTAGTTACAGAATAGTCATGGGAATTTAAAGTACAGCATAGGGAGTATAGTCAGTAATCTATATATATAAAAGCCAAGCAACCAGAACGACAGAATGACCAGAACGACCAGTCACTGTGACACACACTGCAGCAGCCCACCAACCCGAACGGGGGCCCCTCACCCCGAACCTCCAATGGCCCCTCCCCCTGGCCTGCCCTGTCCTTAATCAGCTCTCCCCAATGTATGGTGTCAGATGGGTACTAGAGTTATCAGGGTGATCACTTAGTAAGTTATATAACATCTAATCACTGGGTTGTACACCTGAAACTAATATAATATTGTATATCAACTGCAATTGAAAAATTTTTTAAAAAGTAACTAAAAAAAAGGAATTGCATCCAGTAGAGAGGGTATACTTTAGTACCTGATCTCAGAGAGACCCTAGACTTCCCTCCTTGACAACTGATCTCCTTCCTAAATAAAAGGTGGGGGGAAATGGCAAATCAGCACAAAGAATAAAAGGGGGAAATGGAAGTATACTATAATAGTAAGATAACTAAACTATGTATAATGTGTTACAATACCATATGATGGTAGATTGATGAAATAACGATTTATATGGTAAATCCTAAAGGCACTACTCAGAAAAATCAAGACAAAAACGTAGTAAGTGAATATAACTAGTAAGTGAAGATAAAATAGAATATTAAAAAATACTTAATTCAAAGTAAGGCAGCATAAGAGGAAAGGGAGAAGAATGGATTAAACAAGGGGAAATAGCAAGATGATGAGTTTGAACCTAACCACATCAATAGCCACATTAAATATGACTAGCTTACCTATAGAACTTACCTATCAACTGGCTTACCAGTGCTACCTTATAGAACTTTCTATGTTGATGAAAATGTTCTGAACCAGTTCCATCCAATACAATAGCCACTACCCAAATGTGGCTACTGAGCACTTGAAATGCGGCTGGTATAACTGAGGAACGGAATTTTCACTTTGTTTACTTTTAATTATTTTAAATTTAAATAGCTACATGTGGCTACTGGCTACTCTATTGGATGAAGATCTAAACAATCCAATGAATAGGCAGAGAAAATCAGATTAGAAAAAAATATAAAGGTCCAACTATATGCTGTCTACAAGAAAAATCACTCTAAATACATAATGATACGAGACAAGTTAAAAATAAAAGACTAGAAAATATATATCACTCACACACAAAGCAAAAGATAGCTGGAGTAGCTTTATTAGGATCACACAAAGCAGAATTCAGAAAAAGGAATATTAGCAAGAATAAAGAAAGATGCCACGACTAAGTGATCCATTGATCAAAAAGATAACAAATCTAAATGTGCAGGCATCTAAGAACAAAGCCTCAAAACAAATAAAGGAAAAACTGATAGAACTGGGAGGATTAATTAGACTGAACCATAAAACAGAAGGCTCTCTTACCCTTTGAGACAGCATGGAGGGACCTGGAGAGTATTATACTAAGTGAAATAAGTCAGTCAGAGAAAGACAAGTATCACATGATCTCTTGCATATGTGGAATCTAATAAACAAAATAAACCATTGAACAAAATAGGTCCAGAGACATAGAAGCATGGGACAGACTGTCAAATCTCAGAGGGAAGGTGGGGGAGGGAGGGTGTGTGGGTGGGAAGAGATCAACCAAAGAACTTGTCTGCATATATGCATAGCCCATGGACACAGACAATAGGATGGTGAAGGCCTGGGTGTGTGTGGCTGGATGGGGGGTGGGGTGGAGGAGGGTTAGAAGAAGTCAATGAGGGGAAAAGGGGACATATGTAATACTTTCAACAATAAAGATTTTTAAAATAAAATTTAAATGAAAAAAATAGACTGAACCATAATTATATTTGGACATGCTGACACTCATTCTTAGTTGAATAGACCCAAAAAATCAGTAAGAATTTGTCTTAAACAGCATTATCACCCAACCTGTCCTAATTGGTATTTGTGAAAAAGTCCACACAACAGCAAAATAAACATTCAAGTTTACAGGGAACATCACCAAGATAGACTACATTTGACGAATGGAACAAATCTCAGTAAATTTGAAAAGGATGGAAATAGAGACATGTTCTCTAATCAAAACAGAACTAAACTAAATACCAATAACAGAAAGATATGAAAAAAGACCCAAATATTTGGAAATTAAACCATACTAGTATGTTCCTAAATAACTATGGGTCAAATAAGAAATCACAAGGGAAATTAGAGAATATTTTGCACGAAATGAAAATGAAAATGCAATGTATTAAGATTTGTGGGTTGTAATGAAAGCATTCCTTAGAGGGAAGTGTATATAATTAAATATTTATATTAGAAAACAATAAAGGTCTAAATATCAGTGATCCAAACATCTACCTGAAGAAACTTTTAAAAAGAGCAAATTAATCTTAAAATAAGAAAATAAAGATGAGAACAGACATCAATGACATAGAAAATGGAAAAAAAATAGAGAAAAGTAAATAAAACCAAATAAGTTTCTTTGAAAAATTTTTTTAATTGAACAACTTTAGTCAGAATTATTGGGGGCGGGAGGGGGGAAAGAAAACACAAATTGCCATAATCAGGAAATTTGAAGACAATACTTCAGAGGCTACAAATGTTATAAGAATAAAGGCAATACTGTGGACAATCTTTTATTGTAGTATAACACACATAAAACTATCTTGACCTTTTTTAAGTGTACAGTTCTGTGGTATTACATTTGTAATATTGTACATCACTACCATCCAGCTACAAAATCTTTTCATCTTGCAAAACTGAAACTATACCCATTAAACAATAACATTGCATCCCCCCCCTCCCTCTGCACCCTGGGCAACCACCATTCTACTTCTGTCTCTATTATTTCAACTGCTCTAAGTACCTCATAAGTGGAATCATACAGTATTTATATTGTTGTGAATGGTTTATTTTACTTAGCATAATGTCCTCAAGGTTCACATTAAAACATACATCAGAATTTCCTTCCTTTTTAAGGTTGAATGTTCCCTTGCATTTATAGACTGCATTTTTCTTATTCATTCACCCATTAATGGACACTTGGGTTGCTGTCACATTTTAGCTGTTATAAATAGTGCTCCATCCCAGCTGGTTTGGCTCAGTGGATAGACCATTGGCCTGTAGACTAAAGGGTCCCGGGTTCAATTCCAGTCAAGGGCATATGCCCAGATTGGGAGCTCAGTCCTCAGTAGGGGGTGTGCAGGAGGCAGCTGATCAATGATTCTCTCTCATTATTGATGTTTCTATCTCTCTCTCCCTCTCCCTTCCTCTCTGAAATCAATAAAATATATTTTAAAAATTAATAAATAAATAATGCTCCTACAAAAATGAGTATACAAATATCTCTTTGACACCCACATGTCTATTGTTTTGCATATATACCCAGAAATGGAATTGCTGGTTAATTCTATTTTTAATTTTCTGAAGAACTGACATACTGCTTTCCACAGTGGCTGTACCATTTTACAATTCCCATAAGAAGTGCACAAAAGTTCCCATTTCTCCACATTCCCATCAAAATTTGTCGTTTATTTTTTATTTTATTTTTATAGTAGCCACCCTAATGAGTGTGAGATGGAATGTCTTGAATTTTGACTTGCATTTCCAATGCAATTTTATGTTACAAAATTCAACATCTTAGTGAAATGGGCCAATTCTTTGAAAGATTGTATTACTTCAGTAGGGCTGACATCACAAAGCACCACAAACAAGTTGGCTTAATCAATAGAATTTTTCCCCTCACAATTCTGTAAGCTAGAATCTGAGGTCACGGTGTGGACAAGGTTGATTTCTTGAGGCCTCTTCCTGTCCTGTAGCTGACCAACTTCTTCCTGTGTCTTCATATACTCTTTCTGTGTGCATGCCCGTGTCCTCATCTCCTCTTTTTAGAAGGGCACCAGTCTTATTGGATTAGGACCCAATCTCTGAACTCAGTCACATTATGAAGAACTGAGGGTTAGGACTTCAACATTAGAATTTGGGGGGGAGAATATTCAGCCCATAACAGATACAAACTACCAAGAGAAAGTAGGTACAATATCTAGCCCTGAATTTATTACAGAAATTGAATTCATAGTTTAAAACCTTCCCATAAAGAAAACTCCGAGACCACATATCTTCACTGGTTAACTCTACCAAACATTAAAAAAAAAAAAAAGTAGTACCATGACTACACAAACTCCTCCAGAAAATGGAGATGGTGGAACACTTCTCAACTGATAATAAAAACTTAACAAGAAAAAACGCTACAGAACAATATCCCTCATGCCTAGAAGCAAAAATCTTAACAAATTAAGTCCATCAATATACAATTGGATAACACATCATGACCAAGTGGGTTTATCCTAGGAATGCAGAGTTGGCTTAATATTCAAAAGTTAAGCAATATAATCTATCACATTAATAGACTAAGAAAACTATATAATCATATCAATATCTTTGATGTTATATAATTTACTACATATACAGAAGGTGTCAAATTTATTCAATGAATAAAAGATAGTCTTTTCAATATATGGTATGGGATCAATTTGGTGTCATATGGAAAATAACTCAAAGTTATTTTACTCGAGAGTTAGAACTATAAACTAGTAAAGAGCAGAAAATACAGGAGAAAATCTTTGTAACATTAGGTTAAGCAACAATTTTTATAATACTTTTACTGATTTTTAGAGAGGAAAGGAGAGGGAGAGTGAGAAACATCGATCAGCTGCCTCCTCCATGCTCCCTACCAGGATTGAGCCCACAACCCAGGCATGTATCCTGACTGGATATTGAACTGGCAATCTTTCAGTGCATGGGTAGATGTCCAACCAACTGAACCACGTTGGCCAGGACAAGCAACAATTTTTTGCTTAGGATACAAAAAAATGCAAACTATTAAAAATGATGACTTGGACTTCATTAAAATAAAAACCTTTTTGCTCTTAGAGAAAATTAAAATATAAGCTACAGACAATATTTATAAAACATATCTAATATAATAATAGAGGAATATGCAAATTAGCCAGGATGCCATAACATCATGACCTATCTACAAGCAGTGGAGAGCTACAGGAGGGTGGGGCAGTGGGCGGAGAGCTACAGGAGGGCGGGGCAGTGAGCTACCAGTGGTAGAGAGCTACCAGTGGCAGTGGGCGGGGTGGTCAGCTGAGGCAAGCAGCAGCGATCTACTCTCACAGGGATTCGTGCACAGGGCTACTAGTATCTAATAAAATATTTGTATCCACATTATATAAGGAGCTCTATTAACTCAGTAACAGGGAGCAAACAATTCAGTTTTAATTAAACTTTTTTATTTGACTTAATTGTATATTTGCATGCAATTGTAAGAACTATATCCCACATGGCCTTATCCAGTTTCCCCGAATGACAATGTCTATAAAACTATATTACAAGGTCAAGCCAGGATGTTCACAGGGGTACAGTCAAAAGAGAACATTTCCATCGCAAGAATCCTGTTTTCTCCTCCTGGGACCCTGTTAAGATGCATTCAGAATCATGGGATCGATGTTTATTCCATGTCGCCTTAAACAAATTCAAAAAGTACATTTTTGCCCTTTGTTCTACTTTCTTAGAAGAATTCCCAGGCTTTGTGTCCAAACTTATTACTTTACATTTCAGCAGTGTCCATTCGGCTATTCAGCCCATTTTTGAGGTTTTATATAAGCAATATTTGGTATTTTTTAAATATCTGATTTTTATTTTATTTTATTGTTTAAAGTATTACAGATAGTAGTACATATGTCTTTTTTTCCCCCCATTGACCTTCCCCTGGCCTCCCCTACCCCCTGGCACATGCCCTCCCCCCCCCCCTCCAGTGTCTTGTATCCATTGATTATGCTTATATGCATGCATACAAGTCCTTTGGTTGATCTCTTACCTCCTCCTGTCCTCCCTGCAACACTGATTTTTTTAGTTTGTTACTGTATCACAGTAGCAATAGTCTCCTTGCCCTCTTAAAGTTATTCGTTTAAAGTCTTTGTTTGGCCCATGAGCTCCATTTTACATCCAGTGTCAGTTCTTACATTTGTAGTTTGCAGCTTTTTTCATGTGGTTGGTTTTCCTGTTGGATCACAGCAGATGGTCCCAAGCAGTCATTTGCAGCCTTCCTGCATGTGCGAGTGAAGAGGCAGTGTGTGCCTAGGACAGGAGGTGCCCACCTCCCACTGCAGGGCATGAGGGTGCCCTGCGCAGCCCAGACGCCTGTGTCCCACCCACTGCACAGCCCAACAGCAGGGAGAGCCCAGATGGCTGGATCTCCATGGCCAAGGATGCACGATACAGAAAAAGCTTGCTTCCCAAGGTAAGCAGTGTGGGCTTAGGGACAGAGGTCAAGGTCAGCTGGCAAGTGACCCTAGACAAATAACTTCATGTGAACCTTAATTTCCTCATCTGAAAAAATGGGGATATTCCCAGCATGCAAAGCCACAGTGAAGGTTAAATATTATTTTGTAACTAGAGGCCCGGTGCACGAATTTATGCACCAGTGGGGTCCTTTGGCCTGGCCTGCGGGATCGGGCCAAACATCCCCCAAGGGGTCGCAGATTTTGAGAGGTCTCAGGCCAGGCCGAGGGACCCTACCAGTGCATGATTGGGGTTGGGGAAGGACATGGGAGTTTGGCCAGCTGGGGAGGGACTATGGGAGGGCTCCAGGGCATATCCGGCCCATCTTGCTCAGTCCCAATTGGCCAGACCCCAGCAGCAAGCTAACCTATGGGTCAGAGCATCTGCCCCCCTGGTGGTCAGTGCATGTCATAGTGAGTGGTTGAGCGGCCTTAGCATATTATTAGCATATTATGCTTTGATTGGCTGAACGGACGACTGGACAACTGGACACTTAGCATATTGGGCTTTTATTATATAGGATATCTGCAAGATGCCCAGCAGAGGACCCAGGACACAACGAACACACTATAGGCAGCTGTAATTACTTTTACTTTGTCACTTACACACTCCTGCCCTGTGACTCAAAGTGTACTCCAGCAAGCTGTGCTTGAGACTAATGGACAGTAACACTCTATTCTCCAACTTTAGACTGAGTTTTCTCTAGGTTGCCTCACCATGGCCAGTATTTCTGGGTCTGCTCCGTGGAAGGCTCATGTCTCCTGTATTCTCCTGTAAGACTCTTCTTCCTTCAAACAACAGCTCCTCCTGCTCCCACAGCCCTCTGCAGTAACGTGTAACTCAGTGAATAAACTGTTTGCAGGTCTCCCAGCTGGACGCCTGACCCAGAAGAACCAGTGGCAGGCAGGTGCGCCTCTTCATCCGGGCCCAGCATCTAGCACCAAGGAGGCGCTCTGAGACGGGCATAGGTACATAAATGATTTGCAGAAAACAAACCATCCCTCCTGTGCCACTGCTCCCCCAGCAAAACCAACAGAAGGCTGAAGGGTGGAGATACCAACAGATCTGCAAGCTCAGTGGAGGGCTAGTTTACCCTCCACAGGTTAGCTTTTCCTCTTCCCATCTCATGCCTTCTCTAAACCATCTGACTATCCCCTCGATTTTACAACAGGAAATGAAAACAGACAATCTCTCTCAAGCATTTTTTATTTCTGTCATTGGCGTTCTGGTTTGGTACACATGCGCTGTGGCTGTATCTCACACTCATCACGACACACTCCATAAATCAGCGCAAGATAAATCACCAGGCACGGTTCTGCTTCACCTGGTTGTCACACTGAAGTCTCTATTTCTAAGAGCACAAAAGATAGCAGTCCTTGAATCTACAGATGAACAAGGACAGGGTGAGTGGCAGCCAGATCTACCAGGAAGCGGGAGACCAAAGTCAGGCTCCGGGGTGGCTGTCTGCAGACAGAGGTGGGAAAAGCTACACAAAATCTCCAGAAAGGCCAGGGCACTCCCGACTGCATCCCACCTGTCACCTCCTCTGCTTTCTCAGTCCTAACAGATTCTGGAATAAACACGAAGGCCCACAGAGGCATAAGACCAAAGCCAGTGGTGCCTGCTCTACGGCCTCGATCGCTGCGTGAGTGTATTTTACCCTGGGGCCTGAAGGACCCCCCCCCCCAGCCCCAGCCAGCCCCATGGGAAGACCCAGGCAGGCCCTTCCCAGCGCTAAAATGTCTTGCCCTCAAAGGCCTTCAGATTGAAGGCAGTATCCAGAAACTTCTTCAGAGACACCAGGTGAGCGTTCCTGTTTCCCGTGGCCGGTGCAGCCGCTGGGTCACGGCCAACATACCTAGGGGAGGAGAGACAGTGAGGGGAGGGCTGGCCTGGCCTGGCCACTAGCCCAGGGCTGTACGGAGCCTGATCCCTCTCGTCCTGCTATAGAGATGAAGAGCCCAAGGCACCATGAGGCAAAGTTACTGGCCTAAGGCCAAAGGCGGGAGAGCTGAGAGCGTGGGAGGTGGCCTAGGTCAGTTCGCCCCCCAGATGGTCAGTTCTGACTGCAAAAGGTTTTGCTCCATGAGGTGGTGCTGATGGGGGGTCCCTGATGGGGAAGCTGACCTGTCCCCAGCAGTCACAGAGCCAGCAGGTACTATGGTTCCCAATGTGGCCAGAGAAGGGCAGTGGCCAGTTCTCGGTGACACACCAAACGGGCCAGGCAAAGCCAGGACGGGGCCTCGGCCCCCACCCCGCAGGCCCCGCAGTGAAGGGTAGGTGGCTGGCTTCCCTGCACCCAGCCTTGTACCATATGGGCCGTGTCCGTTTCAGGATGGTCATGAAGCGTGGATTGATGTAGTCATAGTAGCCCATGTTCTTGTGCTCCTCCTGGCACCACACCAGCTCTGCACCTGGGTACTTTTCCGCCTCTCTCTTGATCAGGTCGAAGGGGAATGGGGAGATCTGGGGCAGACAGGAAGAAAGGGCAGCATAGCCCGGGGGAACGAGACAACACAGCTCCCTCGGGCCCAGATCTGACCGGGCCAGGCACACTGCCCAGGGGGCTGGCTATTTGACCTCGTCCATCTCTCCAAGCAGGCGTACCTGCTCCAGGCGCGTAATGGCCACTTGGTCATCCAGGCACTGGTTGCTCCGCTCCTTCACCAGGTCGTAGTACACCTTTCCCGTGCAGAAGATGAGCCGCCGAACATGCTCCGGAGCCCGAGCTGCGACCCCATCCTCAGGAATGACCCGCTGGAAGCTGGTCCCTGGAGGCCGACAGGGCATGGAAGAGGCATCACCTCCTGAAGGGGCTGGAGCAGCAGGGGAACCAGGCCCGTGGCCCCCGCACCCGCAGGCTCCCTTTGGCCATTAAGACTAGCCCAGGTTTAGATCTGCGGCTGCACTGGGTACCTCTTGAGCCAAATGATGGAGAAGATGACAAATGAAACCTGAGATGTCCCAGGGAAAGAAGTGGAGCTGGGAGCCAGAGCCAAGGGCAGAGCCCGGGAGCATCACCGTTCAGGGGCAAGCGGGGTCCAAGGGGAAAGCCCCTGGCGGGGAAATGAAGGTAATGTCGTGCCCCCCTCATGAGCTCAGTCCCTGAAGCGGAGCTGCTCCCCATCCAGTCCCACCCATCGCTGTGTGCACTGTAGTTACCCATCACCAAGCTAAGGGTGAGCAGATGTCTCCAGAGACCACCACACATCCCTCCGTCCCTTAGCCCCGCAACCAAGCCCCCAAGTCCTAAGTGCTGTCCGTCTTCCTTCCTGAGCTCACATCACGTACCCAGCAGTAGGCCAAGCACGCTGCAAAGATCTCTGGGAAAGCTGCCGGGTCCTGGTGTCCCAGGGAGCACAGTGAGCAGAGAGGGAACAGGCTGCCAGGTCCCACCAGAGAAGAGCCAGCACCGGGCGTCAGCCCAGGCGGCCCAGCCCAAGGCCAGAGCTCGGAACTGCGGCTCAGACCTGCCCACACCACAGGGACACCCAAACCCACGCTGCCCACGCTGTGGAGACCCTTCCTGGCCAGACCACTTTCCGGGCAGCTCTACTCTGCCAGCCTCAGGGCCCCACGCCTGCGCTCCCTGGCCCTCCACTGGCTCACATCTCAATTCCGACATTTGGTCCTTCAGGCGCTTTATTAGGCTGACCCCTGACTCCAGGTAATGAGGCTGAGAGCTCTGCAGGGGACACTGTGTCCCCAGGGACAGTCATGTTTGGCTCATGAGTGGGGAAAACGTATTAATGAATCAGTGATACTTACTTTCCTGCAAACGAGGCAGACCTCTACCCGGCCTCCTGCCTCTCAGCACCCCCAGCACAGCCAGGCCAGCCTGCTGGGACCAGTGCACCCCTGTCCCTGGTGCTGAGTCCAGTCCAGCTGGCCGCCCGCCAACCTCCCCATCCAGCCACGGGTGGGGACCAAGCGGGAGTTGCTGCAGAGCTCACAGAGCCACAGAGTGCGTGAGCACAGAGTCCCAGGAGCAGAGGCCACACCCGGGCCCCAGCCTCCCCTCGCTGCCCAGCAAGCCCAGGCACCTACCAGATACCATTTGGTCAAAGCTGGACTTGGCCTTTGGGTGCCTCAGCAGGGATTTGGGAGTGAAGATGATCAGCTGGAAGGGAAACACGTTCCGAGCTGCCAGCTGCCCCCGGGACAGGTTCCAGGCCTGCCCCGCATGGCTGCGGCCGCGACCAGGGCAGGCGGCTCACCGGCTTGCGGAAGGGCAGCAGGATCTGCCGGCGCAGCACGTGGAAGTAGTTGGCCGGCGTGGAGCAGTTGACCACGATCCAGTTGCAGTCGTAGAGCTGCCTCACCTCGAAGTCCTCCGAGAACGCCTGGGGGGACAGGGTGTGGCTGGGAGGTTGCCCCTGGTGCCCAGGCCCTGACCCAGGGGAAGGCAGGTGCACTCACGGGGTAGGCATCCGAGTCATCATTGCTCATCTGCAGGAACCTCTCAGGCCTCGCCGAGGAGTGCTCCGGCCCCTAAAAGCAAATGCCAGGCGTCCAGGTTGGCCGAGGGGAGGGGACATCACACAGGACAGAAGCCTGGCTGTGCAGGGACCGGGTCTCAGGAAAGAGAGTGGAAGGCCCTGGGAGAAGGTGTCCTCACTCTGGAGCCCAGACCACAGGAAAGACCAGGAAGCGGGAGCGGGGTCGGGAAGGCATCCTCAGAGGGGCCCAGGGAGCCAGCACGTGTGGGTGGGTGTGAGGGCCTGGCCGAGGCCTGTCCCCAGCACATCCGACCCAGGCACAGCTCCGCGGCCCACACGTTAGGCACTGGCCCTGAAAGGAGCCCCATGATGTAGACACTTGTTTCCTCACTTTAAAGAGATTAAGAAACAACCCCAAGATCCGTCAGCCAGGACAGATGTGACCCAGAGCTGACTCCCCGCCCACCTGGGCCCAGGGGCTGCTCTGCTTCACGAGAGCAGACAGCTCAGGGACCTCCAAACTCGCTCCCATGCAACAGGGGTGACCTGCCCATGGCCGCCACCCACCCCTCCCTTAGTGGGGACTCAGCAAGGACCCAGTGCCACAGGCTCCAGCCAGGCCACCCCAACCCCTCTCCCCCCAACCCAGCCTGGCTCAAGCTCCGCCAGGAAGAAGCCCTGGCAGCTGGTGACCCTGCGCAGGCCACGCCCCTCCTCCCCTCAGGTGTGAAATGGAAACAGGACTGAGGCAGGTCCTAGTGAGGACTCGGCCGGGTTTACACGGCATGAAAGTGCTCAGCACAGTGAGGCCTGGCTCTACACAGCCACGCGACGGTGCCAGTAGTGACCAGCTCCTTACTGGATCCGAGCCGAGCGGGCCCTCGGGGATATCCCCTGCAGCCCGGCCCGCCCTGCTCAGCACCCCACTGCTCAGCCTGCACGTCTGCCCACCTCCCCTGGGAAGAGACCGGAAGGCAAGCAATGCTGCACAGATCGGGTTCAAGTCCAAGCTACTAGCTGAGTGACCTTGGACAAGCTAGTCCACACCTTTGTGCCTCAGTTTATCTGAAAAATGGGAACAGGACTCACTTCATTACATTGTTGGAATGAAAGGTTGTGAGACTGGAAGGGTTAATACACAGAGAGGGTTTGAAACAGTCTGGCATGTAGCAGGCTCAGAGGTGTCAGTTACTTCTACCGCTAGTGACTAGTGTCATCATTTCAGCCGCAGCCACCCAGACCTATGCAGCCCCCCCTAAGGAGACCCCGTGTTCCATGGGCCCAGAAGGTGCATAGGTGCATACGCTCCAACCCTGCATGTGGCCAAGGCCCGCCCCCCCAGCCCCCGCAGGCCTGCCAGAGCCCCGGCCCCAGCAGCACTCACCATGCCCTCCATGCCGTGGGGCAGCAGAAGCACGATGCCATTGTGTCGAACCCACTTGGCCTGGCCGGTGCTGATGAACTGGTCGATGATGCACTGGGCCGTGTTGTGAAAGTCGCCAAACTGAGCCTCCCAGAGGACCAGGGCATTGGGGCTGGCCATGGCATAGCCCAGCTCAAAGCCTACACGGAAGAAACCAGGACAGCTTGCCACACTGTCCTGTGCCAGTGGCTTGTCAAGCCCAGCCCTTTCTCACACACCCTCCCTGCCCCAACCACCCCTCCCGCCAGGCCAGGGGGAGCAGACTCCTTGGGGCCCACGATCTTGCGTCCTGGGAACTGAGGACACGCGAGAGGCGACCTCAGCCGGAGCTGCACGTGGCTAGCTCAGCCTCATCGAGCCAAGTCCAAAGATTCCCTGGGGAGGCAGCAGGGGGCATCTAA
>NW_006285939.1:2226130-2229605 GCF_000327345.1 Myotis davidii
GGGCTCTCCCCGGCAGCCCGGCCCGCCCTGCTCAGCACCCCACTGCTCAGCCTGCACGTCTGCCCACCTCCCCTGGGAAGAGACCGGAAGGCAAGCAATGCTGCACAGATCGGGTTCAAGTCCAAGCTACTAGCTGAGTGACCTTGGACAAGCTAGTCCACACCTTTGTGCCTCAGTTTATCTGAAAAATGGGAACAGGACTCACTTCATTACATTGTTGGAATGAAAGGTTGTGAGACTGGAAGGGTTAATACACAGAGAGGGTTTGAAACAGTCTGGCATGTAGCAGGCTCAGAGGTGTCAGTTACTTCTACCGCTAGTGACTAGTGTCATCATTTCAGCCGCAGCCACCCAGACCTATGCAGCCCCCCCTAAGGAGACCCCGTGTTCCATGGGCCCAGAAGGTGCATAGGTGCATACGCTCCAACCCTGCATGTGGCCAAGGCCCGCCCCCCCAGCCCCCGCAGGCCTGCCAGAGCCCCGGCCCCAGCAGCACTCACCATGCCCTCCATGCCGTGGGGCAGCAGAAGCACGATGCCATTGTGTCGAACCCACTTGGCCTGGCCGGTGCTGATGAACTGGTCGATGATGCACTGGGCCGTGTTGTGAAAGTCGCCAAACTGAGCCTCCCAGAGGACCAGGGCATTGGGGCTGGCCATGGCATAGCCCAGCTCAAAGCCTACACGGAAGAAACCAGGACAGCTTGCCACACTGTCCTGTGCCAGTGGCTTGTCAAGCCCAGCCCTTTCTCACACACCCTCCCTGCCCCAACCACCCCTCCCGCCAGGCCAGGGGGAGCAGACTCCTTGGGGCCCACGATCTTGCGTCCTGGGAACTGAGGACACGCGAGAGGCGACCTCAGCCGGAGCTGCACGTGGCTAGCTCAGCCTCATCGAGCCAAGTCCAAAGATTCCCTGGGGAGGCAGCAGGGGCCATCTACCAAGAGGAGCCCCCAAAACAGGTGCAGGGCTGCTGAGGGGGAGGGGCAGGAGCTGGTCACTGGGGAGCCGAGCCCAGGAAGGGGAACTCGAGGCAGTCCCATGTGGCCTCAGCATCCCCAGGACTGTGCCAGGACCCAGGTCCACCCCAGGGGCCTCTGAGCCTCTCGGTCCCTCCTGGGCCCAGACCAGCCCTGCCCTCTCAGCCACAGGCCCCGTCCATGGTCACAGCGACAGGGCCCCTCAGGATGCAAGCCCCTCTTTGGTCCCCAGGCATCCCAGCCCCGCCCGACCTGCCTGCAGAGTCTGACCCACCCAGGACGCCATACTCCGAGAGGGAGCTGTTGCACACGGTGTACGGGGCCTGGTCAGGCCAAAGGTGGTTCATGGGGACACATGTCCTCCGGTCAACTTCCTGGTCGTGGAGAACGTGGTGCCGGTGACTGGAGAGAAACAGAGCAGGAAGGATGGGGAGCAGGAGGCGGGCAAGCCCTTGTCACTGTGCCCGGGAACCTGAGAGTCCCCTCCTCCAGGCAGCCCCCAGCAGTGCCCCACACCTCACAAACCTGAGTCTCAGCTTCTACCTCAGAAAGGTCCCCGGGAGACCGGCCTCAATGACCTCCCCAACCAAGCGCTGGGTGGAGCCTGAGACCCTGAGACCCAGAGACCCCAAGACAGTGCCACACCCCTTGTGTACTACCTACACAATGAGGGGACCGCCTGGCTGACCCACACCCAAGGAGGACTAACACGCAGCGCAGGGGGCAGTGGAGCTGGACCAGGGCCAGCAGTGATGAGCCCCTGGGGCCCAAGAAAGCCGCTCATCACACCCCGGACGCCACGGTTCCATGACTCACCAGCATGGCAGTGACCACATCGGGTCCAGAACCTCTGGGCCCAAAGAGGAAATGAGGTGGGGACACTGACAAGTGCAGTCCTGTCCCTGGACTCAAAAACTCAAGGAAAACAAGCAAATGGGGAGGCTGGCTGGACAGCAGTTCACGTGCACCGTGAGGCCACAGATGACCCAGGCCTAGGCCAGGCAGTCTGCTCTGCATGCTTATCCCCTGGGGTCAGAGAGGTGGCCCAGGGTACCCCTGATGGCCTGGCCCAAGGGCAGGGGCTCGGGTGCTGATGGGGTTACCAGTGATGCCCCCGCCAGACAAGGGCCCTCCTTGGGCTCCTCAGAAAAGGCCCAAGAAGAGGAGGAAGGGCCAGCTCCACCCCAGAGCTCCCACGATGACGCTGGGGTCCCCAAGCACAGCTGGCCCCGCAGCTGCCCACAGGCTCAGTAATGACAAGGCCAATGTGCACGAGGCCTGGGTCAGAGCCCCTGCCCTCACCTGAACGTGCCCCTCTCCACGTCCTGCCCGCTGAGCCGCACGTGGATGCCCTCCTTGAGCAGGGAGCCGAAGGCCATGTACTCCGCCAGCGCCCAGTCTACCTCCCGCTTCTTGGTCATGTCTGCACGGCCCCACAAGATTCGAGAGAGGCCTACAGGAGGGAAGGGCCAGCCTGAGGTAGCCAGGACTGGGCCACCCTGCCCAAAACAGCCAGAGCCCAAGGGACCAGGGCCAGGTGTGTGTACTCAGTGCACACGTCTCCCACTGAGCCGGCCCTGGCAGGGCTCTCCTCCAGCACAGCCCTCCAGCCAGTACAGTGGGCGGGCCTCCCTCCCGTGGAAGGAGCAGGTACCGGTGGGCGGGCACCGGTACTGCGCACACCTGCATGCCTGAGGTGGGGTGCGTCCTCCACCGCCCACAGGGGGACTGTCCCAACTCTCCGGATGAGGAGACAGGAGCAGTAGAGGGAAGTCATTTCCCCACAGTCACAGCTATAAGATGCTTGAATTTGAGCCCCAGCACCCGGGCCATGCTGGGCTCCTGGGGCTCTACAGCTGCACAGACCCCGTGACGTGCACACAGAGCGGTGCCTCAGGGCACCTGGGCCTCCAGCACACTGTGGACGAAACCCTCGGAGCACCCACACGCTGGTCAGAAGGGGCGCAGGTACCCACCACCTCCAGGGGGCTCTCCAGGGGCCTGAGCAGAGGCCACAGCCATGATTTACAGCCTGCGGCCACCCCCTGGCCCAGGCTCACCGGGAGCAGGAGGGTCACCCTGTCATCCATGCAGGCTGCTGGCAAGCCCAGCGTTCCGCCCAGTAGGCCAGGCCCAGTGCTCTTTCCACAGGAAACCCTGCTCCCCTGCTCTCCGGCCTGCCCCAGGGAGCGACATCAGTTTGGTCTCTAGAACCCACCGGGAGTGTGGCACCACCTCAGCCCACCCTGAGAGGAGCCAGCATCAAGGGCACCTCCCAGGGTGCAGACAAGGCTCCAAGAGCCCAGCCGACCCACCAGGGACAGTGGGGATGCAGGCCAGGCCTCCCGGACCCGCGATGCCATCGCTCTTGGGGCAAGACAGCGGGGACCGTGGCCCATGCTGCAGCCCGCACAGCAACCTCACCCGTGTGGATTTTAAAGTCCTCCAGGGGCACGGAGCTCGCCACGTTGCCAATGTGGGTCAGCACGTCCTCAG
>NW_006285939.1:2229618-2238204 GCF_000327345.1 Myotis davidii
TGTCATGCTCTTGGGCTCCCCGTCCACAGTGAAGAAGCCTGAGAAGCAGAGGGTCTGTGCACTTCGGGAGGCGGTGGGGCCTCAGATCCCCGCCAGCCTGCGCCCCCAGCCCAGTCTTCCTGGGCCCACCTGCTACCTGAAGACTGAGCCCAACCTCAGGACTGTGGCAGCTGATGTCACAGCTCCAGCTCCTACACCTGCGACCATCCTTCCCTGGGCCCTTGCGAGAGCCACCCCAAGCCCAGGGCCATCTAGCTCTACCCAGAGAGCTGCTGACCATCCCTCCGTCCTCAGCTCTCTCCACTTTGGTGTCCACCAGCCCTGCTCAGCCCTTTCTCTCCAGAGGTTGCTGGTCATGGGTACTTTGAGGGCGGTGCCTCCCAGCCTTCAGGAATCAGCCCACCGCCTCGGGGCCTCGGGGCAGGGCTGCAGCCTCGGGGCAGAGTCGCTCGGTCCTGGCCCAGTGCCAGGAGCACCACGTCAGCCCACGCCCGCCGCTCACCGGGCCAGGGGGAGTCCAGCCAGTGCTTTATATGCAGGATCTTTTTGTCTTTGGACCTGCCGTACGCCTCCTCACAGATCCGGTCGTATTTGGCAATTTCTTCCTGGAATCAGAGTGAAGGAAGGGACGCTGTGAGCAGCCAGAGCCTGGGTCAAACTGGACTCGAAAGTCGGTCCCACTCATGACGTTCTAGAACTCTCTCTCTGCTGGCCTGCAGGGGCCTTGTGGCCAGAGACCAAAGTCTCAGAGTTCAGGGGGATCCCATTCAGGAGGGGACTTGGGGGAAACTTAGGAGACTCACAGTCCTTGCTCTCAGAGCCCCCTCGATGCGGGAGGACCAACACATCCACAGATAACTGAGGGGACAAGCCCGTCTCAGGGGGTTGCTGCATCCCACCAAGCTGTGTATATCTGGTCCTCTGTCCCCCTTGTAACTGGAGGCTGTTGGGGACAAGGGCCACCTTGGCTGCTTCTGTAAATCACCAGGTCCCAGCACTGGGCCAGCAACATCAGTGACGTCCCCTGGGTCCCGGCTCTGAGGAGGCGGACCCCAGGTGCTCACGAGGCCCGCCACCACGCACCTCGAACTCCTGCAGGGTGACCGTGTCCTCGGCGATGAGCTTGTCAGCGTACCTCTTCAACACGGGCACCTGCTTGTGGATCTGCTTGTACATGAGCGGCTGCGTGAACATGGGTTCATCCATCTCGTTGTGGCCGCGCCGGCGGTAACATACCTGCAGGGACAGCGAGGGAAGGGGTCCCTGCACAGCTGGGGCACATCTGCAGGGCATACCCTTCCAGGCCCCTGAATGCCCCCCGACCCACATTTTGCTGTCCCACGTTTTGCTCTTGGGAGCACTGAATCTTGTCTCCCAGAACTCCCAGCCCCGACTGCTTGGCACAGCCAGGACAGGCTGCACACCACAGCCCCGGCCTCGGCCCCAGACCCACCAGGACAGGCTGCACACCACAGCTCCGGCCTCAGCCCCAGACCCACCAGGTCCACAACCACGTCTTTATTGAAGGTGTTCCTCCACTCGGCCGCCACGCTGCACACGTATATCACAGCCTCTGGGTCGTCCGCGTTCACGTGGAAGATGGGCGCATTGACCACACGGGCCACATCGGTGGGGTACGGTGAGGAGCGGGCCATCCGAGGGTCAGTGGTGAAGCCAATCTGCAGGAGCAGGAGGAAGCGGCAGTGCCGTTACCTAGAGCGAGACCCGTGGTCCAGGAGGCCGGGCGGTCTTTGCCTCAAGGTCCATCCGGTGTGCCCAGGAGGCATGTGGGACAGGAAGGGATCACTGGTGGGCAGCCCCAAGAGCAAACACGGCAGCGGGTGCCATGGGGGTGCCCGCTCTTCTCTGCCATCATTTCATACCATGGCAGTGAGGAGCACGGGCCCGGGTAAACCCGTCCCACCAGTTACTAACTGTACAACCTCGGCAAGGCACTTAAATGCCCAAACGCTGCTTCCTTGTCTATGTAAAGGTCTGTTAACCCCGACATCACAGCGTTATTCTGGGAAGATTAGGTGACTTAGTGCAAATACTGCAGTTAACCCAGGGCTGCCTGGGCTCAGGGAAGAGCTGCTACCACAGCTGCCGGAAGCGAAGGCTGAGAGAGCTGCGCGCTAAGGTTGCTGACACACGGAGCTAAAGGCAGCATCTCACCCGTGTCCAGCCTCTGAGCTCGTTACCCTGTGCTCCTTCGTCCTGACAACTTTCTCTAGGATGACAGACAGACAGACAGACACAGTAGATAGATGGATGGATCTCCCGATTCCACAGACAGGCACCGAGGCTAGGAGAGCCGGCAGCGTGCCTGAGGTCGCACACTGGGACACGCGGCAGTGGGATCAGAACCAGGATGGTCTCACTCTTCCCCGCAAAGTGCTGCCTGGATTCAGGGATGGGATGCTGACGAGGCCGGGCATGCAGCCAGACCCTCACCTGGTTGTTGACAACCACATGCACGGTGCCGTTGGTGGTGTAAGAGGGCAGGTCACTCAGGTGGAAGGTCTCATAGACCACACCCTGGCCGGCGAAGGCAGCATCCCCATGGACCAGGATGGACATGACCTGCAGAGCAGAGGGCGAGCTGAGAGAAGCCCTAGGCCCCAGGCTGTGGGCCCCAGCCCTGACCCCTGCGCTGCAGATTCGGGGCCCAGCCCTTAGAGCTCACCCCTCAGGACCCAGGGGAGCTCACCTTCTTGCCCTGGGCGTCCCCACGGTAGAACTGCTCGGCCTTGGTCTTCCCCTGCACCACAGGGTCCACGGCCTCCAGGTGGGAGGGGTTGGCCACCAGGGACAGAGTGATGTTTCTGTTCGTGACCCGATTGATTCTCTCATGGTACATGCCCAGGTGATATTTGACATCTCCAGAGCCCTGGGGTTGAGGTGGACCGTGATGAACCCAGCCCTCCCGCCTCAGACAGGGAGACAGATGGACGGACAGACAGATGCAAGGCCAGTGTGGCTGAAACAGTCCCTGGATTCTGCTCTAGAAAGACTTGTGCTGGGTCTGACCTACACCATCTTGCTGCCGCCTCCCTGCCCTGCACCCTGCCCCTCCTGCCCTCAGGGTGGCCCTGCATTTCAACCACCGTCCTCTTTTCACAGATGACGGCAGGGTGGACGGGGAGGCCTCGGTAGGAGGCAGCCGGCCAGCGGCAGTGACAGCAGAGACATGCAGGATGGCTCACTCGTGGGCTGGAGACCGCTCGGCAAACACCAGGCTGGGCCCACTAACTTCCCCACCACGTGACGGAGCCACAGTATCAGGAAAGTGTGACATATTTGATGATCCTGGAGCAGGGAACATCTTTCTACACAATCTACAAACCTCGGAAGCTATGAAAGACAGCTAAAACCTAATACATTTGTCACGAGGGCAGCAAATCCTGCACAACATCAGGGGAAAATCAAGCTGAAAGAATAGTCATAAGACAAATGCAGGCAAAGGGCTAAGTGCTTCCATATGTAAAGCACTTTTTACAAATCAGGGATATACAGCCCAAAATCCCACAGAAAAATGTGCAAAAGCCATGAAGAGAAATTTACAGGGAAAAAAACCATACCATACATGGCTTAAAAACATGAAAAGATACTCAAATTCATAACAAAGAAATATGGTAGAATGCAATCGTTTTACACCAATATATTGTCCAAGAGGGAAGGTCAATGAGTAAGAGAGCACGGGGCCCTCCCACGCGCCGGGGTGGGCTCCCTAACGTCTGCAACCCTCTGAGCTCCGGCCACGGCATCTCCAGCGCACTCAGACCCTCGTCCCGCTGCAAACAGGGCGGCTGGCCGCATATCTCAGGGCTTTCACCACCAGGGGCCTCCTGCCAACACCCCAGCCTCTCTCCCACCCCTCTGTGTGTCTGTCCCTTTCAAGGTCTGTCCAAGCCTGGAAACTCCTGGCCCCGTTCCTCCCCAGTCCACCTCCCAAACACCCAGCTCTCCAGGGGCCCTGAGACCTGGGCTTGGCACCCACCTCGTCCGCTGCCTCCAGCTTGGGGTCAAACTGGCAGAAGATCTGCTCCAGGTCCTTGCGGATGACGTTAGCCAGCACGTTCAGCCGGCCCCTGCAGCCAGAGGGGCGGGCTCTCACCTGGCTCAGAGGCCTTCCCTGACGGGCCCTGCTCCCTGTCCACCGGGGACCTATCAGGATCGGCATGCAGTCTGGGGGCACCCCCTCTCCAGGGAGCCCAAAGGAGGCCCAGCCCTCTCATCCTGTCCCAGTCTGTAAGGCATGTGAGTATCCTGGCCAGCCAGTCCCCCCTCCTCCTCCCAGACACCCCTATACGTCTCTGACTCAGGAGGCCCTCATGAGCAGGGAGCCACCAGCCTCATGCAATGCCCACCCTCCCCACCCAAAAGTTGAGCCCAACCCAGTACCTTGGTCCCAATCTGCTGATGCATCACAGTGGCTCAAACTACCCCCACCCCAGCCCAGCAGCATGTTGGAGCAGGACAGAGAAGGAGCCGGACGGACCCTAAACCAGGAGTTACCAGAGGACCTGTCCAGAGGAGCTGAGGGAGCTCTGGGGGGCGAGGGTCAGGAGAACAGCCAGGGACCACGGTTCTCCAGCCCAGCCTGGCCCCCATCAAGGGGCAGTTTACCCAGGGGTGGGCACCAGCCAATGGGGGTACAGCACATGACTCACCCCAAAGCTCATCAACAGATGCTAGCCCGACACACACATGCCCTGTCCAACCTCCAGCCCCATGTGGACTGTGGCAGGGCGTCCCTGGTCTAGGTGGGCCTCTCTCCTGTTCTGTGGGTCCTGGGAGCCAGGGAGCCACGGGCAGAGCCCTGCAGCCTCAAAGGCCCCTCAGCGACTATGGAGCCTCAACCAGAGCACCCTCAGCTCCCAGGGCCTCCTCAGGCCAGAGCCTGCCCAGCACCCTGACCTGACCACCTCCTGACCTGACCACCCAGTGCCATCCCCTTCCACAGCGCCAGCCACTCAGGCCCAGGTCCAGCTCTGCCTGACCCTCTGACCGGACACTGGGCACTTCCAGGCCCTCAGAACAGGCTCCCGGCTCCTGGCAGCCAGCCCATCGGAGGGCCCTCCACACTCATCGGGACTGGTGAACACCCCAACTGCTGGCGCAGCCCGGCCTGGCCCAACCGAGAACAACCAGAAGTGGTCAAGGAAATGCTGGGGCGCTGCCCCCGACTGTTCAGCACATTCAGCATGAACCCACCACTTTCATTTGTCCGGGGCTGCATTCCTGTCAGACCACAGGCTCCAGCCCAGAAGTAACTACCCGACTGCCAAGCCAGTCTCCCGTCTGTATCAAGGTCACAGGGAAGCGGGCAGTCAGCCTGCAGCCAGAAGAGACCTCCAGATCCTGCCAGGGCCACCTGCCCACGCTCCGCCCACACTTCCCTAGGACTGGCCCCTGCACGGCTCCTTAGCCACAGGAACTTCAAGAACAATGCAACCCTTTCCCGGAATCCTGACCCTCCTGGGAACAGCAGCAACCTGGTGAGACACTGATCTGGGAGCCCCGTCAGGCCCTGGCTCCATGCGCTGTGACCATGTGCTTGGCTCTGTCTGTGATGAGCAGGGATCTGAGAACGTTCCAGGCCACTCTGCCCCTACCCTCGTGTCCTACTAACAGCCCTGCTGATTCCATCCCTGCCTCCACCTCGGTGTCCGGCCCCGAGAAGGAACAGGCGGGGGAGGACGGAGGCCCACCTGTGTGGCATGCCCAGGATGACATTCTCAATCCCCATCTCACTGGATTTGTCAATGATGGTCTTGAGGGCAGGAATCATGACCTCACAGCCCTCCAGGCCAAAGCGCTTCTCAGAGGACCACTTCCGGGCCAGGAAGTCTTCGAACCTGCGTGGAGAGAGGAGGGAAAGAACGGAGAGGCCGCGGCTCATGGGCCATTCCTGGTGGCTTGGAGCAGGGCGCCCAGAACAGGGGAAGGTGCAGAATCGCCTCCCTCCACATAGTCTGGGACCTGCCTCAGACAGCACCAGCCAGGAGCACAGGTCTGAGGGAGGCGAGGGGTCCTCCCAGCTTAACCAGAAACCTCTGCCTGCACCCTCCTGATCCCAGCTACCACCCTCTCTCCCGCTTCCAGCCAAACTGCTCCAGCCCCCTGCCCTCCTGCGCACACATGCACTGCACAGGCCCTCTCACCACACCCAGACCTCCTCACAGCTCCGCTCAAATTCCAGACCCCATACGGCTCAGGGCACCGCGGTGTGCCCAGTGGCTGGGGAGCTGCTCCTCCAGGCCTGAGCACACCCAGCCTCAGAGAAGCCAGCAGCAGAGCCAGTGGTGCCCCCCCAGGGAGGCCCTGCTGTACGCACACCACACAGGACATCTCTCTGCCCAAACATTCCCACGGCCACTTTCTGCCACTTGTGCCCTCGCTCGGCATGCCTCCTGGAGCCCCTCCCTGGCCACCTGCCCAGCTCTGCCTGAGTACCTGGCCCAATGCTCCTGCTAAGCCCTCTCCCCAGCGAGGGGCGAGGCCCATGCAGTCCTGCCTTCCCTTGCCAGGCATCCTCCTGGCTGCTCAGTCAGGGCCTGGGCAAGTCGAACAGCCCTGGGCAGGCCCCTCCAGCCACTCGGCGGCACGGTGGTCTGAGCGCCTGACCTCATGGAGCGCACCAGCCGGGCCAGCAGCCTCCGCTTCTCCTCACTGGAGAACTGCATCACGCCAGGGGTCTCGAACTTCTGCCGAATCCACTGGCACTGCTCCACGTCGTTGATGAACATGAACTCCAGGCCGATGTGCTGGCAGTAGGTGCTCTGGGGGGACAGCCAGGAAGAGGGACAAATGCCCCGGCATCTGGAACAGAAAAGGCAGTGCCTCCCGCCCCCCTGGCAGGCTTGAGAGCTCCATCAGGTGTGGCCCCCACACCTGCCCATGCTCACCTCCAGGCGCTGAATGATCTCCCGCAGGGAGAGGGTGTGCTCGGAGCCTCCGATGAAGGTGGTCGTGGGCAACTGGAACTCCTTATCCAGGTCAGCCTCCCGCAGGTCATAGAAGGCTGGGCAGAGCCCAAGAGGCAGAGAGGAAAGAGGGATCAGGCCCGGGTGGGGCCCAGCAGTATCCCTGCCGCCAGGTCCCGCCTAAGCGCAGGGAACCTGCTGCAGGGACCAGGGAGTGAGAGTCAGAGCCCAGCTGCCACCATGGGAGTGAGCCCGGCAACGTCTCTCAAGCTTGCCGAGCACAGTGCGCCCCTAGGGAAGTCGGGGAGACGCCCTCGCAGGGACACTGTGCAGTAGATGGGCAAGGGTCCGAGTAAAGCTTCCTGGGCTGCTTGCGGGGCCCCAGGGCTCACTGTGGTCCTACAGCCCCTCACTGCGCACAGGCACCAGCTGGCTCTGGCATCACCGGGGCGACAGAGAAGGGTACCAACTCTCACCCAATTTATCGATGCTTGTGATTAAGTCTGAGGGTACAAAGGAGTCCAGGTCTGCATCCAGAATGCCCAGGGGGTCCAGCTGCGCCACATGGTGGCCCCGGATCTGGGAGAAGGGAAATGTCAGGGCAGGGCTAGGACACAGCTGGACAGACCCTCCCCAAGAGCAAGGTTCTGGGACCTGGCCCCCCACATCCCACTTCAGAACTTCAAGTTTCCACATGTCTCCAGCACCCAGCACCGTGCAGGTGCCTCTAAGCCACTGAGGTGGCAGGAGCTCAACTCCACTCCAAGGACAACACGCAGCTTCGAAACCAGGAAAGGATGCATACACCAAGGCAGTCACTACAGCACTATTAGGAGCTGCGAAATCCTAGCGATTTCCCAAGTGTCCATCACCAGGAGGCTGGACACGGCTATGGGAAATCCACAGGGAGGGCTAGAGGCATGAAGAAAACCCCACCAGCTGCAAGGAGGGATCCCCACAAACAAATTGCAGAAAAGTGTGTGCCCTAAGTGCCCATTGCCTATGAAAGGGGAGCTGCAGTGAGTGTATGCATTTGCATATATTTGTATATATTTATAAATGTATACATGCATCAGAATAAATTATAAAATAAGGAAACTATGAAGTCTGAAAAGTTATTATCTATGGGGAAAGGACAAAAAAGGGTGGAGTGGCTGGGCTAGAAGCTAGACTTTTAAGGATATCTTGCTTTGAAGACTTGAGTTTGAAATCTTGTGAATATTTTATATCACTATAAAACAAAATTAATTTTTAAAATTGAAAGTAAAACAAAACAAATGAATTAATGCATCCATTTGGTGGCATGACTCACAGAAAGGAACTATTCCAATTGACTGATAGAATATTCCCTAATGACTACACAGAACTGCGGGGGAAAGGCTCAGAAATTCATTTCTACTATCAATCAGTGGTGTGGTGATAGAATTGTATTCTAAGGCTGTTGTATGGGGGTTGTAGGAAAGTCAAATAAGTCATTGTATTGCTTGCTGTCTTCGAGAACCTCTGTTTTTGTCAACTTTAAAAAGAAATGATGGGCCCTGGCCGGTTTGGCTCAGTAGACAGAGTGTTGGCCTGCAGACTGAAGGGTTCCTGGTTTGATTCCAGTCAAAGACACATGCCAGGGTTGTAGGCTTGATCTCCAGTAGGGGATGTGCAC
>NW_006285939.1:2238246-2253290 GCF_000327345.1 Myotis davidii
AGGTCAAGGGTAAACCCTAAGTCCCACATGTGACACATAGAGAAGCATCAATATAAACCCATAAATATGTTTTTTAAAAAATACATACTTCCTGGCTACAACCACTGCAAGGCCCAGAAGTCACGGCCAAAGCAATGGCAGTGACCTGCCAGCACTCCCTGAACTGGGTGGCCCCAGGGCTGAGCAGAAATGCACAGGTGAGCTCGGAGCACTTGGCTATGACAGGCAGCAGAGAAGAGCTCAAACACCGCGAGCTGAGAGCAAGGACACTCTGAGCGTGATAAGCATAACAACTGCAGCAGGAGGAACGCGAGCAGTGCATTTAAATCCATGCATTCACATCATACTAAAAAGATGGAAACTTTCATTGGGCATTTTTGAAGGATGCCAGGGAACCACCTCATAATTTTGAAATTTATCAATAAAAAGAAAAATTAGACATTGATCTTGCCTTTTCTATACAATTTATGCCTCAGAAATAAATGGAGTTACAAACGGCCGTTTCTCTTGATAGCAGTATTCCAGGTAATAAACAGAGAAAGACTGAATTAGAATACAGTGGGGCCTTGACTTACGAGTGTCCCAACTAACGAGTTTTTCGAGATACAAGCCATCTCTCAGCCGATTTTTTGCTTTGAGTTGCGAGCTAAAATTAGGGTTACGAGCCAGCTTCAGATATCCCACCGCTAGTTGGCGCAGCGAACGTCACAGTGAATGCCACAACATCATCACGTGTCTCACTTGTTCACTTTAATGATTTGACATACGAGTAATTTGAGTTAGGAGCTCCATCCCGGAACGAATTAAACTCGTAAGTCAAGGCCCCACTGCATCACCATTTTTACCACCCCTAATGAATCAATGCATCCAGGAAGTAACCATCCATAGCTGCTGTGTGATGAAGTGCCATCAGCACCAGGAAGCTGATTTTGAAATAAAAATAGAGTCAGATCTATACTGAATAAAGCTTCTAGAGCTAACTACCGATGTACAGAAATTACATAGGACAAAGGGACAGATGGAGTGACACCAGGGTATGTAATCAGTAGAATCCAGACTCCGGATAATTCTAGAGGACAAACAACCTGGTTTCTAAAGGAAGGAAGGAAGGGAGGGAGGGAGGGAGGGAGGGAGGAGGGAGGGAGGAAGAAAACGAGGAGGAGGAGAAGGAGGAGGAGGAGGCAGAGGCAGCGGCAGGGAACACAAAAAGAAATAGTGAGCCTCGTCCTAACCGGTTTGGCTCAGTGCATAGAACGTCAGCCTGCGACTGAAAGGTCCCAGGTTCGATTCTGGCCAAGACCGTGTACCTTGGTTGCGGGCACATCCCCAGTGGGAGGTGTGCAAGAGACAGCTGATGGATGTTTCTCTCTCATCGATGTTTCCAACTCTCTATCCCTCTCTCTTCCTCTCTATAAAAAATCAAATAAAATATACTTAAAGAAGAAAAAATTACACTATCTCCCTGGGGTCCCAGGTATCTGCTACCCGAGAAGGAGCAGAAGGGGAAGAGAGATTGTTGATTCGCAAATAGTCTGGTTTTTATTAAAGAACGCTGACCAAAAATGATGGTCAAGCAATCAACTGTGGCCAAATATATTTACTCTTAGTGAAGAACCCACAGAGTACAAGAGACTTAAGGGCCACATCAACTTATCACAACCTCTGGCTTTATTTGGATCCTGATCCAAAGAAGCAGTAGAAAGAAATCATAAGACAAACAGGCAACATCAATAGCAGCTGAGTATTTGATAGTGGAAGGAGTTTAGAGACAGGAGGCAGTGTTAGGGAAGGGGGTCCATGGGAGAGGAATGCAACCGTGATGGGCAGCGATGCTCCAAGCTGCCAGGTTGTTTATCTCACATACACAGAGGATGGAGGAATGTTACAAGAGAAGGGGAAGAAGAAGAGGGGGGCACTGGTGAGCTTTGAACTTTGAAACTGATACCATACAGGGGAAACGGGGAAAGTGGCCAATTAGGAAAGCACGGGGGACATGAATTAAGGAAGGGTCCAATTAGAAAGTGGAATGAACGGACAAAGAGCTGTGAGCATTTATAAACCCACAGACAAAGAGGCTCACTAGATTGGTTTTTTCCCATTTTAGAGAGCGAGCAGGTTCTTTCCCTTTGGGGACCCCTTCCCAGAGGGAGTTTGTATATGCTTGCAATAAACTTCCACACCGTTGCTTAAAAATCTTTTAGTCCGCAAATTTATTCTTCAACGTCCTGAGACAAGAACCCACAAGGAGAGTCCATTTGCAATTCCACGTATCAATAGCATTAAGAATTACTGTTATTATTTTTAGGTGTGATAATGCTATCGTGGCATAATTTTTTTTAATATATATTTTATTGATTTTTTACAGAGAGGAAGGGAGAGGGATAGAGAGTTAGAAACATCGATCAGCTGCCTCCTGCACACTCCCCACCGGGGATGTGCCCACAACCAAGGTACATGCCCTTGACCGGAATCGAACCCGGGACCCTTGAGTCTGCAGGCTGACGCTCTATCCACTGAGCCAAACCGGTTAGGGCAACGTGGCATAATTTTTAAAGAGCCTTTATCTCTAGAAATATATGCTGAAATGTTCAATTAAGGAAATATGACATCTGGGGTTTGCTTCAAAATAATCGGTGGCCAGTGGGTGGAACCAGAGGTGGGTAATAGGTGAATCAAGGCTGGCACTGTGTTGTATGGGGTTCGGAACACAATTCTCTACCTTGCAGGTTTGAAAATGTCCATAATAATAAGTTTGGGGGTTTTCAGTTCTGTGTGCTGGTGAGTCAAATCAGAATTCTGCCTCCTACTTGTGGCCCCTCCCCCGGGTGCTCACCATCTGGCCCCACCTTGGCAGGTACAGAGTAGGTGCCTGAATCCAGAAACTAGTCTTGGCTAAAGAACAAAGCGTGTTTGGAAACTGTGCCTAGAAGAAAAGGCCCTTAGGCAGCACTCTAACTGTTACTTTGTGTGTAATACAGTTTTACGTTCCTTGCTCTTTGTTTTCAAAATCAATGGTTAAGATCATGTTCTGCTTCTTTCACCCGGTCAAAACCACAATGACAAACACTGCTGCTTGCTCCAAGGTGTCCCACAATCCATCAGTCCTCAGGCCAGCGAGGGAGCCCTGTGCTACTTCCCTTCCCTCCCCTGCGCACAGGCGTGCAGCTCCCATCCCACACTCAGTGCTTCCTTCAGAGGCAAGGGCCTGTCCCCATTGGCCAGGGCCTCCCCCCGCCAGCTTCTGCAGCAGCCTGCTGCTCCCTCCCATGGAGTACCTGCCAAGGGCCCCAGGATGCCCCTGCCCTTCCTTCTGCATGTCTGTAAAATGACTTTTGTAGCAAATACATTCGGCCACTGATTCCCAGAGAGATCCCAAACAGTAACACTAGTTTTGCAGTTAACACCCAGAGCAGCCCTCCAATTAGTCCTGTTCAGTCAAGACTGGGAATATGGACCGTCATTAGGGCTCTTTGGCAGGGCAGGGGCCCAACCTGGGGACCCACGGGGAGAGCATAAGTCTCCAGGGCAGAGCAGCTGGTAGAGGGAGAGTTGTTTACTGAACTATTCATTCATTCCATAAACACTAAGCACCTGCTTTATAACAGTCCCTTTAAAATGGAAGAAAAGGCTTCTTTTTCTTTGCTGTGACCATCCACAGTTTGAGAAGCACCTGGTAATTAAACCCCAAGATTGTTAGCTCCTCAGCTCCTCTGTTCAAACTGCAAGACAAGTTACTCTCAAAGCTAAATTCTTACATACATCTCCTCCCTGCTGGTTTTACAACCCAGGGAAAGTTAATAGAAAGTTCCCTTCTGCCCTGCTCTTCAAATAAGCCTCTTTAAACTCTTCCTAACTTTTGCTCTAAGAATGTGTTACAGGCTTGGGAAAACTACTGATAAGACACTTCCCTAGAACATCTGCCCAGACCATGTCCTGCAGAACTAACAAAGACAATCCCTCTGATGGCTGCTCAATTTCACCTAGCAACAGCAGCCGCTGAAAAATCCCCCTCCCTCCCTTGTATGGTTTTTGTTCTTTGCCTTTTGTATTGATTAGCAATTCACTGGCCCTTTCCCTCAGGGAAAGTAAACTAAACTATCTCTCCTCTCAGTTGTGAATTCTTTCACAGCCTGCGGTCACCGGCCAAAATCCTGACACCTGCCCTCTAGGAATGTTCAAGAGAAAATAATAGGCATTAACAAAAGCCAATCTATTCAACTTTCTTCTCCTTTTTTTAAAATATATTTTTATTTATTTCAGAGAGGAAGAGAGAGGGAGAAATAGAAACATCAATGATGAGAATCATTGATCAGCTGCCTCCTGCACGCCTCCTACTGGGGATCAAGCCCACAACCCAGGCACATGCCTTTGACCGGAATCAAACCCAGCACCCTTCAGTCTGCAGGCAGATGCTCTATCCACTGAGCCAAACCAGCTAGGGCTACTCAACTTTCATTCAAAATTTACTGAAACGGATTTTTTACTAAGTCCTTCCCTATACTTGGGGCACCATGGTGTGTGAGACAGATAACATTCCATAGAGAGACCACAAACAAACAAATCAGTAGGCACAAGCAAGGCCAGGGGGTGGTAAGTGACCTGGTAATGTGACAAGTAGCAGCAGGAGTGAGAGCCATCGGACAGAGGGCTTAGAGAAAGGTTCTCTGAAGAGATGCCATCGGAGCTGAGCGCGTTCCCTTCCCTCAGCACCTGGCCACACCCCAGGACCAGTCCAACGTCGCAGCCAGTGCCCTCCCAGCCACTCACCTGGTAGGCCCGAATCAGGGACTGCACAGCCAGGTGGTCTTCCACCAGCTTGCTGGTCTTGGTCCGGCTTGAGGCGGCTGGCCTGCTCTCAGGTACAACAGAGGGGGCCTGTGGCTGAGGCGGGCCACACGATGCTTCCTCGTTGACTTTCCGGAAGAAGCTGTCCCAGGACTGGGCAGGGGTAGAAGCAAGAAAACAGCCAGGTCAGGATCTGGGAGGAGTGGGGTGATCCTGGTTTGGGCTCTGGGGACGTTGGGTGTCCTTCACCACCACAGCTCTCAGAGCCCTCCCAGGACCGTGCCAAGAAGACCCCTCAAAACCAGGCCAGGCCCCCCACCCAGAGCCAAGAGCCCTCCAGGACCCAGACAGGTAGAGGGATGGGGGCTAAAACTTGTGGGCCAGAGGCTTCCGATGTGAAAGGAGCTTCTAGCCCCGGGGTGGGTCGGAGGAGGCCTTTGCAGGGGGCAACTAGGCAGCAGGCCCTCCACACTGTCAATGTATCTAGCTTTCGAGCTAGCAACCACTGCTGGTAGTGTGCTCTACAGATGTACTTGTACAGGTGTGGCTAGATGTATGGACAGGATGTTCCCTGCAGGACTGTTCATAAAAATGACAACATAAAAACAATCCAAGTGGTAAGCGACAGCAAACTGGTTAAATAAATGATGATACGTTTAGATGCTGGAAGATTAGGCAGTCCTCACAGAATCTTTGCTACTTTATTTGTGCAGAAGCAAAAAACAGATATTCATATGCACAAGCACCTCCGTGTTCTAGCCCAGTGATCTGCAACCTTCATCTCACGGCACATAAACCAATTACTAAAATTCTGCAGCACACCAAAAAATATATTTTTTTGCCAATCTGACAAAAAAAACACATATAATTTTGATTCATTCACATAGGATGGCGATTGTTTTGTTGGCTGTTGTCATTTTCTTATTTGACAATCTAAGGGAAAAGGGGTCATTGCCCCTGACTAATCAGGTACTGTACGTTTTAAAAATTCTTGCAGCACACTGGTTAAAAATCACTGTTCTAGCAGAACACATAAAAGGGTTTTCCTCTCATACAGTGTGGGAGAACAGGGTAGTACAAGCCCTATGGGAAGCAATTTGTCAAAATCCATCAGTATTACATAGACAAGTAATCTTTGGCCCAACAATTCCACTTTGGGGAACTTCAACAGATAGCTGCACACACGCAAGAGGAGAAATGTTCAAGATTATACACTGCAGCGCTGATCGCGACAACCAGAGAAAGGAAAAGAGCCAGATGTCTGTCAGTTGGGGGGGGGGGGGGGGGTGGCACATCCAAACAATGGAACAGTATGCAGCTGGGAAAAAAGAAGAAGGCTCTGGATGCACTGGCGTGGAAAGAGCTTGGACGTGTATGCTAAGTGAAAAAAGCCCGGAGCAAACAGCGCCTGTTGCATGTACCTTTGTACAAAGAGGAAAGCTAAAATTATGTTGCAGTAAGTTTCCCTGAAGAGATTCTCTGCGAGACAACAGAAGAAGCTAAGAATAAACTGAAACTGACAAGGGGGAGCTGAGCAGATGGATGGGCTGGGAGGGAGCCTTACTGTCTAGGGCAGGGGTGGGCAAACTTTTTGACTCGAGGGCCACAATGGGTTCTTAAACTGGACCGGAGGGCCGGAACAGAAGCATGGATGGAGTGTTTGTGTGAACTAATATAAATCCAAAGTAAACATCATTACATAAAAGGGTACGGTCTTTTTCTTTTTTAGTTTTATTCATTTCAAATGGGCCAGATCCAGCCCGCGGGCCGTAGTTTGCCCACGCCTGGTCTAGGGTCATACTCCTTGTTTCCGGACCACGTGAGTCTGAGTAAAGAGAAGGAAGAGGAGTTTCACTTTTCAGGTTCACCTGTTATCTGATTTTTTTTTTTTTTTTACCATCAACAGATATTTATTTTGTCGGCTCAATACATACCTAAACACGTGTACCCTTAACTACATAACAAGGGGCCCTGTGCAGACAGCCCAGCCAGACGGAGGGGCAGGGGCAGGTCTCGGGCCAGGTGTGGCTGAGCAGGGCATTCTCGGGACTTCCAGGCCAGCCCACCCCCCACTAGTTGGTTCCACAACAGGAAGGAAGCGAATTTCCTCACCAAAGGACAAGGCTTTCACACAGGGATGACGAAGGACCCGGAAGACAACGAAACCTGCCCGAGATCACACAGCTGGCAAGTTGCTTCTCCCCACTCCCCTCCGGCCCAGGAGCTGCCCTCCCACACCGCGGGCAGGGTGGGTGCCAACCTTGTGGACACTCTGGGGGTTTTCCAACCAGGCGAAGTACATCTCCTCCATGTAGCTGGAGCCTCCTCCATCTCTGCTGCCTGGGAAGGCGGTCCGTGGCCCAGACGACCTGCTGCGCCAGCTGGACATCTGGACATCATGTGGGGCCAGAAGCCTCATGGCCTGAACCCCCAGCCGGGATGTCAGCAACCTCAGCTGACTCATTCTGGACACAGGCAACAAGGGAGAGGCATAAGCCACAGGCCAGGGCAAAGGGGGCTCTGGCAGCCACTCTCACTCATCTGGCATTTGTTGGTCCTACTAGGCAGGGGGCCCTCCTGGGTTCACTGCCAGTGGAGATCCCAGCACAATAAATCCACCAACAGCTTTCAGCATCCCTGAGCCCTGGTCCTGCTGTGTCCACCCACCCCAACCTGTGCTCCCTCCCGGCCGTCCCCCCAGCCTGGTGCAAAGACAAGTACAACCCAGGCCCTGCCTCAGGGAGCACCCAGACCAGGTCCTGCAGCCCATGAAAAGGCATAAGGCACGTGCATGCAGAACCCCCAATAAGGAGTAGGCTACGAGGCTGGCCACCCTGGAGCTTAAGCAGGGGAGTCCTCCAGGGCAGGTGTGCTATGTCTGGTCAGTAAAAAGCCAGAAAGAAAGGGGTCTGGCTGCACTGCACTATATCAGGAGGCCCATGGCACATCTGGATCTCTGGTGATTATAACCAAAAGTCACCAGTGACTTCCTCTAACTGCAGTGCTGACTCAGCGCACCATCCCAGGCCAGAAGGCCAAAGACATGGGCCTGAACTGCCCCACTTCACAGCAGGGAGGACTGAGGCTCAGAGAAGGAAAGGGCATGGGACCAGTGGAGGGTGGACCAGCAGGCCCCACGCCCATCTTAGCTGGAGCCACTCTCTGGCTCTCGTATCCTTCCCAGAGCTTACACCAATGTCACTCCAAACATCTAACAGCTCAGGGGGTCATAAAGGCCGGAAGCCCACCCGATGGAGAGGAACGAGTACCTGGAGCCATCTCACCCCTATTATGTCACCTGCCCTTTCCCAGGGGAAATTCCTGAGTAGCAGTGGGAGCTTCTTCCACCCTCAGAGGACAGAAGTTCTAAGAGCTTCCTCCGACCCTGAAGAGCCTCAGGGGTCCCTACCAAAGCAAGCCGAGGGTGGACAAGGCCCACGGGGGCTCCTGCTGCCCCAGTCCTCCTGTCCCCCTCCCCCACAACTGTGAGCAGAACCGCTCCCCTGCCCCGGCCCAGCACTGCCTGGACATAGAACAGCTTCCTCTGAACACCTGCTAATGCTCTTCTGCCCAGAGACCCCAACCTGTGAGCAGGGCCCAACACTAGAGCCACCCCACCAGGGACAGTGTAAGCAGGAAGGGCCAGGCTCCCATGTACAACTCAGGCCCCGAAAATGTGCCTTCTGAGCATAACTGGCTCCCAGTCCTGCCTGGGCGTGGCCCTGAGCCAACAGGCCTTTGGCCTGGTGTGCTCTCCGGCTCCCTCAGGTTAACCAAGTCACCAGAACCATCAGGCTGGGCCCTTCTACAAAGAGTCAGGCCCAAGGCAGGACCGGGTACAGCCCTCCCAGCCTGCTTCCTCCACCTCTCCCTCCAAACTCACATGAGCCAAAGAGAAGGGGAGATGACCTCCTCAAGCAAGGGAAAGTGGGCTCCTCAGGCAACCAGTAGTAAGTCTAAACAGAAGAAAATTAAAAAGCAAAAATATATTCCAGTGCAGGAAGGAAGGAGGTGAGATCAGCTGGAACCTGAGCACCAAGTGCCCCAAACTTCCTTCCCTGAAGCTTCGGACCAGATGCCCAGCCCCACCAGCCAGTGATGCCACCCTACGCGAAGGCCACTAGGGGCTGGCTCTCCCTGGAGCAGCACCTCTTCAAGTGCAGAGTAGAGCTCAAGGCCTAGGGTCCCAACCACTGCTCTACTTCTGACCCCCTGAGGCCTGAGCAAATACAGGCTGCCCCGGCCCAGAGAGCTACTGGCCCAGGAGCTGCTGGCCTGGGATGTCCGAGAATCTAAACAACCCACGAAGCTCTGCCATCCCAAACCAAGACCATCCATCACGGGAATAAAAATAAGAGCACACAATAAGCACTGATTCTGGAGCAGGCACTCTGCCCATTTAACCCTCTCAACAATCTCATAAAGTGGACACCAGGATTAGCCCCTTTTTATAAACAGGGAAACTGAGGCACAGAGAGGCTAAGCTGGTGAGTGATAGGGCTCTGTGTGGTTCCAGAGCCTGCACCCTCCTCACTGTGGAGTCAAGATATAAACCCTGATTTTGTTGGGACCATGCATTTTCCGCAGGCTGCAGCCCGGGGCACTCTGCCAGCACAGGGGCATGGGACGGCTCCAGGGAACAGAGACAAAGCCTGGCTGTACCCAGCCGGTTCGGCTCAGGAACACTGTGTTTTACAAACAATGAACTGTCTGGGCCAGCCACTGGACACTGCTGTGGCCTTCACCCGCCTGGCAGGAGGGCGGCCAGCCAGCCACCCCTGCCCATCCCAGCAGGGCTTGAGGACCCAGGAGCCCTGGAGGACAGGACAAAGCCAACCTCAGAGCCCCCTGCCAGTCCTGCCAGGTTCTACCTTCACAGGTGAAAGCAGGAGCAGAGTCGGTCAGCCCCCTGCACACCCCCACCCAGCCCAGCTCCCAGGGCACTACCATCAGGCTGCTCTGGGCAGCCCCTGGAATAGTGGGTGGGGGGTATCAGGTCTCTTCTCTAGGGAAAAGGTCAGTACCATCCCCACTCCCAGCCCCAGAACAATCACAACTGCAGACTTCCTCAACCACTAGCCCTCACACACTATAGACCCTGTCTGCACTGCCCAGGTGAGGACTGCTCTGCCTTCCTCCGTAGAAATCTGTTAACAGGATCCCAAGAGGGGAAGGGCCCTCCCTCAGACATTGACCCTGCGCAGCAGAGCCTGCACTCACATTCTGAGGACCGCGTGGGCTTTTCGCAGGAATAAACCCCAACACTAGTTTGCTGAACCCAAAAGAAGGCCCCGGAGGCAGACTCCAAGGTGGGAAGGCAGGGTATGCTTATTTACTTGGCAGAGATGAAGGGCCGGGGCTAAAGCCCAGAGTTGGGCAAAGTACAAAAATAGATGGGCCTGTTCCAGCGAGCTAAGGCCAGCGTGGGGAGGAGCTGCAGGGCTGTCCCAGCGGAGGGGTGTCAGGTGGGGCCCTTGGGGTCTGGTTAATTAATGCCCATTGCACCCTGCAGGGACCTCTGAGTAAACCCATCCCCCTCCTCCCCATCTCCCTGAGAGTGGTTGAATCACTTCCCAGGTTGGCTGTGACGTCAGGCCAGTCTTGCCTCTCTCAGGGCCTCAGTTTCCCCATCTGTGAACGGACACAGTGGTTAAAACCGTCTGTAAGCTATGAAGGACACCGGACCGCCTAGCACAAAAGGCGGGCCCTCCCCATTTTAGTGTGGCTCCGCAGTCCCGGCCCTTGGAGGGACTAAGAGTAGCAGGCCCTGCACCGACCACAGGACAGTCTGTAGTCTTCGAGCTGGAGAACCCCAGCTGATGCCTGAAACCCCACCATTAGTGCGTCACTCCTGCACGCAAAACACTGCACTCGCAGGCTCGGACCTGCGCAGAGGGCTGGGAGTCCTAGGGAGCCGCGATCAGCCAAGGGCGAAGCCAAGGTCACGCTCCTTCCCCCTCCCTGGTTCCCCCGCGGGGCCCCGTAAGACTGGGCAGCAGCTCCCCAGGACCCGGGAACGGGGAGCAGAGGGGCCGCCCCCAAGACGGCGGGAGAAGGGGCAAAAGGACCCAGAAGGGAGGGGCCGCCGCGCTCACCCGGCCGGCGGGTTCCGCGCGGCAGAGTGGTTGGTCCGGCGCCTGCAGGTGAAGAGCGAGCGCAGGAGGTGCGCAGCCTGGACAACTACCTGGATCACGTGACGCGGCGGCGAAAGCGAGCGCGCCCGGGAGACTCCGGCGCGTGGTGACGTCTCCATGGACACCACGCCCCGCCCCTGCCCCGGCGGCGCTGTCCTCGGTGCTGACCGCCCGGGCCCGAGGCCGCCCGGGCCGGGAAGAGAGAAGATCTTGCCAACCACAGGGCAGGGCGAAACCCTGGGGCTGGGCATCTGCTGAGCCCCGGACCCCAGTGTCCTTGTCCAAACACTAAGAAGTGTGTACCAGGAAATAAGCAGCCGTGTGTGTGTACGGGAGAATGGCTTCCATACACAGCGTGCTATTTAAAAGTCCCACTGTTATAGGGATACTACACATAAAGTGGGGATTTCACAAAGCCTAATACACATTTTTCCCGTTTACTGGCCCAGTTATTGGCCTTCACTTCCCTGTTGCTACAAACAATGCTACAATAAATATCTTTCTTCACATTCTCTATGAACGTGTGCGGAAATTTCTCTGGAACATATAACCAGGAGCTGAATTGCTAGGTCAGGGGTATGTGCATATAGGACTAATCGGTGTCACATTGTCGCTCGATTCTACATTTCCATAAATGGAGCAAGAGGATGTTTAAGTCTTCATAACTCAGCTAATAGTTGGCAGTGTCCAGCTTTCTAATATTTGCCAGAATAACAGATGCAATGTCATGTTATTGTTTTAATACACATTTATCTGATTATCAATAGTTTGCATCTCATTTTCTTTTTAATTTTGGGGCTTTCTTGTGTTATTTCTCTTGGGCTTTTGTTTGTGTACATACAGGATTTCCTGCCTGAGCCGAGTTTTCTCAGTGCTTAAAGCGTTGGCCAGCAGACCAGGGGTAATGGGTTCCGTTCCCAGTCAAGGGCACGTACCTCAGGTGCAGGTTCAACCCCTGGCTGGGGTCAGGGCATGTGTGGGAGGCAACCAAACAATGTATCTCCCTCACATAGATGTTTCTCTCTTTCTTTCTTTCTCTCTCCCCACTCCTTCCTCTCTTCCACTCTCTCTAAAAAAATCAATGAAAAAAATATTCTTGGGGGAGGATTAAAAAATAATAATAACATTTACAGGAGTTCCTCATGTAGGAACATATACATTTGTGGTTCAAACCACCATCAACCCTCCATGGATTTTTGCAACAGCCCCCTAACCAGCCTCCATGCTTCCACACTTGCACCCCTGAATTTTAATCTCAACACAGCAGGCAGACTTTCCCTTGTAAAACACTGATTCAAATCATGTTTCCCCTCTGCTCAAAACCCTCAAATGACTTCTCATTTCACACACAGTAAACGCCAAAATTCTTACATTTGCTTCTAAGGCCCTTTATCTCATCTCAAATACTTCAGGCGTGCAACCATGCTAAATGAAGAAAATCAGGAAACCAAAAGAAATATGCCATGTAATACTCTTCATGTTAAGTAAAAGCACAAGCCTACAAAACTACAATATACATTTCACAATAAAACATTAAAATATATATCAAACACATTAATATGGTTGACTATGGGGAGAGGGAAAAGTTGGGGGAGGTAGAGGTAATTAATTGATTACCCATACCAATACTGACAGGGTGCCATGGATGGGGAGATATGATTAACTCTGTCCTCTGCACCTAAAGTCTCTCCCTAAAAGTTGTTTATTTGGAGACATTTTAAAGTCTAAATGGCAAACCCATGTTTATTTAATTTATAATTATATCCCCAGCACTTTTCATAGTGCCCAAATCATAGTATGTTTTCAGTAAATATTTATTGAATGAATAATTGAATGAGTAAATGCACATTTAACTTGGATCTTGGAAGATAAACATAAATAAGAGTTTCTCTGGTGCAGAAAGATGGGGTTCATTGGGAGTTATTTCATTAAAAGCACAGCAAGAAAATTACCTGGCTATTCATGGGAAGGGTGTCTATAGCACAGCTTACAGCATCAGAGGAAAACTGAAGAATTACTCTTGGAAAGCAGGACTGAGCCAGAAATGGACTATCTCTTCAAAGCTCTTATGAAGTTCAAAATTCAAAAAAGAAGCTAAATGATCTGACTTGGCCTGAAATGGGGGAGAAGGGACCTGGAGTCACCCATCTGAAACACATGGATTGAGAAGCAAGGTAGATGATTCATGGGATGCTGGTACCACAAGAAATAGAAATGATTGTCGGGGAGGAAAAATCAACACATGTGCACTGAAGACCTCCAGCAGAAAAGCACTGTATGCAAAGGCAGAGTTGTATGAAGGTCTAGGGAATGAAAATTGCCTGAACGTGGACAAGGTGTTAGGGGCAAACATAGAATATTGGGGACTAGCTGTGATTATGGAAAATATTAATCATGCTCTGTTAACCATGATCTGGTTAAACAAAGGACATTCTAATCTGGCTGGGAGTTGTATGCCACCAAGACCTGAGAATCAACCTTGGACTTGGGAGTCAACCTTGGAATGCTGTCCATTCTCATTCAAGAAGGCGGAGGAAGGTGAGTAGGTGGGAGGTAATCAACCAAGGACCTTGTAGGGGGGACATATGTAAGACTTTCAACAATAAATAATAATTTTTTTAAATGTGGAGATTGGAATGTGCTTTCATGTTTGCGAATGTAATATGACAATATTAATGAAAATAATACCCCCCTGACCCAGCAATCCACAGTGGGGGATATCTCCCACAGAAATAAGAACTGGAGGAAAGGAATATGTAAGGATGTTTATTGAAGCTTCATTTGTTATGTTGAACTGGAAACAACCCAAGTGTCCATCAAAAGAGAAAAGACTCTGGGGCCAGTGGAGAGAGGGCAGGGGGTGTCGGGGAAATCGGGATGGCTGGCTAGAAGGGGTCAATGGGGAAAAAAGGGGATGTCTGTAATACTTTCAACAAAACTAAGGATAATTTTTTTAACTGCCCATTATCAAGGAAAGATTAACAACCTTGTCCAAACAATGGAGTCCCACTGCAGCCTGCACAGCCTGCTTCCCCATACTTGTACCCTACCTCCCCATGTCATCTTTGTCCTCCCTATATAAGCAGCTGGCTTATGGTGAGCAGATTTTTGTGGATGGCCTGCTGCTCTCCCATACTGCCGGCAGGATTGGAATAAACGCTCATATATGATTCAACCCTGTCTCTGCTTAATTGGCTCAAGTAGTGACAGGCAGCCTGAACCCACTGGTTGTCCAGTTTCAAAAGGACTGGTAACTTAGTCCAGGTGGGACCCAGTTTTGTATACCATGTCAAGTTTGAACTTTATTCAGTAAACATGGGACACCAGCAATATTTTAATCGCTGAAGAATATGATCAAATTTGCTTTTTAGAAAGCTTTTCCTGGTAACCGGAGGAAGGACATATCCACATATAAGTGAGATCACGTGATACTTGTTTTCTCTGACTGGCTTAGCATAATACTCTCCAGGTCCCTCCATGCTGTCTCAAAGGGTAAGAGACCCTTCTTTTTTTTTGTCTGCATAGTATTCCATAGTGTAAATGTACTACAGCTTTTTTATTCACTCATCTACTGAGGGGCATTTGGGCTGTTTCCAGATCTTAGCTATTGTAAATAGCACTGCTAGGAACATAGGGGATGCATATATCCTTTCAGATTAGTGTTTTGGGATTTTTAGGATATATTCCTAGGAGTGAGACTCAAGGAGGGGGATCAGATGCAGGGTGAGGGGGTCAATAGGGGAAAAAAGGGACATCTATAATAAATACTTTCAACAAATAAAGATAAATTTTAAACACACACACACACACACACATCTATATATATATCCTATATAATAAAAGGTAATATGCAAATCAAATGGCAGAACGACTGGCCACTATGATGCACACTAACCACCAAGGGGCAGGCGCTCAACACAGGAGCTGCCCCCTGGTGGTCAGTGTGCTCCCACAGGGGAAGCGCCAACCTGGGCTCACAGCTGGCGAGCGCATTGGCAGTGGCGAGGAGTGGGCCTAAGTCATCAGTCAGACATCCCCTGAGGGCTCCCGGACCGGGAGAGAGCACAGGCTGGGCTGAGGAAAACCCCCCCCCCCACAACCCAATGCATGAATTTTGTGCACTCG
>NW_006285939.1:2254863-2262833 GCF_000327345.1 Myotis davidii
TATATATATCTCCGATTGTTAGGCCTGATCAAATAATTGAACCAATACCCCTCCCCTGGGGAACTGAGCTTTAGACCACTTCACAACTGACATTCCCTTTCGCTTAGACCACACCACATTCCACTTGCTAAAACCATTTTCTTTCCCTCAGGACTTTCCCAGGATCCAGACCCACCTAGAGCCCTTTAAGACTTCTGACTCCCCATCCCTGGGTGTTGGAGCCATTTGGGGGCTCAGCCCATCTAGTATCTAGATGACCTAATCCTCCTATATAATAAAGATGTAATATGCAAATTGACCATCACACCCTTGCACAAGATGGCCGCCCCCATGTCGTCACAAGATGGCCACCACAAGATGGCCAGCAGGGGAGGGCAGTTGGGGTGACCAGGCTGGCAGGGGAGGGCAGTTAGGGGTGACCAGGCTGGCAGGGGAGCAGTTAGGCATAGATCAGGCAGGCAGGCAGGCAGGCGAGCGGTTGGCAGCCAGCAGTCCTGGATTATGAGAGGGTTGTCTGACTGCCAGTTTAGTCCCAATCCCTAAACCGACAGTCAGACATCCCCTGAGGGGTCCCAGATTGGAGAGGGTGCAGGCTGGGCTGAGGGACACCCCACCGCCCCCACCCCCCTGTGCACAAAATTCATGCACTGAGCCTCTAGTCCTATCTAATAAAATAGAAACATGCAAATTGACCATAACCCTTCCCATTGGCTAATGAGCAGGACATGCAAATTAACTGCCAACCAAGCTGGCGGCCGGCAGCCATGCAGCTAAAGCGAACAGGAGGTTTGCTTGCTCCAGCAATGGAGGAAGCCAAGGTTCCCCGCCTGCCACAGCCCAGCTCTGAGCTGCACTCTAAGCAACTATGTTGCAATTATAGGAGCTAAACAGGCTCCAGAGACCTGCTTTCAGCCAGCTTTGGCCTCAGAGCTTAGAGCTGCTGTGATGGCAACAGTTTCAATTATAGAAGCCAAACAGACCCAGAAACCTGCTTTCAGCCCTCAGAGCTGGAGCCGGCTCTCAGCTCCAGTGGCAGCTATAGAAGGTAAATAAATCCCAGAATTAAAAAAAGAAGAAGAAAGGAGAGGCTGGGAGCTTAAGTTGCCCTCCAGACTGAAAATGGTTCTCAGGCCCTCATCCAGACTGTCCAGGCACCCCAGTGGGGACCCCCACCCTGAAGGGGGTGTGACCAACTGCAAACAGCCATCAGCCCGTCATCCAGGCTGGCCAGGCACCCAAGCGGGACCCCCACCCTGATCTGGGACACTTTCAGGGCAAACCAGCTGGCCCGCACCCATGCACCAGGCCTCTATCCTATGCTACAAGAAGGGCGGGACAGCGCGAGCTGCCATCCGGGCCCCATGTGCAGTCCTGGGCAGCGGGGCATAAGCCCCGCCCCCAGCCAGGACCCCTGTGTGCCACCTGAGGCCCCAGCCGGGACCCCCGTGCTGCCTAAGCCCACACTGCTAAGCCCCACCCCCAGCCTGGACCCTGTGACTATTGGAGAGCAGGAAAGTGCCTCTGGGCCCTGGGTCACTGTGGTGATCCAGCCATCGGTAAGTAAAAGTGGGGCCTATAGGCAGTCCCCAGCTGGGCCTGATCCAGAAGCAGGAAAGCAAGCCTGGCCTGCGGGCAGCCCCCAGCTGCACCTTCTCTCCGGTCGCCATGAGGATTCGGGAGCAGGAAAGCAAGCCTGGCCTGCGGGCAGCCCCAAACTTTCCCTGCTCCCCGATCACCATGGTGATCCGGGAGCAGGAAAGCAATCCTGGCCTGTGGGCAGCCCCAAGCTGGGCCTGAAATGGGAGCAGGAAAGCCCGGCCTGCGGGCAGCCCCCAGCTGGGCCTGCTCCCCGGTCACCATGAAGACCTGGGAGTGGGAAAGCCTGGCTCCCCGGTCACCATGGCGATCTAGGAGCAGGAAAGCCTGGCTTGCAAGCAGCACCCCCATCCTGGCCATAGCTCAAGGGAGAGTACAACATACAGTGGAGGCCAGGAGCCTGAGAGATCAACACAGAGAGGCTCCTGCTCCAAGCCTCCATGGTGTGGCTGGGGGGAGGGCCCCCACAGAAACAAACACACACACACACACACACACACGGCAACTGATTTGAGCCTATGTGGCACGGCTGGGGGCAGGCCCTAGCAGACAGACAGACAGACACACACACACACACACACACACAGTGCTTGCTCTGAGCCTCCAATGTGGCTGGGGGCAGACCCCCAGTGTGAACACACACACACACACACACACGGCAACTGATTTGAGCCTATGTGGCACGGCTGGGGGCAGGCCCCCCCATGTGCACAAATTTCATGCACCTGGCCTCTAATAAGTTTATAATCCCTTACCTCTTTTGGCCTTGTGTGTTCCTCCTTTGGCGACCCTAACATTTGGTGTCAAAGTTCAGAGGCTCTCTTACGCTTCTCCCAAACTACACAAAGTCAGATCCCTCCTCCTACTCCTTCTCTCCAGTCAGGAATCCAGGGAGTTCCCAGACCTCAATTAATCTGAAAATCCAGGATACCACTGCCCCTTCCATTGCCTGGCATCATGACCCAATCCTCAAAAAATTAAAAAAAGCTCCCCACCCATCCTCACCAACAGCAATACCCCTTGTCTGTAGAGTCCCAGAAGGGCCTCTAACACATTATAGACAAACTGCTTTCCCAAACCCTCCTCATATCTATTCATTCTCCCTGCAATACCCCCATCTTACCTGTCAAAAAATTGGGTGGCTCCTACCGCCTACTCCAAGATCTTCGAATCATTAACCAGGCAGTATTCCCAACCCACAGGTGGTACCAAACCCACACACCATCCTTTCCCTCATTCCCTCCAATACCTCCCACTTCATGATCCTAGACATGAAAGACGCCTTCTTCACCATCCCACCGCACCCGATTCTCAAATGCTCTTTGCCTTCACTTGGACGGATTCCACAACCCATCATTCTGGTCAACTCACATGGACAGTCCCTCAGGGTTTCAGAGGCAGTCCTCACGCCTCTGGACAGGCTCTAGCCTCCAATCTTTCCTCTCTTGACCTCCACCCCAGAGTTCTTATTAAATATGTAGATGACCTCCTCCTTGGCAGTCCTCCCTGTGAACACTCTCACAGCCATACAATCACCCTCCTTAGCCTCCTTGCAGAGAAGGGATATTGGGTGTCTCCAAAGAAAGCCCAATTATCACCATCCCCGGTCACTGACCTGGGTCTGTCCATTACTCCTCAACACCGAGCTAGCACCTTATATAGAAAAGAACTCATTTCCACTTTGACTCCCTCTACTTCAAGACAAGACGTAATCCCCTTCCCAGAATAGCAGGATACTGGATCCCCTGTTTCAGAGTATTTGCCCATCCCTCATACCAGGCAATGAGAGAACCCCCAGATCCTACTATTAACATTAACCCACATTTTAGAAAGCTCCAACAGGCCCTCACCACAGCACCTGCCCTCGCCCTCCCTGGTATCACCAAGCCATTCAAGCTCTACCCTAGCAAAAGAGAGGAAATGACAGCTGTCGGCTTGGGCAGGACAAAGCACCAGGTCTTCAGATAAATGCTTATCTCTCCAAACAGCTAGATTCCACAGTTAAGGTATGGCTGGCGAGGTAAGGGCCCTTGCAGCGGCCACCCTTCTAATGCAGGAAAGTAAAGAATTAACCTTTGGACAAGCCACGACACTGTACTCTCAGACCTCCTATCGCACTGAGCCTCACAGCTCCTTCCACCGTCCAGAATACAAACTTCCCATGTAGCCTCCATTGCTTCCCCAAACATCACCATAGCCAAATGTCACACACATAACCTGGCAACCCTCTTACCCACACCTACTAGAGAAACATCACATTCTTGTACAGAAATTTTAAATTGCAAAAAAACCTCTTTCCAAACATCACAGACCAACCTCTGTCTAACACTGACTATACCTCGTTTATCGATGGGAGTTCATACACCCAACATGGGGAAAAGATGGGCCGGCTATGCCATTGTATCCCATAGGGAAATCATAGAATCTGAAATGCTTCCCGAAGGGACCACATCACAAAAACCGGAGTTAATAGCTCTAACCTGTGCCTTAATTTTAGCAGTGGATACCATTGCTATAAAATTTCTACAGATTCCAAATATGCCTTCCACATTTATTCATTCGCATGCTTCATCTGGGAGGAAAGAGGATTCCTAACCACTAAAGGCTCACCCATAAGCAATGCCCCTTAATTCACAAATTTCTATCGGCAGCCACCTTCCTAAGGTGGCGGCGGTCGTACACTACAAAGGACGCCAAGTCGGAAACGATCCCATAATACAGGGAAATAACAAAGCAGATCAGGAGGCCAAGTCAGCGGCTCAGGGGAAGCATGTGTCTCCCCAGCTCTCAGCTATACTTCATATAACGCCCTAGTACACTCCAGAGGAGCTTCAGTCCCAGTAGCTCTTGGAGCCACTCCCAAAGACCCACGGTTAAAATTTCAGGAAAATATATCCTTCCCCAGGGACAGGCCTGTGATATCTTACAGGCTACTCACAACTCCCTATGTATAGGGTACAGACTCCTTTTGTAATTCCTAAAAACCCTCATTACATATCCTAGCCTAGCCTCCTTACTGCAAGATACCACTGAAGCCTGTTACTCAGTATCTCCCCAAGGACAGGGTAGACTTCCTTCTTTTCCCACTCATCAGGCAAGGGGCCAAACACCTGGACAAAACCGGCAAATTGTCCTCACTCACATGCCCCCAATTAAAAGAACCAAATATATCTTAACCCTAGTAGATACCTTCTCAGGCTGGGTAGAAGCATTTTCCCATTACATCTGAAAAGTTCTCTGGGTTACACAAGCTCTCATTTCAGCATATCATATCCAGATTCAGCCTACCCACCTCACTACAATCAGATAATGGACCTGCTTTTATATCTCAAATAACTGAACAGGTTTCCTCCAATCAGAGCATCCAGTAGAACTCACACACTTCCTACCAGCCCCAATTTCAGGCAAGGTAGAAAAGGCAAATTCCTTATTAAGTCTCACCTAACTAAATTAACTCTCTAAAACGAAAGAATTTTGGACTACTGTCCTACCTCTAGCCCTTATGCGCATCAGGGCAACCTCCACACACACCTTCCTTAGTCCCTTTGAACTCATGTATGAAAGACCCTTCTTATTAGGAAACTTCCCTTCCACAGAGACTCCTCTAGGAGGCTATGTCCCAAGTTTAAATCTCGTCCGACAGTTACTGAGAGAACATGCTGGTCAGGTTCTCCCTCAACCTTTTACGGAAAACATTCTCCCTACTCCCCTACAGCCAGGGGCCTGTCTCAGGACCTACAACCAAAATAATCCCACAAAGGAGGCAAGAATATACAGTGGGTGAAAATAGTCTATTCAATAAGTGGTGCTTGAAAAATTGGACAGATACATACAAAAATAATGAAACTAGACCACCTTTTTATACCATACAAGAATAAACTCAAAATCAACTGAAGACCTAAGTCTAAGCCCTTGGACCATAAAACTCCTAGAAGAAAACATAGGCAGTGAACTCTCTGACAATGCTCTTAGTGATATTTTTTCTGGTATATCTCCTCTGGCAAGGGAAACAAAAGAAAGAATAAACAAATAGACCACATCAAACTGAAAAGTTTTGCACAGCAAAGGAAACCATCAATAAAATGAAAATATAAGCTACCAATTGGGAGAAGATATTTGCCAGTGATACATTCCATTTTGGGTTAATATTCAAAATTTATAAAGAACTCATACAACTCAACAACCCCAAAATGACAAATAATCCAATTAAAAAATGGGCAGAGGACCTAAGGAGGCATTTCTCCAAAGGAGATATGCAGATGGCCAATAGACATATGAAAAGATGCTCAATGCCACTAATCATCAGATTCTAGTGCTTGGTCAGCTATATTTTCTCCCCGTCTGTACCTTGTCTTTGCATCCTTTAACAGGGTCTTGCACTGAACAAAAGTTTTTAATTCTAGTGAAATCAAATTTATCAATTTTCATTTTATGGCATATGATTTTGGTTTCCAATCTAAGAACTTTTTGCCTAACCTTAGATCCTGAAGATTTTCTCCTCTATATTTTCTAAAAGTTTTCTAGCTTTATATATTAGTAGAGGCCCAGTGCACAAAATTCGTGCATAGATAGCGATCAGGGCTGTTTTGTTTTGTTTTGGCCTACGGATGCCATTGCTCCACGCTCCAGCACCATTTGTTGAAAGGCTCTTCTTTGTCCATTGAATTGCTTCTACACTTTTTGTTGAAACTCACTTGGGCATATTTGTGAGGCTCTATTAATGGGCTAAGCTTTACTGAGATGGAATTCACACCCCAGAGAATTCACTCATTAGAATGTACCATTCAATGGTTTGTAGTATATTCCCGGAGTTGTACAACCACCACCACCATCAATTTTAAAACGTTCATGACCCCAAATGTAAACCAAAAGGGGAACTTTTACCATCTTAAAAAAACAAGTTGTTCCAAAGCCTGTGGCATGTTAAAAACTGCCTGTGGTGCCCGCAAGAGGAGAGCAGGCCTCCCTGACAATCCTGAGATGTGTCAGAAGTCTGGTCGTGGGCCTGAAGGGGTCACTCCCTTCAGAAGTTCCAGAGCAGGTGAGAAGCTCCCCACAGTCACAGCTGCCTCCCACAAGCCCCGCCGGCCCGGCATTGGGCCTGGTCCCCAGTCTCCAGAGCCAGATGAGATTCCCACCCAGAAGATGGACCCCGTGCTGCCAAGCTCTGTGTCTCCACCGCAGATGGACCTTCTCACTCCGCCCAGGCCAGGGGCATGCGGGAGCCTGCGCGTTCGGGCTTCTGTTCGGAGCAGCCGGATCCAGATGCAAGTTCAGCCCCCAACCCTCTGCAGCTTCCTCACCTGCAACAATTGGGTAGCGCACCTCCCAGAGCAAGCCAGCAGGGGGTCACAGCCAGGTTAGTGGGAGGAAGGTAACGACTACCTAGGTGTTGCTCTCACTCCAGGCTCCGCACCTGCCAGGGCCCCTCACAGGCATCCGCACTTCCAGCCCCTCTGCCGCAGCCGCGGGGCCCTCTTGGGTCCTCTCAGCCGGGAGGCTTGGCTCTGCAGAGGCGGAGGCGGAGGCAGGCCCCTCCCGGGCGTCCAGAGCTCTCAGCACCACCACCCGGGGAGTTTCCCGCCTCTCTGGGTGTGGACTCGGCAAAACAGGCATCCTGCCGGTAAACCACTGGTATCCCGATGCGAGCACATAGCAGTGGATGACATCGGAGCTTGTGGGGTGGGTAAGGATGGACCTTCAGGCTGTGGCCCTGAACCATGAGTAAGATTTTTCAGGCAGCGAACCGGGCTAGCGCAGGAGCAGCACGTGGGAAAGCGCTGGGGCGGCGATCTTGCCTGTTGAAGGAATGCAGGGTCATTTCCTGGGCCGGGTTTTAGGGGAGGTAGAGAGGAAGGGGAGGCTGCAAAGGCAGGCTGGGGCCAGACCCCTCCCCCGGATGTACAGAGGGCCAGACGCAGGGACCACTTGCACTAGCCCAGCTGTGGCTAGAACCCAAAGTGTGACCTACAAAAGGCCCCTCCCGCATTCTACCTCCCTTCTCTCCTCTGCTCCGCCTGCACCCAGAGCCCTTGCTGGAATGCGCTCCGAGCCTCTGAGCCAGAGGGCACGTCCTATTTGCAGGCGGGGCTGGCAGGGGGGTGCTGTGAACCCTGAGAGAGAAGATACCTACTAAGAAGGGCTCCTGGTGGCTAATGGGGCTCCAGTGTTAACAAACAGCCTAGCAGCCAGGCCGCGAGGCTCAGTGGTTGAGCGTAGACCTAGGAACCAGAAGGTCATGATTCAATTCCAGGTCAGGGCACATGCCCCGGTTGTGGGCTGATCCTCAGTGTGGGGCATGCAGGAAGCAGCCAATCAATGATTCTCATCATTCATGTTTCTCTCTCTCTCTCCCTCTCCCTTCCTCTCTGAAA
>NW_006285939.1:2262903-2263555 GCF_000327345.1 Myotis davidii
TTTTGACCAATCAAACTGTGAAGATTTGGAGTCCTTATTTGCATGAGGATGGACCAATTGGGGACCAGAGGCTGGAACTTCTGTCTATATAAACCAGCGCCCTGTGGCTCTGAGAGTGCACTTTCCCTTTAGACCGAAGACTCCCTGGCTCAGCTGGGACACCACAGGTGTCTTGCTGGAGAGGAGCTGGAGAGGAGCAGACCCACTCAGGCTGGAGCAGCTGGCACCAAAGCTTATCTGAGCCAGCAGCACAGCACAAAGCAGACCAGCAGGGAGCAGAGAAGGCAGCCCGCTGAAGAGCAGAGCGGAGTGGAGCAGAGCAGAACCGTCTATCAGTGATGGCGAACCTATGACAGCTACTAAGAAGGGCTCCTGGTGGCTAATGGGGCTCCAGTGTTAACAAACAGCCTAGCAGCCAGGCCGCGAGGCTCAGTGGTTGAGCGTAGACCTAGGAACCAGAAGGTCATGATTCAATTCCAGGTCAGGGCACATGCCCCGGTTGTGGGCTGATCCTCAGTGTGGGGCATGCAGGAAGCAGCCAATCAATGATTCTCATCATTCATGTTTCTCTCTCTCTCTCTCTCTCTCTCTCTCTCTCTCTCCCTTCCTCCTTCTGATCTCAATAAAAATATATATAAAAAAATAAAATATA
>NW_006285939.1:2263637-2273397 GCF_000327345.1 Myotis davidii
GCATTCATTTTGACCAATCAAACTGTGAAGATTTGGAGTCCTTATTTGCATGAGGATGGACCAATTGGGGACCAGAGGCTGGAACTTCTGTCTATATAAACCAGCGCCCTGTGGCTCTGAGAGTGCACTTTCCCTTTAGACCGAAGACTCCCTGGCTCAGCTGGGACACCACAGGTGTCTTGCTGGAGAGGAGCTGGAGAGGAGCAGACCCACTCAGGCTGGAGCAGCTGGCACCAAAGCTTATCTGAGCCAGCAGCACAGCACAAAGCAGACCAGCAGGGAGCAGAGAAGGCAGCCCGCTGAAGAGCAGAGCGGAGTGGAGCAGAGCAGAACCGTCTATCAGTGATGGCGAACCTATGACAGCGTGTCAGAGGGGACACGCGAACTCATTGTTTTGGTTGATTTTTCTCTGTTAAATGGCATTTAAATATATAAAATAAATATCAAAAATATAAGTCTTTGTTTTACTATGGTTGCAAATATCAAAAAATTTCTCTATGTGACATGGCACCAGAGTTAAGTTAGGGTTTTTCAAAATGCTGACACGCCGAGCTCAAAAGGTTCGCCATCGCTGGTAGAGAGGGGCCTAGCTCTCTCAGCTGTGCTGTATCACAATTGAGCTGTTTTGCACTAACTAAAGTTTCCCCCTTCACTGTACAGGAAATTAGGGATTCCTGTTCACGTTGAATTGGTACCAAGGACCGTGAGTTGTGCACGGTGGACAGTGCCCATTGTTTGTGGAAATGGGCACCTGGGAGGCAACCCTGCGCCCACCCCTGAAGAACTCCTTCAGGGAGTGTCCCGGGAAGATCTGATCCGGGCCCCTGGTGTGCAGGGGCATGGCCTGCACTGTGAGGAAGCTCTGTGTTCCTTTTTCTAATTTGTTTTATTTAAATGTCTTTTTTTAAAAAAAATATGTTTTTATTGATTTCAGAGAGGAAGGGAGAGGGAGAGAGAGATAGAAACAACAATGATGAGTATCACTGATCGGCTGCCTCCTGCACACCCCCCACTAGAGATTGAGCCCGCAACCTGGGTATGTGCCCTTGACTGGAATCAAACCTGGGGCCCTTCAGTCAGCAGCCTGACGCTCTATCCACTGAGCCAAACTGGGTAAGGCAGCTCTGTCTTTCTTAAGAGGGACCTCAGTTTCCTGTGAAATGAAGACAGCCTGATATCCACACACCATATGAGCACTTGGTTACGGGGTCCCTCCCAGGCAGAACCAGACAGCCTGACCCCCAAGTGTGCCCTCTTGGGGACTGGCATGAGGACAGGTGTATCAGGGAGGACTTCCTGCACAAAAAAGGTAAGGATGTTGGTGTGAAGGGGAGTGTTATATGCAAAGGCCTGGAAGGCAAGCAAGTGAGGAGGGTTCTCTGTGGCCAGGCCCAGAGTGCTCCAGGGCAGGGCTTGGAGTTCAAATGGAGACATCAGCCAGGCCAGCGAAGGACCTCAGGCTTTCTACCTGACATTTGAGTCCTTAAAGCTCTGTGGAGCCTCTTCAGGGTTTAAAAGTAGGGGACTCAATCTGATTTTGTTTTAGTAAAAACATTCTGGAAGGTGGATCAAGGCAGAGGCAGGGTGAGGAGCAGACCCACTCAGGCTGGAGCAGCTGGCACCAAAGCAGACCAAAGCATATCTGCTCCACTCTTGGAGACAGCCAATGGGGCCTGCAGTTACAGCAGCGGGGCCTGGGAGTAGGGATCATAGTAGAATATTACGGGGATGGGATGGGGGGAGTTTGACAGTGGTTCATGAGGACAAAAGGGTCAAGGGTGCATTCCCGCCCCCTGGAGGTGTGCCCAGGACCTCTTATGCTTACTAGGGAGAGGGCTCTTAGGAAGCCCTGCCTCATGCAGAGCTTAATAACCTTCGAGGCCAAGAAAATTGTGTTTCCACATTAGCTTTGGAGAACTAGTATGAGCTCAGTGGGGAGAGGGGTCCAAGCAGTCCCTGCTTCCCTGGTAGTTTCAGAGTCTAGAGGTCACTCTCTAGAGGTTCAGTAGAGCCCTCAGCTCTGAGTGTGCGCAGAGGCAGGCACTTTTAACTGAGTTGCTTTGTAGAGTCAAGATTTTCTTTAATTACAGTGTCAATGCATGCTCATCATAGAAAAGTTTACAAGCACAAAACAATTATGAGGACAGCTATTCATATCCTTCCACTTAGTTAAATTTATCATTTATTGTTTTCCTTCCTTTCTTTCTTCCTTATATACTTGTCAATACAGTAGTGGTCATACAGTAGCTCCTTCTTATCAAGGTTTTGCTTTCCTCAATTTTAGTTAACTATGATCCACTGTGGCCCAGAAATATTACATAGAAAATTCCAGAAATAAACTCATACGCTTTATATTGTGTGTTCTCATAGAGGAGTGTGATGCAATCTCAGGCGGTCCTGTTCCGACTTCCTCCCTTTGTCCAGCATATTCACTCTGCAAACACTCCCCGTTCACTAGTCACTTAGCAGCTGTCTCAGTTATCTGACTGACGCACGGCACCACAGTGCTTGTGGTTAAGTAGCCCTTATTTTCCTTAACAATGATCCCAAAGTGCAAGAGTGGTGATGCCGGCAATTCAGATACGCCAAAGAGAAGCCATCAAGTGCTGCCTTTTTTTTTTTTTACTCCTTACCTGAGGACATGCTGAGACAGAGGGAGAGAAAGGGAGAGAGAGAGAGAGAGAAAGAAACACCTATGTGAGAGAAAACCATCAGTTGGTTGCCTTCCATATGTGCCCCAATCTAGGATCAAACCTACAACCCAGGTATATGCTCTGACCAAATCAAACCGGCAACCTTTGGGGCACAGTACAATGCTCAACCAACTGAGCCACCCCAGCTGGGCCATGAAGTGCATCCTTTAGGGGAACGGTGAAAAATCTCAACTTAAGAAGGAAAGGAAAAGAATTGTATGCTGAGGTTAAGATTAACAGTGAAATCAAATCTATCCATGAAATTGTGAAGAGATTCATGCTAGTTTGCTGTTATATAACTTTTATTACATCATCCTATATAATAAAGAGGGAATATGCAAATTGACCATCACTCAAGCCACAAAGATGGCGGCACCCACAGCGGAGGTGGGGTTTCTGTAACACAAGATGGCTGCACCCACAGCGGAGGCCAAGTTCCCATAACAAGCCTTAATGAGCAATCAGCAGGGACCTGCAGCTGTGTGGTGCTGGGCCAGGAGCTTGAGGCTGCACCCTCCACCTGGTGGGGCTTGACAGGGGACCTCAGACCACACTCCCTGCCCTGGCACCAGGCCAAGCAATCAGCGCTGGACCTGAGGCTGTGCCCCCAGCCTGGTGGGGTTTGACAAGGGTGGGACTGGCTGAGTCTGGATCTAGCCCAAAGGGGGGGGCGGGGTTGGGTCTCACACAATTTTGAGGTGCACATGAGTGGGCAGGGACTTGACTCTGGGTCCCATGGTGCACCCCAGACTCTGACAGGAGAAAGATTTTCATATACATTTTACTAATTTTCTTTCATCCCTGACACTTCTATTATAGAGAAAGGGCAAATAGCAATATTAAAATATTTCCTCTAATAATCCCCTTTTAATGTGCACAAATTTCGTGCACTGGGCCACTAGTATAGTTATAATTGTTCTATTAGTTATTGTTAATCTCTTACTGTGCTAATTTATACATTAAACTTCATCATAGGTATGTATGATCTATCAACTGAAGGTCATCACCACCAATTCAACACCAACAGCAGTCCCCAGTGTGGAGTGCAGTGACAGGAGAGAATTTATTCACTACAAACAGCTCCATGTGAGGCCGCATGGCATGGAGCAGCATGGCTATGAAGCAGCCTGGGCAAGCAGCCTGGCCCAGGTGCCCAGGTATCAGTGCTGCTCTACCCTGGTTACAGCTCCAGCTCCAGCGTTTAGGTCCTGCTGGGGAAGCACAGTCTTCAGTGGAAACTGAAAGTGCGCTCTAGTGAGGCAGAAGAGAAAGCTGGCTTATACAGAGAGTAGTGCCCGCCCCCACTTCCTGATTGGTCTGGTTTTATGCAAATGAGGACTTCAAATCCTCAGAGTTAGAGCCAAAAAAACACTTTTCTGATGGTTGAAATGGAGGAGCTCTGATTGGTTGGTGAAGATGCAAATGAGGCTATAGCTGTGAGCTCTGATTGGATGGGGAAAGCCTGGGTCCTATTGGTTAAAATAGATCCTAGGAGCTCTCTTATAAGGGTCTACTCAGCCAACAGAACACAGGGCAGGCTTGGCAGCCCAGTCTGTAGCTCTTCACTGAAATGCAGCCTGCATGAGGGACCTCTGCAAACAATGACTGCTAGACTCTGCTATGAATTTGAGTCCAATTAACCCTGAGGTGTCCTTTTTGGCAGGTATGTTCTTCTTGAGGTCAACAGAATGTAGGAAAAACAGTAGTATCTTTAGGGACTGGTACTACCCATGGTTTCAGGCAACTATTTCAGGTATCCCCTGTGAATAAGAGGGGGACTACTCTATTGTCTGCACAACTTGCAGAGTTCCTTTCACTTCAAAATATCTCAAAAGCACTTCCTGTTATGTAACAACCTCTCCCCATCACTTTGAACGTTGCAGTGTTGAACAGCTCACCCCATCCTGGCCTGCCAGGTTCAGCTTAACCCCTAATGGTCAGATTCCAGTGACTCTACCAATTTTCAATGCAAATGCCACTTGGTTTACTTGTCTTTTGCATTATTACCAAAGTTAAGAAACCTAGCTCCCTGATTATTAATTTTTTTTTTCTGAAAAAAAATGTAGGCAATTATAAGTACAGTGACTTAGAAACTACAAAAAAGAGAAAGAATTCATGGATGCAGACAACAGTGTGGTGATTTGGGGGAGAAGGGATATGGGCGGAACTAAAGGAGGATATAGGGGGGATAAATGGGGGTAGGGAAAAAATAAAAAACATATACTAAAAAATTATAAACCAAAAACACCAATAAACACATTTAAAAGGGGAAAAAAATACATGAAACTACACCATCTAATTACTATCAGTGGAAGCAAGGAAGAAGTGTGGTCCGAGGTTAGTTAATAAGATTGGGATTGTCTCCTATAATACGTGGAGCATGTGGGCTAGAGATGGCAGCCTTGAGGCGTATCCAATGCCATTTTTGGTTGGGTTCAGATTCATTTTGTAAGGAAAAACTGAGCTATTGAAGCATCAGATAGAGACGTTGTCTCATTATTTAAACTCCACCAAAAAGAAGAGAAAGAGTTTGCAATATATTCTCAGTGGTCAACCCGGAGTGGGAAGGCGGTATTTGTCGTTGTTCACACTGTGAGTCACAGCCTGGAAGAGGGACTCTGCTGGCCTCTGCGGAAACTGTAGGGAACAGGCCTATGTTTTGAGCTCAGGAAACCAGAAGCACAAGTACATCTCCTAGGAACTGGGCTCCATCCTCAGGGTCATTCTCACTCCTCTGGTCGGGTCTATAAACTAGGAGCCTGGGGACTACCCGGGGCTTGTTAGCAGGCCTCACCCCACACCTACTACGTCAGGCTCTGTATTTAAACAGCATCCCCAAGTGATATGCACCTTAAGTGTGAGAAGTGCTGCTCTCTGTCACATCAAGAATCCTGCAGTCCTTTACCGTCAGAAAAGTTGACTATATGTTCAAGAATTCCAATCTTTGAGAATAGCTTTCCTTTCCCTCTTTCCAGGATGTTACTTTTCTACCCAGTGCCCGGGGAGGGGAGATGGGAGGCGAGTGAAATGTGAGGTCTTGCCTGTTTGTGACATGTCTTCTTAGGAAGGTTTGCATCGGCTTTTTCTGGGTGAAAAGGCAACCAACAGCTTTGCCTAAAAGTATAGTGACGCTGGAATGAACCCCAGTTGATCGTGAGGTATTATTATTTCGAGTTACTGTTGTATTCCATTTGCTAGTATTTTGTTTAGGATTTTTGCATCTGTATTCATCAGAGATATTGATCAGTAGTCTTCTTTTTTCGTGTTATCTTTTCCAGGTTTTGGTGTCAGGATATTAGGCCTCATAGAATGTGTTAGGAAGTATTGCCTCTTCATTATTTTTAGTTTGAGAAAGATAGGTTTTAAACTTTCTTTAAATGTTTGGTAGAATTCACTGGTGAAACCATCTGGTCCTGAATTTCTATTTTTTGGGAGTTTTGCTTTAATTTGATAGGAATGTTCTATTTTATTTTTTGTTAAATATATCTTTATTATTGATTTCAGAGAGAGGAAGGGAGAGGAAGAGTTAGAAACATCAATGATGAGAGAGAATCATTGGTCGGCTACCTCCTGCACACCCCCCCCCCCCCACTGGGGATTGAGCCCGCAATCTGGGCATGTGCCCTTGACCAGAGTCGATCCTGGGACTCTTTAGTCCACAGGCTGATGCTCTATCCACTGAGCCAAACCAGCTAAGGCATTTTGAGAGGTTTTAGATGGTTGTTTAAATTTCTTCACTGCTGATTGATCTATTAGATTTTCCAATTCTTCATGATTTAGTCTAGGGACATATCCATTTCTTCTAGGTTATTGAATTTGGTGGCATCTAGTCTTTCATAATATTCTAGTATGGTCCTTTGTATATCTTTGATGCCTGTGGTGACTTCCGCTTTCTCATTTCTGATTTTGTTTATATGTCTTTTTTTCCTTTCTTCCTTAGTGAATCTAGCCAGAGGTGTTCAACAAGGATGGTTCAACATACACAAATCAACCAATGTAATACACAACATTAACAAAAGGAAGGATAAAAATCACATGATCTTATCAATAGATGCAGAAAAAGCATTTGATAAGATACAACAGCCATTTACTAGTATTAGTATGATTAAAACACTAAATAAAATAGGAATAGAAGGAAAGTACCACAACATAAAGGCAATCTATATATACAAAAGGCTAATATGCTAAGTGTCCCTCCCACCATCTGACCAGTCGCTATGATGCACACTGACCACCAGGGGGCAGACGCTCAATGCAGGAGCTGCTGAGCTGCAGTGACTTGGCAGGAGTGGTTCTCGGGTGGCGCACCCTGAAACCAGAGAGGAGGGAGCCCGATTCCTCACAGGGCTGCGCAATTCCACCTTCGGCCATGGGTTATGTTGTTGCTGGGGCACTTTCGGCCTTGAATCTGGTTTACCACACACTTGCATTTGTGTTCCACACCCTGCATGACAGCAGCTTTGTAGAGTGCCCCCTCGCACTCCAGGACCCCTTGGGGGGTCTCGGAGAGCCGTTTTTGACCCAATCCCTGCAGGCCAGGCCAAGGGACCCCACCTGCCAGAGGGACCCTGCTCCCTCCGCAGATGCCAGGGAGAAACTGTGGGAGGTTGGCTCCAGGGCATGTCCTGCCCATCTTGCCCAGTCCCACCCTGCCGGCCACCTTCTAATTAATTTCCTTTCAATGTGCATGAATCCGTGCACTGGGTCACTAGTATATGATAAACCCTCAGCTAATATCATACTCAATGATGAAAAACTAAAAGCTTTTCCTCTAAAATCAGGAACAAGACAAGACAAGGATACCTACTCTCGCCACTCTCATTCAACATAGTGCTGTGTGTACTAGTCTGCGCAATAAGACAAGAAAAGAAAGAGGCATCCAAACAGGGAAGAAAGAAGTCAATCTGTCACTTTTTGTGGATGACATGATGCTGTATATAGAAAACCCTAAACATTCCACCAAAAAACTATTCGAAACAATGAACAAATACAGTCAAGTTTTAGGATATAAAGTCAATGTGCAAAAATCCATTGCCTTCCTTTACCCTAACAACAAACTTCAGAAAAAGAAATTTTAAAAACCCACAATTTCTTTTGCAATTGCAACCAAAATAATAAAATACCTAGGAAAAACTAAACAAAGAACGTCAAAGACCTATATACTGAAAATTACAAAGCATTATTAAAAGAAAATGAAAAAGACACAACAAAATGGAAAAATATTCGATGCTTATAGATTTGAAGAGTCAACATAGTTAAAATGGCCATATTACCGAAAGCAATATACAGATTTAATGCAACCTCCATCAAAATCCCAATGTTGTTTTTTTAAGAAATAGAACAAGAAATCATCAGATTTGTATGAAACCACAAAAGACCCCGAGTGGTCAAAGCAATCCTGAGGGGGGTGAAAAAAGCTGGAGGTATAATGCGACCTGATTTAAAATTATACTATAGAGCTACAATGGTATTGGCAGAGAAACAGACACACAGATCAATGAAACAGATTAGAAAGCCCAGCTATAAAACACATGTATATGGACAGATAATTTTCGACAAAAGAGCCAGAAACACACAATGGAGTAAAGATAGTCTCTTCAATAAATGATGCTGGGAAAACTGGAAAGCCATATGCAAATGAATGAAACTGGATTACAGTTTTTCCCCAAACAAAAATTAATTCAAAATAGATCAAAGATCTAAATATAACACCCAAAACATTGGGGGATGGGAGAGGCTGGGAAGGTCAATGGGGGGAAAAGACTTATGTAATACTTTAAACAGTAAAGAATTAAGAAGAAAAAAAGACCCAAAACAAGAAGTTACATAGAAGAAAATATTGGTACCAAACTTATGGACCTGGGTCATAGAGAACATTTTATTAACTTGACGCCAAAGGCAAGGGAAGTAAAGGCAAAAATAAATGAATGGGACTGTATCAACCTAAAAAGCTTCTGCACAGCAAAAGAAACTGCCAACAAAACAAACAGGCGGCCAACCAAATGGCAGATGATATTCGCAAATAGTAGCTCTGACAAAGGTTTCATTTCCAAAATATATAAAGAACTCATAAAACTCAACAACAAACATCTAATAAAAAAGAGGGCAGAGGACCTGAAAATACACCTCTCCCCAGAAGACAGACAAACAGCCAATAGATACTAGTATATGAAAAGACGTTCACCTCACTGGCAATTAGGGAAACACAAATCAAACCTGTGATGAGATACTGCCTCACCCCTGTTAGAGTGCCCATTATCAACAAGACAAGCACTAAGAAGTGTTGGAGAGGTTGTGGGGAAAAGGGAAGCTTCACTCACTGCTGGTGGGAATGTGGACGGGTACACCTCTATGGAAGGCAGTCTGGCAATTCCTCAAAAAATGAAGAAAATAGGGGCGCTGGAGAGATTATGCTAAGCGAAATAAGTCAGTCAGAGAAAGATAAATCTCATATGATCTCACTCATTTGTGGATTATAATGAACAACATAAACTGATGAACAAAAACAGATCCAGAGAAGCATTGATCAGACTGTCAAACCTCAGAGGGAAGGTAGGGGAGGGTGGGGTAAGGGGGAGAGATCAACCAAAGGACTTGTATGCATGCATATAAGCCTAACCAATGGACACAGACAACAGGGGGGGTGAGGGTATGAGTGGGGGGGGGTAATGAGGGGATAAGGACACATATGTAATACCTTAATCAATAAAGAAAAAAAAAAGAATAGAGCTACCATACAACCCAGCATTCCCACTCCTGGGTATATCCCTGAAAAACTCAAAATCATGTATTCCAAAGATACATGCACCCCATGTTCACTGAGCATTATTCACAGTGGCCAAGACATGGGTAAAAACGAAGTGTCCTGCGACAGAGGACTGGGTAAAGAAGATGTGATATGTTTACACAACAGAATACTATTCAGCCATAAGAAAGGATGAAATAGCACCATTTGCAACAACATGGATGGACCTTGAGAACATTGTGCTAAGTGAAATAAGCCAGTCAGGAAAAGCTAAGAACTATATGATTTCACTCATGTATGGGATATAAAACTGAAACTCATG
>NW_006285939.1:2273643-2274001 GCF_000327345.1 Myotis davidii
AAATATATAATAAATAAATACATAAATAAAGAAAAGGTGAATACACATACAATAAATAAATAAATAAAAGACCTACCATAAAGAAAAAGGAAGAAGACAATGGCATGCGAAGTGTTTGTAAAGATGGAGGAAAAGCTGATGTTAGGAAGTGTGACAGGGACGAGTCCTCATTCAGCAAATATTCAGAACGGTGCTGTGAGTTCTGCCCGCAGTGCTGAGCGCTCAGAGGCGAAACAGCCAGTGGCTGCCCCGCTGAAGCAGAAAGAGCACACACACACACACACACACACACACACACACACACACGCGCGCGGATAAGAGCCAAACCCTGCTCAATGTGTCGCGCACACACACGGAA
>NW_006285939.1:2274070-2274713 GCF_000327345.1 Myotis davidii
GGGGATAAGGACACATATGTAATACCTTAATCAATAAAGAAAAAAAAAAGAATAGAGCTACCATACAACCCAGCATTCCCACTCCTGGGTATATCCCTGAAAAACTCAAAATCATGTATTCCAAAGATACATGCACCCCATGTTCACTGAGAATTATTTACAATGGCCAAGACATGGGTAAAAACGAAGTGTCCTGCGACAGAGGACTGGGTAAAGAAGATGTGATATGTTTACACAACAGAATACTATTCAGCCATAAGAAAGGATGAAATAGCACCATTTGCAACAACATGGATGGACCTTGAGAACATTGTGCTAAGTGAAATAAGCCAGTCAGGAAAAGCTAAGAACTATATGATTTCACTCATGTATGGGATATAAAACTGAAACTCATGAACACAAACAGGAGTGTGGTGGTTGCCAGAATGAAGGGGTGGGGGGAGAAGGGGAGTCCCAAAATATAGTGACAGGAGAAGATTTTACTTTGGGTGATAGGCACATGGTACAATATACAGAAACGCACACCTGAAACCTATATGATCATGTTGACCAATGTCAGTCCAATAAATTTAAAAATAAATAACTTTCTGAAGGAAAAGTTTTTAAAAAACCTGTAAGATAAATAAAATAAACTTTGTGCAGC
>NW_006285939.1:2274883-2283516 GCF_000327345.1 Myotis davidii
CAGCCAGTGGCTGCCCCGCTGAAGCAGAAAGAGCACACACACACACACACACACACACACACACACACACACACGCGCGGATAAGAGCCAAACCCTGCTCAATGTGTCGCGCACACACACGGATAAGAGCCAAACCCTGCTCAATGTGTCGCCATGGACCACCAGCTTCAGGGCGCCTGGGGTGTTAGTAGAAATGCCCCAGGGTCAGGCCTGCAGGTGTGGGGAGCCTCGCTTGATGTGAGGGTTTGTGGGTAGCATGGTTTTGGGAGGAGGGCTGACTCTGGCCGGGGGTCAGGGCGGCTTCCTCGACATGGTCACGTCTGGGCTGATCTTCAAAGGTGAGCGGGAACCTGGGAAGCCAAGTCGGGGAAGGGAGAGGATACAAAGGCAGCCGACTGAGAAGGTGAAGCAGCACCAGAAACACCGGCTGGGACCTGATTTTGAAGAGGCTCATCTGCCGTGTTAGGAAATGTAAGTTGTTTTCTTTCCTCAGGACGGGAACAGAGCCTCCCGCACCATGCTGTTGTTGCTCAGCTCAGGCACTGAGACCTTGTGCACCGGGGAGGTATGTTTTCAGGGGAGGAACCAGGACAGGCCATTGCCCTCCAGGTTTACTCACAGGTGGTGCAGAACGTCCGCAAATTTTAAAGGAAACAGAAAAGAACATTTCCATCTAAGAACATTTTTTTCTGAAGGCAATAAAGGCAAGGAAGGTATTGATTCCTCTAAATAATATTAAACAAACACAGTGCCAAGGGACTGGAAATTAATTTTCCTTAGAGGCAAAGTAGAAACTGTTTAATCTTTTAAACAACCTCATGAAAAGCCAAAGATGTAGAGAATTCTTGCCTCACTTTAGCTGAAACTTAGTTCCAACTCAGGCCTCAAAAGTCCGGTGTTCTGATAAGGATGGTTGATCAATACGCCAGATCAATCAGATGTTGAATGGTGGCCCAGAATCTTGCCTCTGGGTGTGATTGCCATCCCCCAGCAGGCCCAGGCCTTCCTTCATGATCCAGTGGGCTAGATTATCTCAGCGACGAGCCAGAGAAAGGCAGGGGGCTTTCAATGTGCAGAAGACATTTGTCCCACTCTCCTATTACACTGATTATTGACTTCTTAAGTGGTCCTATGAGTGTGGAATAAGATAGTACGTCAGATATAGCATGGACAATTCAGGCAGCTTCTGCCTTTAGAGATAAATGTATTCTGGCATCTGACGGTGACTTATTGTAGCAAAAGTCCTGGGGCCATTGGGACTGTTAAGAGGAGAATAAAGTGTGTGAGAAGTAAAAGTCATGCTGCAATGTATAGAAGTGGAAGCTTCTAGTACTAGCACTGCTAGCTGCTGGCACAATGATGGGTGCCCTACAGTGCTCACCTCTAATTCATTCTGGAGCCCTACAGGACAGCTGTCATCAGCCCCAATTTCAGATTAGGACCCTGGCACTCAGTAAAGGTGGTGGGTACTTCAGGTCTTTGAGTTTGCAAGACTGCCATGCAGGCCTTCCCATGGGATGGGCAGTGCTGTGACTCAAGTGCAGCTTAGACTTTTATTGACAACGGCCCCACTAGCCCAGTTCTAGAGCGTACTGCATAGCCACTCAGAAGTCCAGGAGGCCACAGGTTTGCTGCAAGTTTGGCCTTCAGAAAATTCACCAAAATGGCAGAACAACATGCAGAATCCACACAGCTAAAACAGATTAGTAAGCAGTGATCTTTAAATGATATAAAATTTGTAATGTATATGTAATCACCCGATCTATTAAAGAGGGGATATGCTAATTGACCCTCACACCATCACAAAGATGGCCGCACCCACAGCCAATAAGGAGGAATATGCTAATTGACTGCCCTGCCCTCAAAGATGGCAGTGCCCACAGCCAATAAGGAGGGAATATGCTAATTGACTGCCCCACCCTCAAAGTTGGCAGCACCCAGTCCCCTCAGCCCCACTGGGGCGGCAGGTGCGCAGCCCCGCAGCCACCCAGGGCCAGCCCAAGGTGCAGGCAAGCCTCGGATGGTGGCTGCCCAGCCTCCCAGGGCTGCTTGAGGCTCAGGTAACCAGTGCCGGCCGAGGCTTGTGCTGCTGGCAGTGGCAGCTGCAGAGGTGTGATGGGGCATCGCCTTCCCCTGATCGCTGGGTTGCCTCCTGCCCTTGAGGGCTCTCAGACTGTGAGAGGGGGCAGGCTGGGCTGAGGAACCCTCCACCCCTAGTGCATGAATTTTCATGCACCAGGCCTCTAGTACATATATAATAACAATAGTTTTACTTTTAAAAGCCTCACTATATAAAAGGCTTTGGCATAGGATTTCTTTTTAAAAAAATAAGTTTTATTGATTTCAGAGAGAGGAAGGGAGAGAGATGGAAACATCAATGATGAGAATCATCGATTGGCTGCCTTCTGCACACCCTCTACTGGGGATCGAGCCTGCAACACGGGTATGTACCCTTGACCAGAATCGAACCCGGGACCTTTCAGTCTGCAGGCAGACGCTCTATCCACTGAGCCAAACCAGCCAGGGCTATAGTTTATTTCTGAAACAGTTTCAGTAGTCTGTATTTATTCAGAAATTTGTCCGTTTCATGAAAGATATTTGAGTCTTCTCTTCTTTCTCTTTGTCAAAGTAACTAAATGTTTGTCAATTATGTCAGCCTTTCAAAAGTCAGCTTTTTGTTTCATTGATGTTCTCTAGTGTTTATTTAATGCTCTATTTCTTTTTGTTTCTGCTCTAATCTTTATTATTCTCTTCCTTCTATGTGTAGCTTTAGTTTGTTCTGCTTTTTTCCAGTGTCTTTCAGGAGTAAGTGTAGGTTATTAATTTAAGATATTTTTCTTTATTGTAGGCATTTAGAGATATAACTCTATCTCTACGTACTGCTTTAGCAGCACCTATGTTTTGGTATATTGTGCCTTGATTTTTACAACAAAGTATTTTCTGATTTTCCATTTGATTTGTTCTTTGACCCATTGGTTATTTAGGATCATCAATTATTTAGATTATAAATATTTATATATCTTTATTCTTTGAATGATTATTCATATAATTTTTAACATCCACAGTAAACATTTATATTTAACAATGTCTCATACCTCCACTTGAAAAATACATATTATTTTTTATCACTCCCCTCCAAAATTCCATGATATTGCTATCCAATACTTTAGTTCTTGTTTTTAACCTCACAAATTAGGCATTAATGATATTCTTGTTATACCAACCCTGTTTTTAAAAATTATATTTACTTACACATTACTATAATATTTGTTCATCACTTCTTCTGAAATCATTTACCATCTTTCTAAAGTATATTCTTTTAGACTTTGCTTTAATAAAAGCATAACAGGTAAACATTTCATTTTTGTTTTATCTAAACATGTATTTTCATTCTTCAAAGATGGTCAACTATGTTAACAATTGTTCTTTCAGCATTTAAAAGTATTATTTCATTAATTTTTATTCAATAATATATTGCTTTACTCATTATTATTATTAATTACTACATAATTACTATATAATTTGCAACAAATAAAAATCAACACACAATATTCCATAACTTATTACCATTATATTACTAGAGGCCCAGTGCACAGATTTGTGCACCAGTGGGGTCCCTTGGCCTGGCCTGTGGGGATAGGCCAAAACTGGCTCTCCAACATCCCCCAAGGGGCCCCAGATTGCAAGAGGGCACAGGCCAGGCCAAGGGACCCCACCAGTGCACCATCGGGCCCAGGGAGGGGCCATGGGTGGGCTGCAGGGTATGTCTGGCCCATCCAAATCAGCTGGACCCCAACAGCAAGCTAATCTACCAGTTGGAGCATCTGTCCCCTGGTGGCCAGTGTGTCTTAGCGACTGGTCGAAAGGTGGAATGGTTGGACACAGCATATTAGGCTTTTATTATCTATACTAATAATAGAGGAATATGTTAACTGTCCAGGACACCATCACAGTAACGACTGAACAGCAGGCTGCATGAGGCAACAAGGCCGGCAGGGGGGTTAGGGAGGGATGATCAAATGACTGAACAGCAGGTTGTGTGGGGAGACTGGGCCAGAAGGGGGGAATTTGGGGACGACCAGGCTGGCAAGGGGGCAGTGACGGGTGACCAGGCCAGTGGGGGGGGGGGTCCCGGTTTGGAGAGGGTACAGGCTGGGATGAGGGGACCCCTGCCCCATGCATGAATTTTATACATCAGGACTCTAGTATAGGATAATCCTAATATATAAAAACCCTGGGTCATAATGACTGGTAATGACTATGGCTCAACCAACCGGAAGTCAGTCCTGCAGCCATAGCAACCCAGCACTGACTGCTGAGGGGGCTGTGAATCAGGGCCAGAGAGAGGCCTGAAGAGAGAAGCAGGGACTGATCCGTTGCCTCTATGGCAGCTTTTTATTAGCACTTGCCTCTCTCTTTCTCTCCCAGTCTGGCCAGCAGCCACACCTCCATTTCTCCACAGGCCTCCACCAGGGCTGCTGATCAGACCCACCTTTCTGATCAGGCCTGTTAATAGCCCCAGAGATGCTAACTGGCATAGAAACTGACCAATCAGAACCAAATCTGGGTGAAGTGTGAGGAGCCAATGGCTGGCGAGGAGGCGGAGCTTTTGATGATGACTGGAATAGGAACCGACCAATCAGAACCAAATTGGCCAGCAGAGGAGGGCAGTTGGGGTGAGCTCAGGCCTGCATGGAAGGGCAGTTGGGGGCAAGATCAGGCTGTCAGGGGAGAGCAGTTGGGGGTGAGATCAGGCCGGCAGGGGAGGGCAGTTAGGGGCGATCAGGCAGGCAGGCAGAGGCAGTTAGGGGTGATAAGGATGGCAGACAAAGGCTGTTAGGGGTGATCAGGCAGGCAGGTGAGCAGTTAGAACCAGCAGTCCCAGATTGCGAGAGGGATGCCCAACTGCTGGTTAAACTGGCAGTTGGACATCCCCCAAGGGGTCTCCAATTGGAGAGGGTGCAGGCTGGGCTGAGGGAACCTCCCGTCCCCCCCGCCGTGCATGAATTTCGTGCACCAGTTAATACATTGTGTTAATGTAAAAACATTCAAACCTGTAAAGAATTTTTGTTAGTTTATTTGAGCCAAACTGCTAACAATTGCTAGGAGCAGAATCTCAGCATATTGGGATAATGCTATTCTGGAGCATATTCCAGAAAATGGCAGCTTTTCATCTTATTGTATACATTACAATCAAAAGGAGATATAAGTGGGCTACATGAAATCCATGGTGATAGATTAGGGAGTCCAGAGAAAGCAAAGCAGGAAACCTCTGGGATTGCATAAAAAGTAAAATGATAGACACATACTTCTTTTACTCAGCTAGGTGCAGGATAGTTAACAGTCAACAATTAACATGGTAACAATAACAATGAAGGAATTTATGGTATCCTGGGCATTTGGTTGTGCCCCATGGGGTCCAGAAAAAGGGAAGTTACAAGTTACTCAGACATTTCATAGATATGTTATCTTAGATGCAAAAAGACAATAGACTCAATTAAAGTAAAGATTGACCTTGTCAGGGAAGATACTGGCCTAGGACATGACTGCCCTCTATAACTGCTTTTAGTTAAAGTTTAATTTCAGACCATCCTTTGTGGTTTCTTTAAGTCTCTGAGTTTGCAAGACTGCCATGCAGACCTCCCCTGAGCTTGTCAGGTTATCACGTGGCTCCTTTTGTCCACAAATCTTTAATAATAAAAGGGTAATATGCAAATTAACCACCACTCCATGACAAAGATGGCAGCACTCGTAGCCACTAAGATGGTGGTGCCCATAGCCACAAAGATGGTGGCACCAACCGGAGCCACGGAGCTGACCAGAGTGGGTGGGATGCTTGGCTTCCTTTGTCACCCCAGGGACGAAGGAAGGCAAGCCTCCCGCAAGCCCCAGCCAGCTAACTGAGGGCCAGCCTCTGGGCGGTGGCCACGAAGCTGGCTGGAGGGGCGGGAGGCGGCTCCAGCCCAGAATGAAGGCAGGAGGTGGCTCCGGCCCGGAGCCAAGGTGGGAGGCGGCAGCCAGAGCAAAGGCCCGGGTCCCAGGTGCCGGAGGGAACCCGGTGCCAGCAGCCAGGGGAAGGAAGGCCTATTCTTGCACGAATCTTCGTGCATCGGGCCTCTAGTGTTATAATATTTTATCTCATTAATTGTATTTTTTTTTTACAGAGTACCGCTCTTTTCTACCTTGCTGCTTTTAAGATCTGCTTTCAGGCTCTGCTGTTCTGTGAGTTCACACTAATATGTTTAGGTATGTATTCCATTAGTTCTAGGAAATTTCTGTCAAATATTTTCTCTCCTCCATTTCCCCTGTTCTTTTATGGAACTCTGGATAAATCTACTTTACATCTGTTCTGTCGTCCACTTATATTAATTAAATTTAAAATGTTTTCCGCATAAAAAATTGTTATGGTTTCCACCTGTTCCACAGCTTGGACTAATGTCTGGGGAGTGTGTAATGTGTAAGCAACTGCCCTGGGGATGAGTGCAGAAGTTCAGGTGGAATTCCCAAGGCCAAGGGACTGCAACAGCACCCGCTCATGGCCACTGGATTAAGGAGGTCTCTAATCATGCCCAAGAGTGAGCCTTTTGAAGAGGTCCTAACCAAGCTTGGCCTGTGGAGGCTGGTGAGGTAGAAGCCCATCTTCTTGATGAGTTTCACTTCCTGCCCTAGGTAGTGGATTCAAGAAGTCACAGTCATGTGGGGCTGAGCTAGCAGAGCCCAGAGGGTGCAGATCTGGCAGGATCAGCTTCAGATTCTTTCCTAGAACCAGGAAGGCCTCCAAGGTGTCCGACGTGTGACCTGATTCACCTTGAGAAAGCTTCTGGTTATCTTTTGAGAAGGCTCTGTTGCCACTAAAGATTTCCAGAGACACTTGGTACCCTTGTATTTCTGCCTTGCCAAGTCAAAGGAGTGGCACACACCCTTTAGAGCCATGCATGTAATCCAAAGAGAGTTAGATGTTGGAGCTTCACAAATACAGATTGTCCAGGTAGTGAAAGGTGGCCTGAGCTTCATTTGAGTAATTCTGGAGGCTTTGGGAGTTTTTGCTGGAAACAAGGCTCTAACCACAAAAGACAGAATTAGCTGGTCTTACACGCATGTGCTGTCTGAGAGGTAGCCTAGGTGCTGAGGCTGGACAGGAGACAGAGCCTAGAAGTAGCATATGCCTGAGATATCTTCCATCCAAACACCGTTGAATCAAGGGATAGATCTGTGGGGGCCTTCAAATGCACCATCTCTTCATTATTTTACATTTTGACCTACTGACTTGCCTCTCTGTATCTCATTTTTAACAATTTCTTCAGATATATCAGCCAAATCTCAATTATTTAACCAATTTTATATTCAATTTCTTTAGGTTTTAGTAGATCCTTTTCCTAATCTTCCTAATTATTCCCAATTATTCCTTAAGGTCCAAAATTTATTAATGCAAATTATATTGCAGTTATCGGACCCTGCCCTTAGGATAACCTTGTCTCCCCCATTTGCTTACTATTTGCTATTTGGGAGATGGAATGTTTGAAGAACAAAAAAGCCGTAAAAGTATGTTATACCTATATAGTTTTTTTCAACTATATGTTCACCATATAGTTGTTTTCAGCATTTACTCCACCTTACTATTAGAAGCAGAATTCTCTGGGTCCCTTCATATCCCCAATGTCAGTAAACTAAAAATCCAGTATATGGAGATGTTTATTGAATTGAGGCTTATTACTTTTGAAAAAGGAATGGAGGAGCCGCTATTTTCATAGATCCTACAGGTGTAGAGAATTACATTTCAATAGGCTAATGAAAAAGTCTCATGACCGTCGTCATCATTAAAAGGCCCCAAAATGCAGGTGTTCAGTAATAGAACCTTAACAGGGGCACTTAAGGCCTACCAATGTCTCCTAGTTGTTCTTAGAGACGGAAATCTTCACTGCATTTCAAAGCCATGCCAAGTCTGGCCCCGTAATCAATTCACACTATTCTCACTCTCTTTTCTAAAAGACTTTATTTTCTAGAGTAGTTAACATTTACAAAAAGCTAAGCAGATAGTACACAGTTAGTTCCCTTTCCCTAGAGTTTCCACTATTCTTGACATCTTGCATTAGTGTGGTATATTTGTAACTGATAAGCCAATACTGATACATAATTATTAATTAAAGTCTATATTTATGTTAGTTTCTCTGTGTTGTACAGTTTGACAGGTTTGACAAATGCATGTCATGTATCCACCATCACATTATCATAAGGTTATAATCTAAATACCCTAACAATCCCATTCTCCAACTTTTCACCTCTTCCTACTCTAGATTCCTGGCAACAACTGATCTTTCCACTCTCTCTATAGTCATATATATGGAATCATACCATACGGAGCAATGTGCATTTAAGGGTATTCCATGTGTTTTTGTGATTTAATAGCTTATTTGTTTTTGTCACTGAAGAATATTCCAATATATGGATGTACCACAGTTTGTCCACTCACCTACTGAAGGACTGTGAATATTTCCCTCTTTTCTGCACCCAGCACGGCTAGAGAGCAATCAGGTTCCTGAGTAGGGGCTGCTGGGGATTGAGAAAATGAAAGAAAGAGACAGACTCAGAGATGGAAGGAAAAAGCTGGGGCCAGGTGGGACCACTGTCCTCTG
>NW_006285939.1:2283627-2285133 GCF_000327345.1 Myotis davidii
TGCCACTGGATTCAACTGACAATAATTAAAGAAATGCCCATGTGCCTTCCCAGGTGCTCTCTACAAAGGACATCTTGATTGCTTCCAGTCTGGGCAATAATGGATGAAGCTGCTATACCATTCATGTGCAGGGTTTTCTGTGGACATACATTTTCAAATCATTTGGGGAAATATGTAGGAATGCAATTACTGGATCAATGACAAGACTATGTCTACCTTTGTAAGAAACTGCTAAACTGTCTTCCAAAGTGGCTGTACCATTTTCATTCTTACCAGCAATTAATGAGAGGGCTTGTATATCCACATCCTCACCAGCATTTGGCATTGACAGTGTGAATTCTAGCCATTCGAATACATGTGTAGCAGTGTCTCATTGTTGATTTTCAATTTTATTTTTTTAATTAAAAAATTCAATTACATTTGACATACAATATGATGTTTCAGGTGTACAACTTAGTGATTAGACATTTATATAACTTATGAAGTGATCACCGATAAATTAGGTACCATCTGACACCACACATTTCACTGTTGTTTTAATTTGCAATTTCCTAGTAATATATACAACATTGAGCATTTTTCCTTTTTTAATTTATATTTTACTTTAATTTTTATTTATTTATTATTTTTAATCCTCACTCAAGGATATGTTTTTATTTATTTTTTGGAGAGAAAGGGAGAGGGAGGGGTGGAGAGAGAGAGCGTGAGAGAGAAACATTGATCAGTTGCTTCTCATAGGCACCCCAACTGGGAATCTGAACCTACAACCTTGGTATGTGCTCTGATCGGGAATCAAACCCGCAACCTTTTTGGTGTACAGGATGACACTACAACCTGAACAAGGGTGAGGAGTATTTTTTTAAAACACAAGTTTTTAGAGCAGTTAGGGTTACAGCAAAATTGAACAAAAGGTAGAGATTTCCCATATATTCCCAGTCCCCATATATGCACAGCCTCCTCCTCTAGCAACATCCTGCACCAGAAAGGGACATTTATTATAACTGCAAAACTGACATGGATACACAATAATCACCCAAAGCCCATGGTTTACATTAGGGCTCACTCTTAGTGTTATAGCTACTCCAATCTATAATAATAAAAGCATAATATGCAAATTGATTGAACAGCCGAACAGCGGACGACCTTCCGGATGACCTTCCAGATGAAGCCAGGGCGGGGCTGTGAGGGCCAAGGCAGCCAGGGCTTGGAAGGCCTACTCTTGCACGAATTTCGTGCATCGGGCCTCTAGTAAATTTAATAAAATTTTTTAAAAAAGAAAGATGCTCAATGTTATATATCATTAGGAAACTGAAAATTAAAACAAGTGATATGTACAGAGGTGGGCAAAAGTAGGCTTACAGTTGTGAGTACATGAAAGTTTATTCTTAATTATTATATTACTAGAGGCCCAATGCATGAAGATTCATGCAAGAATGGGTCTTCCTTCCCCTGGCTGCTGGCACCGCCTTCGCTCTGGCCCAGAGCCGCCTTTCCACCTTGCCACAC
>NW_006285939.1:2285405-2287255 GCF_000327345.1 Myotis davidii
GGTGCCTGCGAATGCAAATTAACCCATCTTTGTTGGGTTAATTTGCATACTCACTCCTGATTGGCTGGTGGGCATCATGAAGGTGAGGTCAATTTGCATCTTTCTTTTATTAGTGTAGCTTTTCCATATGAACAACTGTAAACTTACTTTTGCCCACTCCTGTGTGGTGTCAGATAAATGCTAGATTTATCAGGGTGATCACTTTGTAAGTTATGTAAATGTTGAATCACTATGGTGTGCTCATGAAACTAATCTAATATTGTATGTCAACTAAAATTGAAATTTTTACGTTCTATGGGTTTTGACAAATGTATAATGGATACATACATCTCCTTTACTGGTATACTAAGAAGTGTGATTGCTGGATTGTATAATGAGTATATTTAGTTTTGTATGAAATCACCAAACTATTTTCCAAAGTGGCTGTACCATTTTATATTTCCACCAGCAATGAAAGAGAGTTCTTGTTGCTCCAATTTGGAGCATTTGGTGTTGTCAATGTTTTGGATTTTCACCATTCTAATAGGCGTGTAGTGGTTCTTCTTTTTAACTAGAGGCCTGGTGCACAAAAAACTGTGCATTGGCAGGGGGGCGTTCCTCAGCCCGGCCTGTGCCCTCTCAGAGTCTGGGACCCCTTGGGGGGATGTCCACCTGCTGGCTTAGGCCCGCTCCCTGGGGGGGGATTGGGCCTAAGCTGGCAGTCAGACATCCTTCTAGCAGCCCGGGAGCCCTCGGGGGATGTCCACTTGCCAGTGGGGAGTCTAGGGGACTGTCTAGGGCGGGGGGGAAAATGGACACATATGTAATACCCTTTGTAATACTTTAAGCAATAAAAAAAATATTTAAAAAAAAAAGAGTTCTTTGTACATTTTGGATTCAGATCTCTTATAAGATAAGTGTCTTGCAAATATAGCTTGCCTTTCCATTTCCTTAATAGTGTCTTTTGCAAAGTTATTCATTTTAATTAGGTCTAACCTATCTATTTTTTCTTTCATGAATGGTGTTTTTGGTGTTATACAGTGGGGCCTTGACTTACAAGTTTAATTCATTCTGTGACAGAGCTCATAACTCAAATTACTCGTATGTCAAATCAACAGTAAACGAGTGAGACACGTGATGCTGGGCTGATGTTGTGGCGTTCACTGTGACATTCGCTGCACCACCTAGCGGTGGGGTATCTGAAGCTGGCTTGTAACCTGAATTTTAGCTCGCAACTCAAAGCAAAAAATCGACAGAGAGATGGCTCGTATCTTGAAAAACTCGTTAGTCGGGACACTCTTAATTCAAGGCCCCACTGTATCTAAAAACTCATCACCAAGCCAAAGTCACCTAGGTTTTGGCTTGTTATCTTCAAGAAATTTTATAGTTTTGTATTTTACATTAGTTTATGATCTATTTTTAGTTAATTCTGTGAAAGGTATAAGGTCAGTGTCTAGATTAATAATTTTTTGCATGTGGATGTTGTTTGAACATTTGAAAAGACTATACTTTCTCCATTGAATTGCCTTTGCTCCTTTGTCAAATATCAGAAGGTTTCTTCTGTTTTAGCTGGAATTACATTGTCTTAGTCTGAACACTGCAGATTTAATTGATTAAGAATGAAAACAATGAGCTTAACAAATGAATTTTACTTGATATCAAAGTATTTCAAAATATGGGGACTTTGAGAACAAAACAATAAAAGGGGCCCTTGGTGAGAAGGTGGAGACCATCATGTCGGAATGTTGTAATTTCTATTAAGGTTTGTGAGAGTAACCTATAAACTTAGACATAAAAATTCAGTATTTAGGAAGAAATATATTCTCTCTAGAATTGGTAGTAGCCTAAAATATACTCTAATCTGCTGCTGA
>NW_006285939.1:2287306-2292193 GCF_000327345.1 Myotis davidii
TGAAGCACAATTTCAGAGTATACATTTATTCCACAGATACCATATTTCATTAATTCCAAAATGAACTTTTTCTTCATATTGTGACACCTGAAATCCAAATACTTACAAAATTAATGGAATATCGTATTCTAATTTGCAGTAATTTTAAAAAATGGTACATAAAATAAAGGTTTTATAATCTATGGGAGGACTTCTTAGCTGGATATAACAGTTTAGCTCTCACATAAATCATCCTATACTTTTCACAGTGTTTTAAAGAACTTTTCACTTAGTCTTGGGGCTGGGTAAGAAGGGAAAAATATGGAGCTAGAATAAAGAAATAAAATATAACTATGAATGTTTACCAAAGCATAGAATGGGTTAGAGAGGAAAGAGGAAACTAGTATCAACAGAAATACAGCCAGACACTTCAGATCTAGGGAGATGAATAAAAATCTTAGTTACTATGGCAAAGAACTTGGTTAATAGTAAGTGGCTGCCTTTAGGTTCCAAATCCATTAACCTCTCAAAAAAGTTACAGACATTGGCCAAGCCCCCTTTTTTCCCTGCCAATGCTGACACCATCTACCCAAACTCCTCATTTTTAGGATTTTACCTCCAATAGCTTTTCCTGACACTGACTATAAACCAGAACTTCTATGGTATGGTTTACAATTATTTTAGAAACTGAAATAAATGCTTTTGTGATTAAACTCTACTCTCCATTAACACAGAATTGGTATTGGTTTTTACTTAAGACATTATTAGTTTGTTGCCAGTTTTAAAGGGACACAACTGTAAATAAGATTTGAAACAGAGGCCCTGATAAAGCTTAAACGGAATCCTTTTCCACAACTCCAGTTTTATTTAGACTTTATGTGGTTGCACAGACATACTTAGAGAAGATATATTTATATTACATATAAATATAGATAATGAGAGTTTCTGACAAATGATTGTTAATGAAAATTTATTAACCATATAACCTTGAATACCAGAGAAACTTCAATATGAACAAATCAGCACTAAGTTCCCAGTTCATAAACTTTGGTTGTATGATGATGCCTTAAGCACCAAGGAACAAACAATAATCCTAATTTAAAAAGAAAAAAAAATCCTAAGAAACAAAAAATCCTTCAACTCTCTTGAATCTAGTTTTTTAAAGCATCATTTGGGGAAATTCTCTCTTATTCTACCTTTTTTTCCATCTTGGTCAGTTTCTATAACCATTATCAATAAAAATTGATGAGGGAAAAAAGGACAGAAAAACTATAACAGATAAAGATGATGTCTCAAAATAGGTATTTCTGGAAATTATTCTGTCTTAAATACAAAACTGTATTAACTTAGGAGATTTGAATTATATAACATGAATGAAAAAAGCCCAGCTCTTAGTTTTCTAAAGTCAAAATCTCAGACAATGTAATCTTAACAAGAGCTGGGATGAGAGGCCTCTGGAGAGAGCTTTAGCAGACCCAGCTGAAGAGACTCGTGGACTGCAACTTCTTCCCTGGCGCTGCTGGGTCTGTGGTACAGAGGCCATTGGTATAATACACAGGCATCAAAAAAGAGACCTGATGAGATGAGCCCACCCTTTCATGGGACTTCCCAAGAAATCTGACGGGCAAAAGGAAGAACAATCAGAGTGGAGATTGAAACAGGAAAAGTGAAAAAAATATATATCTAAGTTTACACAAGTCCAGATGGAGGGGACTTGGATGTACAAACTGACAACTGCATACGCGGAGAAGGGATGGCATCCTCGCACACAAGTGTGGATTATACACACATTCTATTAAGTCAGTTCATATGTTACACCTGACAATTCACACAGGCTGTTTCTGCGAGGAGGTGGAAGGCGGTTCTAGTCACTCCGCTCCTCAGGCCCCAGTCCTTTGTCCTGGCTGGTTGGTGGTCTCCGCACAGGACTCAAAGGCCTGGTATATGAATGGGTAAAGCTTCATGTCTGGTCCGGGGGTGGAACAGTTTCTACATTCTTCATTGTAATAGCGTAGCAATAGCTTATATACTTCTCCTGGGGAGTAAAGGGCAAGACCAATTTGCACATTAAGGTATATATATATAGATGGATGAAACTACTAAACAACACTCAGTTTTATCTTAATATATGTTTAAATTTGAAAAGAAAGTATAAATTTCATATGCCTGGAAGGCTTTCCTGACATAAAGATAAAATTTTAAAAATACCTTAAAGAAACTATTTATTAGCTCATGATTCCAACAGGCTATATACAGGGTGGGGCAAAAGTAAGTTTACAGTTGTGGGTACATGAAACAGAGTTCATTCTTGTATTATTATGTATTAATTACTGTGCTATTTTCCATCCGACAACTGTAAACTACTTTGCCTCCGTGTGTCGCACATTATCCACGCACCCGCTGAAGTCTGAAGCAGCTCTGATTCTGCACTGGGCTCCCATGGCAGCAAGGCCTCTCCTGCCCAGCGGAAATACTAGGTGAGCAAGCTGGCATGTCTGCTAAGCAGAGCTCAGAATGAGGCTTCTCAGGATTGAACTTGCCCCCTACGCTTCCTTCCTTTAGTTTTCTGTATACACAAACATAAAAGTGGACACTAACCCCAGCTTCTTAGCCTTTACTTTAATAAGATGATATACCCTTTCAAAACTGTGAATGACACTTTGCCAGAAAACAATGATCCTACCAATGACGCCTCTCTAAAACTTTGCCTCCCCTCCTCAAAAATCACACTTGATTTTTTTCTTATTCACTGTGATCCATCCAGATTTGGCAGGCGCTCCTCCTAAATCCATTGGATAGCAGTGTCAAGACTGTCTCCTACTTACCAACAGTCAGTTTCCTTTCGGTAAGAAAAGTGTGCATGCTGTAAATGTCTCTCATCAATTCCGAGTCCCCAAAGGTGAAATAAACCACATCCCGCTCAGCTACCGCAGCTGCCAGTATCTGTATTAAGGCTGTGGCAAGAGAGAAAACACAGCTATATTATGACACTTCCATGAAGACACTGTTAGTTCTTTCAACCAGCTAAATTATAGCTGGTGTGCCTGAGAGGAATCCTGCATTAAAAGATTTATAAACCCGATAGACACATTAGAAATGGCAAATACAGGGTGGGCATAAATCATCTACTTGTGTGACTGTTCAGACCTGCTGCTGAATTCCCATCAAGCACCTTTGTGGGAAGACAAGGGAAGGGCCATTTTGAGGCAGCAGAGCTAAGGCACTAAGGTGGTATTTCTTCTTGCTTATACTAATCTGGAACTAAATTGTTTGTGTTTGCTTACCTGATATTTTGTCTCATTGCACAGCCACTGGTCTTTGTGCCACAGGAGTCTCTGTGATTTTCCTTGACCAGTATACTTGGGAGGCTGCAATGCTCTCATTAACCCTCAGCAAGCATCTCACCCCTCCTGCACTCCCACCCCTACCCAATCACCGCAGCCTGGGGTGACTGCTACTGAGAACACTGGACATAACTCTGCGTGCTGGGATGAGAAATCACTCAGAGCCACTGTCTGTCTCCAGGGATCGAAGTTACAAATCACTGAGACTCAAGGATGTTTCCAAAAATTAAGTTTCTTGTAATCTTCATCTCAATAGACAAAATTTAATTTAAATAATAACAACAAAACTGAACACAGGTATAATAAATGCCCTTTTCTAGTTATATATCTTTTTCCTTAAAAATAAAAGGTGGAAATAAAACTAAAAGTTTTAGTATGGTTTTGAATTTTGAGAGCATGTTAATATTATACACTTCAAAAAATAAAATTAAAACAGTAAGAATGGGGCCCTAGATGGTTTTCTCAGTGGTTAGAGCATTGGCCTGTGGACTGAAGGGTCCCTGGTTCTATTCCAGTCAAGGGCACATGCCCAGGTTGTGGGCTCAATCCCCAGTGGGGGTGGGGGAGGGCACGTGCGTGTGGGAAGCAGCCGATCAATGATTCTCTCCTCTCAGTGATGTTTCTAACTCTCTCTCCCGCTCCCTTCCTCTCTGAAATCAATAAAAATAATTTAAAAAAATCAAACCCAGAAAGAATGAGAATGATGCCCTAGCCAGTTTGTCTCAGTGGTTAGAGTGCCGGCCTGTGGAGTGAAGGGTCTTGGGTTCTACTCTGGTCAAGGGCACGTCATACCTCGGTTGCAGGCTCACCGACGGGTGCCAGATGCCGAGCTCACAGGTGGCTAACGCAGCTGCAGGGGCGCAAGACTCTCCCACAGACACTCCCCCTGCGCGTTCCTCCCCCATCGGGACTGGGATCAGGACTGGGATTGGGACTGGAATTGGGACGGATAGGGACTGACTGGGGTGTGTGTGTGGGAGGCAACCAATCAATGTGCCCCTCTCACATCAATGTTTCTCTCTGTCTCTCCCTTCCATTTTCTCTAAAAAACCAATGGAAAAAATATCCTTGGGTGAGGATTAACAAACAAAAAGAATGGGAATGAGGAGAAACCTATAATGGAAAGCAAGTGAAAACAAATGAGCCAAATTTTATTTCAAAAGAATAACATAACTACACTGAAGGGAAAGGAAAAAGGAAGGATGAAAGAAAGAACTAATGTAACTTATGAACACAATATTTGACTAATATACCTTCAGTATTGGGCATGAGGGAAAGAATTACAAACTGCCCACTCTTTTTACTAGGTTTGCTTACATAGTAGTACAGGCAAAGCAATTCTGAAAGTATTTTAGATACATTTCAGGATTGAGCAAATGAGTAAATGTTGATACTGTTAGGAGCTGGGGTTCTCTCTAGTGGGAAAAGACAAATAACTCTGGGAGGAGATACATTGTAATGGAAGACACCGGTATGTGCTCATGACATCCTCAATTTATGCGTGTGTGTGTGTGTGTGTGTGTGTGTGTGTGTGTGTGTGAGAGAGAGAGAGAGACAGAGACAG
>NW_006285939.1:2292226-2323805 GCF_000327345.1 Myotis davidii
ACAGAGAGAGAGAGAGAGAGAGAGAGAGAGAGAGAGAGAGAGAGAGAGAATCTCCTACTTTGCTGAAAAAGTCTAAAAGAAGACATCCCAGTAGCAATGAGCATACCTAGTGCCCAGATCTTGGTATCTAACACCATTCCCCTTAAAAGGAGCAGGACTCCTCAGGGAAATGCCTGATTCCACAATAGGGACAGGACAGGTACAAGATGAGTTCAAAATATTTTTCTACACCAGAAAGTAAGGATATGTTAAAAAAAAAAAAATGGTGGGAGAAAGAATTGGTGGGAATGTGTCACATGGAGACAGGGACCAATTTGAAGAAGCTCCCACTAGCCACATCTGGATGCTAAGTACCAAAATATTAAGTACAGTAATAAATTACAAACTACTGAAAAAATATGAATTGCTGAGTCCACACTGATAATACATAATAAACAGAGAAGAGGAAGGAGAGCTCTTGCTCAGGAGAAAGCCAAAGACTAATAATCAGTAAGTTGGAGAGACCGCTAGAATGAGATAATCCTTTTTTTGCAACCATCATGGCAAAGATTGGATCCAGCAAAAATCATTAAAGGATGCTAAATCTACAGTAAATTTTGTCTTCAAGTGTCTTATTAGCTACAAGAAAGGGAAAAAAATCCAAAACCTACACAGTGGAGAGATTAGACAACATCTTTACTGGATGATCAAAATTAACATCACCAGTGGGGTCAGATGGCCATCATGTGCCTAAGACACTATCACCTGTGCAATGCTCTGAGCATGCTGAGACTCAAGCTAATCACGAGCAAACAGCAAACAAATCCAAGGAACACCGTATTCTTAAAACATGTCGATGACAGAGAAGACAAAGAGAGCTGTGGAAACGCTCCATATTCCAAAGGAGGCTACAAGTCATGACAACTAAATGTAATATCTGTCTCTAGACCCTGTACTGAAGGGCAAAACGGCTATCCATGATTTTATTAGGCCACTTGACAAAACTGGAACATAGATGATACAGTAGATAAAAATATTCAATCAAGGCATAATTATGAAATTAATAACTATAATGTGTTTTATATAAAAACTAAAGGCCCGGTGCACGAAATTCGTGCACTTGGGGGGAGTCCCTCAGCCTCACCTGTGCCCTCTCGCAGTCTGGGAGCCCTCAGGGGATGTTCGACTGCTGGCTTACTCCCACAAGGAGCAGGCCTAAGCCGGCAGTCAGACATCCTTAGCACTGCTGCAGAGGTGGGAGAGGCTCCTGCCACCACTGCTGCGCTGGCCAGCCATGAGCCCGTGTCTGGCTGAATGGCGCACCCCCTGTGGGAGTGCACTGACCACCAAAGGGCAGCTCCTGCATTGAACGTCTGCCCCCTGGTGTCGGTGCGCGTCTTAGCGACCGGTCGCACGGCTGTTTGGTTGATTTGCATACTAGCCTTTTATTATATAGGGCATTTTACTCTTTTTTAAAAAAAATATATTCTATTGATTTTTTACAGAGAGGAAGGGAGAGGGATAGAGTTAGAAACATCGATGAGAGAGAAACATTGATCAGCTGCCTCCTGCACACCCCAATTGGGGATGTGCCCACAACCTTTGAGAGGAATCAAACCTGGGACCTTTTAGTCCGCAGGCCGACGCTCTATCTTTCAGAGAGGAAGAAGGAGAGAGGGAGATAGAAACATCAATGATGAGAGAGAATCGTTGTTTGGCTGCTTCCTGCATACCCCACCCTGGGGATTGAGCCTGCAACCTGGGCATGTGCCCTTGACCAGAATTGAACCCAAGACCCTTCAGTCCACAGGCTGACGATCTATCCACTGAGCCAAACTGGCTAGGACAGAAAATATTTTATTCTTAGGAAGCACAAACTAAATATTTAAGAAAAGGGGCACAATGTACATAACAAGCTCAAATGATTCAGAAAAAAATTATATGTGTGTACATATATGCATACATATATACACACATATGTATGTATATACACACACAGAGAGAAGTGTGTGTGTGTATAATTTTACTTTTTGTAACTTTTATGAATTCAAAATTATTTTCAAGTAAAAAGTTTTAAAAATTAAATAGGAAGGAAAAATATTTTTAGGTTAAACTAGTAAATTTGATATATTGAGTTTCCCCAGAGTTGAGAAAGAATATAAGACACTATACCACAGGCGAGATTCTAAAATACCAAAGTATTTTCTAATTTACAAACTAATATTTATTGAGTATCCACAACATGACTAGGCCTCATTAATCTCACAGTACTGAAAGCAATTAATCTCAAAATATAAATGTTTTAATTAAAACTGCTCAACCAACTTGTGCATACATTAAAGCTTCAATACACTCAATTTCAAAAGGGTCCTAATTAACCTTAACTACACATAAATGGAAACTAATGAATCGTCATCTTCCTCTACCAAGAGGTATCACTTCTTACCTCTTAATTTGAATGAGAATTTAGCTTTAAGTATTTCCTATTTAAAACAGAGAGAGGCTGGCTGGTGTGGCTCAGTGATTGAGCATTGACCTATGGACCAGGAGGTAACACTTCAATTCCCGGTCAGGCCATATACCCAGGCTGCAGGCTCCATCCCCAGTAGGGGGTGTGCAGGAGGCAGCCAATCAATGTTTCTCTCTCACACTGATGTCTGTCTGTCTGTCTCTCTCTCTCTCTCTCACTTTCTCTCTCTCTCTCTCTCTCTAATCCTCGCCCTCCCCCTTCCTCTCGCTCTAAAATCAATTAAAAAATGCTTCACAGGCCATTTTTCCCCAGTGGACAGGCTCTTAGAGATAAGCCTGACAGAGCTACCAAAAGGAGGCCAGTTTCTAATAAGAGACACCAAGTCACATCACGTCCTTGAATTCACATCTATTTCTATTTGGGTGCCCACTGTGACATAAACATGTGTTGGACAAGTTGAGCCTGGAGACAGGAGCCCTAGTTCAGCCGTCACCCTTCTCTACCGATCAGCTCTATGACTTTCACCAAGTCAACTCTCTTTCCAGCATTTTCCCCAGCTATGCAATGGAGGGCAGATCCCTAAAGACTCTGAATGTAGAATTCCATAATCTCTGCTACAATTTTTCTCCTTTCATTGGCTTTTAGACTATAAATTTACAAATAAATTTTTCAGAAATATACATTACTCTTGACCTGAGATGCATCAGTAATCACTAACAAAATATTATTTTAAACAGAATTGTCTTTAGGCCCCACTAGGCACAACATCCCCAAGGCCTTTGTAAATTGAGAGAATTGTGTCCTCGGAGTGAAGTGAACTCTCTTGCATCACAAGTCTAATAGGATATGTGGACTGACTCCAAGTGTGATATAAAAGCATCAAATTCTAACTTCAAGCACAAGTAGGTGCCAAAATAATCATTTAAATTAACCTGCAGGGAGCTTGGTTTTAATTTTCTTTTTGGCATCGATGTTAAGCTATGAAAGAAGTTCAAATAAATATAACATAAAAAAAAAACACAATTCACAGTGTCCTCCTGCATCAGATGAACCAAATAAAAATTGAGTAAAATGATGGATATTCGTACCTAGGTGTGGGTTGTAATATCAGCATGCAACATTAGTAACAACTGCTAACAATGAGCTCCTATCTCATAGCATGTTGGACGGTAAGCACAAACTCAAGATTTACAATGATTAACTCACTTAATCTTTACAAAAACCAAATAAGGTAAATATCAGTATTATCTCCATTTTGAAAGTAAGGAAATATAGCCACCAAAGATTAAGTAATTTGTTTAAAGTCATAGAGCCAAGAAGGAGTGGGCTGAGAGTCGCCCTGGCAGTCTGACTGAAAACCTCCCGCCCTCACACTATGCTGCCAAGCTGCCCTGTCATTCTGGTCTACTCCAAGCAAATGTACCAAACGCCAGTCAGGAGAACTGCCTCCGACTGTTTATGTTATTTGAATGCACGCTGGCAAGCAGGCTGAAACAGCGCCATGTGCAAGTGCTGCTACTGACGTCCTTCTCATTAACCCCAGCTGTTTTGTTAGCTCACGGGCTCGCTTATCTGAAAAGCTACCAGCCCACAGGCTTCGGCTCACTCTTCCAGGCCAGCTCCTATTCTCTAATTGGTCTTGTCCTCTGGTGCGGTTCTTAAGATTTTTAATCTTGACACCACCTGCCCCCGCCTCCAATCCCCCAAAGGACATAACTAAAGGCTCAATTGTTGGTCCTTTCATTTGCTTTAAAAGCTCTCTCTCTACAAGAATTCAACCACCATCTCTAGAATGCCATCTCCAAATCTAGATCCAGATCCAGAGTTTGGCCAATAAATAGCAAGAGCACAGACACTGGGCTCTTGGGCATCAATCCTGCTTTCAATCTCAGCACTGCCACTTGATATCTTTGTGACCACAGGCTAGTTACTTACTCCTCTATTCCTTATCACACATCTAAAGCGACAAATAAACCTACTGAATAGGCTGTTATGAACTAAAGTAAGAAAAGCGCTTAGTACAATTCCTGGAACACAAAATACATTCAACATGTTTAACAACAACAACAACATATACTGGTTTTTGAGGATGACAGACCAAATCTGAATGTGGGCTCTGACATTTACTAGTTGTCTCTTTTGAACAGTTTATTAGCCTCTCTAAAAACTTTGGTCTCCTCATCTTAAAATGAGGCTACAAACTGAAGGGTAACTATTCAAATTAAAGAACAGAATGCAGCATTTCTTAAACCTGTCTGATTGTCAGCAACTCCTGGAGTGAAAAAAAAAATCCAAAAGGCATTTTCCAGATTCACTAACTCAGTGGCATCTTCCAGGTGCTCATAACAACTATTCCGCTACCGTATTTGCCGGCGTATAAGACGACTGGGCGTATAAGACGACCCCCTAACATTTCCACTCAAAATACAGAGTTTGTTATATACTCGCCGTATAAGACTACCCCCTCTTCCGCACACCTTCCACACACCAAATAAAAGGTAAAACAATATCAGATTTGATTTTAACATTTTAATTTATATTCAAATGCTTATGACATGCAGGAAAACTGTCACAAGGCTGTATGTAATCAAACATATACATAAAACAGTGCAAGTTTATTACCGGTAAACATACCGGTAATTCACTAAAGAAAACACACTCTATAGACTGGTACCGTAGATGCTTCTCAGGAACACAGGCAAGCAGCCCACAACCTAGAGGGACTGTCAATGATAGAAGTAAGATAACAAATAGAGGGAGAGAGCAAGTGCCGGGCAAGTCCCTAGCAAGTTTGCTGGCGTGACAGTTTCACCTTAAAAGCCTTCAAACTCCTCTTCATCATCTGATATTAAAAGTTCATCAACGACATCTTGGTGCCATGATAGGGATGATAGGGGTTTGACTGGTCGACATTTTCTATGCTGTACTGTACAATGGGGCAGTATGGTGGTTGGCTGTTGGCTGTATACTAAGCCTGATTTGATTGGTCCCTGCTCCCTGTTTGCCCGCCCTGTCACTATAGCAGTCTGGTCCACCCTTGCATCAGCATCTCCCTGGGACCTCACTAGTGCGCAAGTGCGAGCTCTTCAACATTCTAACAGGCACCATGATAGCGCAAAATCGCGAATCTTCAATGCATATGTAAAGAAATATACGGTAACCCGAATTTACCACACTCGCAAAATCGCATAACAGCCGAGCATACACCCAGCAGCGCTGCTGATGCCTGTACGGTATGTGGAATGAAGTGGGCGGGCATCGGGAGGCCACTATGGCACGGGGCAAGCACTATGGGCAGTCTATCTGAAGTGTACCTGGCGTATAAGACGACCCCCCACTTGGAGGCATATTTTTCAGGGCCAAAAAATCGTCTTATACGCCGGCAAATACGGTACCTCTAGTCACTACGAATGCAGTTATCATACAAGACCCCATCCTAAGCCCGGATCCATAGAAGAGAACAATGCAGAAAGATTAAGAAAGGAATGCTTATCAAGTGTGTAGGTGCAAGGCTGTGAGATAAATGGAGAGTATGATGTGTTCTGACAAAAGATAACAAAGAGAAGAGGAACCTGTGGTAGACAAACTGGGGTGAACTGGCCCATAATTCTATTTTTCGACCTTCCATTTCTAAGTAGGCACCCCTTTCCCACTTCCACAACCAGACCTCCCACAAACGCCAGCCAAAGGGATAGGCAGGCCAACCACAGCATGGTAGCAAATGATTTATCCAGCATTGTCCTGGTTCCAACCTTTTCTAGAATATTGGTTTTTCTGGAGTTTAGCTAGCTTGATTCCAAAATAGCAAAATAACTAGTAAAGATATCATTTAGGTTTGCTATAAATGGGATATAAATTATGAAAGAAAACAAATTTATATACATTTCTATAATCTCAGAAAACTTTGTTTAATGTAAATATATAAATATAAATATATATATATGTATATAAATATATATATATATATTTGGAGATTTGTATTCAAATTGGGGAAGACACAAGTAATTTACATGGGGTGTTTAGGAAATAATCAAGTGAGAGACTGGTTATCCTCTTAACGTCATTAGGGGATGTGTTCCGTGTTTAATGACTCCCTGATTACAATGATTTGGTCCAAGGGAGGGGAAGCTGATCCAAGTTGGTCAAATTAGAATATTTCCACAGAATTTTTAATTAAAGGAGTCCCCTTTACCTTAGGGACTCAACTGCAATACTGTAGCCCTGGAACTATTCGGTCACGGCTTCTGCCATGTGGAGATGACCAATGCAAGAGAACGAGGCCCATCATCTTTAAACAACACACACGAAAGGAAGCATCTGATCTCAGGATGCCAACTCTACACCGCCTCTCAGCCACATCAGCCAATAAAATTCCCTCTCATACTTAAGTGATAAGGTACACGAGTGTCTTTTGTAACTGAAAGAATCCTAACACAGAACTATTTTGCAGGGTGGGGGAGTGGGGTGGGTGAGAAAGGGGGATTTTTGTGGAATAGTTAGCACTAGAGTGGAGTCTTAAAGAAAAAGAAATTAGCCAGATATAGACAGTTTAAAAATATGCAAAATGGAAAAAAATGGGCAAAACTGTAATCTAACGAAAGGCACACAGAGGTTGTTGAGTAAGTTTGTTAAATAGAAATATTGTATTTGCAAGTCACTTTTGGGTAGTGAAAGTCAACATCAAGATACATTTTAATTATGCTAAACTAGCAAAGGCATAGTCTCCCACAAGTTAGGTAATACAATATGGAGACATAAAAAATAAACACTGAAGGAAATGCAAAAAGAAATAGACAAAAACACAATAAAACAAAAAGAACTTTAGTCACCACTCTATTGTTCTTGCTGCCCTCAATCCCATCACAAAGCAAAGCAACAAAATCAGAATGATAAAGGTCTGATCTAATGGTGTAGAATCTAATAGACACAGAGTAAGTGCTACACCATTCAGAGGCAACTTTCAACTGCCAACATAATATCTGCAACAACTGACTATGTTAGGCCACAAATAAAAGCTTAAAACTCTGCAAAAAGTAGAAATAATATTATCTACATCTTTGAATACCATGCAATAAAATCCGAAATAAGGGATAAAAGAAACATTAAAAAACACAACAACCATTTAGAAATGGTTTTAAATTACCTCCTAAAAATCACATGGGTGCCAGGTGGTACACTTAGGGCAGGAGCCCTCTCCACAGTCTCCACTGAGATGAGATAAATAAAGCATCAAAAAGCCACATTGCTTCCACCTTAATAATAAGAAAAGGCCAAGTGAGCTACAGAATCCTAACTTTTCCTGAGTCTACCAGGGAGCCGAGTTTGCAAAGTAACTGAAGTATGACAAGCTCCTTTCAAGACAAGATGAGACACAGACAGTATAATTTCTGAAAGAGCACAGAAAAAAAGAGGTGGCCACCATAGAAATGGGTAAGAATAAATCAAAATGTTAAAAGTCAAGTATGGAGTGAGGGGTCACTTTGGAACAGCCAGGAGCCCCCAAAATAAGAAGAGTTCACGGTCACTCAGAAGCGTTTCCGCAGGGTGCTCAGAAAGATGGGGGATCAGGGGGAGGACAGAGTGCCCCTTTGATCGCACCGGTGTGCAGGAGGCCACTGGCTGCTGCCGGGGGACAGGCACCAAGCCTTTATTCTTGTATTATTATTTATTAATTATTGTATTCAAGCAAATGATTCAATAATTATTCAAGCAACTAAAGGGGAGGAATGATCAAAAATTCTCTCCAGCCCTAGCTGGTTTGGCTCAGCGGATAGAGCATCGGCCTGCGGACAGAAGGGTCCTGGGTTTGATTCCAGACAAGGAATCTCTCTTCCCCATGTCCCTTCTTTCCTATCCTCTGGTTGCCTGGGGCAGAAAGTTGTTAATAAGTGTTTGTTGAATGAGTAAATATGTGAAAAATATTCTCTTATTAGCTATAAGTATATGACAGCAGTTCAAAATTGTTTTTATAAATTGCAAAACTCATATACAATTGGACAACACACATATTAAAAACACTTTTGCCTATTTCTGAGAAATACAAGTTTAAGGATTTACATATCCCCCCGTTTCCCCTCCTTTCTCTTGTAAGGTAGGGAGAGCACCTGATAGGTCAGAAGAGACTTCATGAGAGGGGGAGTGAGACCTAGGGACAGCCAAGGATGGCAGCAGAGAACGTTAACATTGGCCTGTGTTTAACTGCTCTCAGGGGGGTTTAGCTCCCAAATTTGTGTCACCTGTCAATACTCTGAATTGGATGAGAACCTCTAATTCTCTATGTACCTGCTCTATCTCCCTAACGTGAGTTCATTAGCAAACATCTTTCTTGGTGCTCTCCTCCCTTGGAGATTAATTTAGGATTTAAATGTCCCTTTGTTCATGTCTGTGATGTGACCAATGAGAAGGTGGGCTTATAAAAGAGGAGCTTATACTATTCTGATGGCTGACTTGTAAAAATTGTAATATGATTGACCTATAAAATTATATTAGTTTTAGGTATACAACATAATGTTTCGATATTTGTATATATTGAGAAATAAATGATCACCACTGTAAGTATAGTTAACATTCACCTCCATACATAGTTACAAAAATTTATTTTCTTGTGATGAGAACTTTCAAAATCTACTCTTTTAGCAACTTAGAAATATACAATACAGTATTATTAACTATAATTGTTATGCTGTACATTGTAGCTCCATAGTTTATTTATTTTATAACTGAAAGTTGGTACCCTTTAAAACAAAATACATATTTTTATTGATTTCAGAGAGGAAGGGAGAGGGAGAGAGAGAAACATCAATGATGTGAGAGAATCACTGATCAGCTGACTCCTGAACACCCACTACAGGGGATCCAGCCCACAACCCATGTGCCCTGACTGTGAATTGAACCATGACCTCCTAGTTCACAGGTCAATGCTCAACCACTGAGCCACACTGGCCAGGCATGGAAGTTGGTACCTTTTGACCCTCTTTAGCAGTTTCAACCCCCACTCCCACTTCTGGCAACCACCAATCTATTCTTTGTATGTATGAATCTATGAGTGTTTTTTTGTTTTGTTTTTAGATTCCACATATAAGATCATATGCCATTTGTTTTTTTCTATCTCATTTATTTCACTTAGCATAATGCCCCCAAGACCCATCTATGTTGTCAGAAATTTTTTGTTACAAAACCAATGTATAGGAGAGGCAAAAGTAGGTTTACAATTGTTTGTATGGAAAAGAATACAATAATTAATAAATAATAATACAAGAATAAACTGTGTTTTGCATCCCCATAATTATAAACCTACTTTTGGCCCACCCTTTATGCTCACAACAGAAAAATACAGATTGAAAAGAAAAATAACATCTATATCACACAACTAGAGACAATTAAGTTAATTTTTTAAAAAAAATTTTATTGACTTTTTTACAGAAAGGAAGGGAAAGGGATAGAGAGTTAGAAACATCGATGAGAGAGAAACATCGATCAGCTGCCTCCTGCACACCTCCCACTGGTGATGTGCCCGCAACCAAGGTACATGCCCTTAACCGGAATCGAACCTGGGACCTTTCAGTCCGCAGGCCAACGCTCTATCCTCTGAGCCAAACTGATTAGGGCTAAATAAGTTAATCTTTACATACAGATAAACATAGAGAATCTCAAATGTGTGTATCATACTTGATGCTCATAGTTTAATTTAAAAAGTGATTTATATTACATATACAGCACATTTCCCCCCAATTTGGCAGATTCCAAAAGAATCCTTCCATGTCATCAGTTATATTTCAGCAATAGATCATAATGGCTGCATAATATTTCATTACATAGATGTACCATAATTTCTTTCTTTTCAAAATTAGTTTTAGTAAATAATCCCTTGCTGAAGGACACTATAATTACTTCTAATTTTTTTAATGATTATTCAAGCAAATAAAGGGGAGGGAATGATCAAAAAATCGCTCCAGCCCTAGCTGATTTGGCTCAGGGGCTAGAGCATCGGCTTGCGGACAGAAGGGTCCTAGGTTCGATTCCAGACAAGGGCACATGCCTAGGTTGCAGGCTCAATCCCCAATAGGAGGTGTGTAGGAGGCAGGCAATCAATGATTCTCTCTCATCATTGATGTTTCTATCTCTCTCTCCCTTCCTCTCTGAAATCAATAAAAACATATTTTTTCAAAAGTCACTCCAAAGTTTTAAATCTCGATAATTGAGAAAATGAATTACATAGTGAAAATCTTTAAATACTATACTTGATAGTCACCAGCAGAAGCAATCTGCAGTCTGAAAAGCTTTATGCCATAAAGAAAGAAATGGAAGAAACACATTTATAAAGCTTCCTAAATGGTCCAGCACAAACGACCAAGGCTATGGCAGACGTGGCTTCTGGATTGATGATACAAATGCACTCATTCATTTCACTTCAAAGAAAAACAGAAAAAAGTGTCTGTCATAAGATCAATAAGTCCAGAGTGAAACACAGGTTTCCTCAAATTCAGGATGATAAAGAATTTCATAAAATAAAACCTATAGACTTCAAAACACTGAAAATAACATGAAATTTTTGAGTTGATGAAAATGTGGGCAAAAGTCTTTAGAATAAAAAAATAGAGAAGATTTTTCTAAATACATCACAAAACTACAAACATGTACAAATTAACTTCATATGACAACAACCCAACAGGCTGAAAATAAGTGGAAAAAAACTAAGAAAAATACCTGCAACATATGACAGTCAAATAATTAATATTTCTTAATATAGAAAGAGCAAATAAAAAATCAAAATAACTCCTTACAAGCTAAATGGGCAGAAGACATGAAAAAGCAATTCACAAAATAAATAAAAATGGCCAATAAACACATGAAATATGTTGAATTTCAGAGAAATTAAAACGATTGACAATCTCATCTTTGTGAGCATGCCTGTGCAAAGGAAGACCAAGTAAATCAAAAGGAAATTTGCAATAAGTATAAAAATACAAACATCTTTTGAGTCATTAATCTTACTTCTAGGAATTAACCATAATAAAACAATTATATGTAGCATATATAATTATATACTGCAGTATTGCTTTTCATATAAGATAAAGAAAATAAATCAACTGTGTACAATGGAGAATTGATGAAATAAATTAAGGTACATAGGTACATACAGCAGACAAGCATTTAGCTATAAAAAATGTCAACAGCAGGTCTACATTTGTTGGTGTTGAAAGCCATCCCTGAGACTGTAATGTTTTTAAAATGAGGCAGTTTAGAGCATAGACTATATGGTGTGGTCTTATTAATGTCAAATGGTTACATAGATTATTACATAGAAGTATCTGAAAGGGTGGTCACCAAAATGTTAACAGTAAACCCTGGTGATTTTCACAAACATAAGGATAATTTTCTGAATTTAAAATATAATAAGTGTGTGTTTTTTTAAAGTATATTTTTATTGATATCAGAGAGGAAGAAAGAGGGAGCGAGAGATAGAAACATCAATGATGAAGAGAGAATCATTGATTGGCTGCCTCCTGCATGCCCTCTACTGCAGATTCAGCCCACAACCCTGGCATGTGCCCTTGACTGGAATCAAACCCAGGACCCTCCAGTCAACAGGCTGACACTCTATCCACTGAGCCAAACCAGCTAGGGCATAAATGTGTTATTTTTTATAAAAATAAGAGATTCATTTATGACAGCTCAACTCTTTTACTCCCAACAAGATGGATTTTGTCTATCTCTCCTTTGGCCATCAAGGCCAGCTGGCCATTTAGTGTTTGCTTTGTTTTCCTGTTAACTTGATAAATGTAGTAGAACAAAGACTCTGTCTGGTCTTGGTCCTGGGTTCGTAGCAGAAGCTTCAGAAGCCCTGGGAATTTCCTGAGTGCCAGTATCTTTGTTATGAGGTGACTCCTATTGGGCCCCGAGATAGCTTCAGCATTGGGACTTTCAGCCTTTGAACTTCAGGGAGTAAACAGAGGGTTGAAAATGATGTGGCCAATGTCCCAATCAATGATGCTCATGGAGGAAGCCTCAATAAAAACTTTGGACACCCAAGGTGCATGGAGCTTGCTGGTTGGCAAACACCTTGATGTGCTGGGAGAGTGCCCTGACACCACAGGGAGCGGGCATGAGAGCTTTGTGTTCTCTCCCAGATCTCACCAGTATGTACCCTTCCTAATAAAGTTGTAATAGTGCCCTCCTGGCTCCGTGAGTCACTCTACTGAACTGTTACATGAGGGGAATCGTGGACACCTCTCAACTTGTAGCCAATTGGTCAGAATTGTGTGTGGCCTGGAGGACACCCACCCCCACCTCAGACATTTGGCTAGAGTCTGAAGTAGGGGTGGCCTTGTGGAGGACTTCGCCCTTATCCTGTGAGGTCTGCACTAACTCCAGGTATTTAATGTCAGGATTGCATTGCAGCACACCCAGTTGGTTTTGGTGTCAGACCAGTTGAGTTGACAAGACCAGTAACCATCCTAAGTAATGATATAATACTATTTTCTATAACTAATACTTTTGAGAGTAGAGGACATGTCATAATCTGGTAAATGGTCAAAAGCTTTGTTGATCAGGTTTTGTGATTTTTATACACAAACAATAAAATTCAGGAATTGTTTATCTTTCTTGGGTACCCAAATGCCTCCTTATCTATGCCATCCATGCAGCTCTCCCAAGCATTACTCCCATACACTGTGCACCCCTAGTAAAGCACTTATCACTGTGTGCTGCATTTGCCTATGCCTCTCTCTCATATGCTAAACTGTGAATTCCAAAGCAGGAGCCACATATTAACTACTTTTATATTCTCAGAGCCAGCCAGTGCCTGGTCTTGAGCATGGTTTTGAGGCCAGAAACCTCAGTATCTACCTTCTTGTCTGTCTGGGTGATGCCCAATCTTGCTGGGCCAAGAGCACAGCAAATGCCCCATAAGTTTGGTAAATGAATGACTGAGTCAACAAAACAGCTCTGAACACTCATAAAAATCACTTCTGTGAAAGAACATGGCAGATCAGAGAAATAAGTAACCTCTGAAGGGAAACAGTAAATAAAAATAAGATTCCTTTAAACACAATAAGAAAAAAGAGGATAGTGTCAAGTATTCTTTTTCTCCTCTCTTAGATCTTTGTGGTCTTTTATTATGATAGAAAATCAGTTTGAAGGACTAACTTTTCTCCCTAGTCAGAATGCTATTATCCTTCTTATAACAACGTGTCTACTCACCTTTTAATCTCGCATCACCCCCAAAGGCACCACAGCCCCAGTTTCCCGTGGCCACTGCAGAAAGATTCTCTGAAGAAATCCCAGGACGGAGAAATCCACAGTAAGCCTGCAGGATTAAACAAGTATCAAAGCACATGAGTGACTGGGCACCAGCAGTCTTTCTAACTAGATGGACTGGAGCAGTATCCATTAGCAAGCTTATGTTATCGCTCTATTTTTCCTTAGGGGACAAAATAAAGGGAAAAACAAAAAGTTGTGGGATTATACAAGAAAGAGAGTAAGAAATGATTAATTCTAATACTTATTTGCTTTGATGCTGGGCAAATCAAAGCCCTAAAGCCAGGGGTGAGGAACGTCCAACCTGCGGGCCTTACCAGCCTTGCGACACCATGTGCTCGGCCCTCCAAGGCATGAGGGGTGAGTTAACTAAATGTTTGACCAAACAGAGCAGGCTAATTTTTAAGTTGATAATTTTGTATGGCCTGAGAATGATGTTATAAATATCCAAATGGCCCTGGGCAGAAAAAAAGGTTCCCCACCCCTGCCTTAACCCAACATGGGCCTCAGTTTCTTTTTTCAATTCAAAGATATAGAAATGAAAATATCAGGGACATTTCAAGAGCTGATAGCATCACAATGACACACTACCAGGAACTAACTAAAGATAGGAAAGGCATGTGAAACACTGCTTTATTTGAAGGCCTTTGATCACCATTTTTTCATTAAGGTAAAGAGCAATTACTATTATGTTTTCTTAGCACTCTCTCTGAATTATTGGAACTAGATTAATAACTGTGAATAGCTTTTTAATGTGCCTCCTGCCACTAAAATGCTTAACAATGAGAAAGCAACTATATTATAAAAGGGATTCCTACACCTGGCTACAAAATAATCCTAAGAACCATTCCAGCTCCAAGAGTCTCTAGTTTCAAGCTGTTTTAAACGAGAATATTTGAAAATGTATTTCTCAGTAACCTGGGAAAAGAACAACATATCCTAAGGATGCTGACTAAGTATTAATTACATGAACAGTTCATTTTGTTTGAGAAGACTGCAGTTTAAGGTCCCAGAGTTTCTGATGTCCATTTTTTCCCGATCAGCCTGGTTGATCTCCCTGCTTCCTAAGGGTTCTTAGTTTTCTAAAACTATCAAACTCTATTAAGAGGTTGAGTACAATAGCAAAGCAAATCTTCCTGGGTTTTCTCAAGTAAGAATCAAAGCCAAAAATATAGCTTATGCATAATCATAAATAAAATAAAAATGACCTGTGACAGATGTTCCCAGAGAAAAACCAAGTATAAAGAAAGATGCTCTATGAAATCCACACAGAGATATATAGTCAATTGTTCTGTGAAGTTTCCACAAAGGTATAAAAATTTTACCCACTGTCTGGATGGATTAACAAGGCAATTCCTTGCACCCCTCCTAGGCTGTAAATCCTGACAGATACTAATTATAAGCTGCCACCACACCATTATTCAATGATGTGGTGCAGAGCTTACACCAGAACTCACAAATGACCTGTAAAATTAGATGCATGGAGCTTCTGAAAATCCCTTTCAGGTAAAAGATATCAAAAAGCTCGACTTTTTTTTTAGTAGATTCTTGAAAGATACTGTCTTTCTCCCTTTATGCCAAGAAGAAAGGGAGCACACTCTGTCAGAGTAGATGTAGGTTTGGTTGCCTGTCAAGTTCACCTGCCAGGCCTCGCCGAAGAGGGAGACCCCTTAGCTTCCTTGTTCATGTCATTTCTGTTCTATATGTCAGACTGGCTTTAGTCTCTTCTCACTGCTATCTCTACATATCTGAGCTAACTTTTCTTTAAGCAACAAAAATAGCTTCCTGAAACAAAAGCCTAACAGAATTTTAAATATTTAGACTAGAAGCAAAATCTAATATAAAGTATTAACCAATTTTACAAAAAAAAACCCCTATCCTAAAAAACAGCCACAACTAAAACAAACTATATGACTGAATTAACCTGCATTTGTTTTTATCAAATACAACTTTAAAAAGATAATCAGAAATTAAATGATATAAAACAATTACATGATAATTAGATATAAAAATAACTGTTTGTAATAATTAATTACAAAATTCTTTTATTCTGTTAGAGCCAAGCATTTCCAAGGTCAGAAAGAGGAGAGAGGCAGCAGGCCCCTCTAACGTCCCAGAAGAGGGACAACCATGCTCCTTCTCCAGCGAGGACAGGGTCCCTCAAATGCTAGAAACCAGGGCAGCGTCACTGTCAGGGAGTCCTTCCCTTTCACAGGAGTAATTGAGCTACTTCAGTAAGAAACAACCATCGGGTAAGGATAGAGACCTTAAAAGAACTGCCAAGTTCTTACTTCATGGGGAAAGGTGCCAGGAGTTCTCAAGAGCTCCACACTGGCAACAAATACTTTTTTCCCCACCCAGAGCCACTTGAGGTGAGTAATCAGAACAGTAAGAGTAATAGAAATCCATCTTAAATTTAATCACATCCTGATATGACCTTCACCAATGACAGAGCTACTTATTTTTTATTTTTATTTTTTATTTTTTTTACTAATAAACAACTTTAAACTTGGAAAAAGGGAAGCATCTATATCTCAGGACAGTAAGTAGAAGATATCAATGAACACTTTAAGAAACAAGAGGCAGGAGGAAAACACTATTATCTAGAGTAAAAACCTAGAGCCCAACCAGGAAGTGGTAAAGAGAGATGTAGGAAGGAAATAAAGAAAACTGAAGTGATGCCTGGCCCACATGGCTCAGGGGTTCAGTGTTGACCTATGAACCAGGAGGTCACAGTTTGATTCCTGGTCAGGGCACATGCCTGGGTTGCGGGGCTTGATCCCCAGTAGGGGACGTGCAGGAGGCAGCCAATGAATGATTCTCTTTATCATTGATGTTTCTATCTCCTTCTCCCCCTCCCTCTCTGAAATCAATAAAAATTATTAGAAAAAAAGAAAAAGAAAACTGGCCCTAGCAGATTTGGCTCAGAGGCTAGAGTGTTGGCCTGCGGACTGAAGGGTCCTGGGCTCGATTCCGATCAAGGGCACATGCCCTGGTTGCAGGCTCAATTCCCAGTAGGGGGCGTGCAGGAGGCAGCCAATGAATGATTCTCTTTATCATTGATGTTTCTATCTCCTTCTCCCCCTCCCTCTCTGAAATCAATAAAAATATATTAAGAAAAAAAGAAAACTGATGTGAGAACCCACAGGCCCAGAAATGAGTCCAGGAAATAGATGGTCCTCAGGAACAGTGTACCACAAATATCCATGCTCCCATGTGCATGAGCACACACACACTTTTGTAAAAACTCAGTCTGCAACATTAATTTTAGCAGGCTCAAGTAGATATAATTAAACTATGTCTTTTACTATACTATAAACATATTATTTTACTTGCTAGATTAATAATTTAATTAGGAATAATAATTAAACTTAAAGTAATATAGTTGGTACTGATACTGATTTTCTCAGGTTTTAGAATACTGTGATTTCTTAAAAACAAATACAACAAAATTAAAAAGGAAAGAAAAAACAACAAACATAACATAAAAAAATCCCTTACGAGTCATGGGAACATATGTATTAAGTTTGCACAGTGACAGATGATTACTAAATTTAATGGGGTGATCACATTGTAAGATATAAAAATGTTGAATCACTATATTATACACCTGAAAGTATTACAACTAATATAATACTGTATACCCACTATACTTAAGAGAATCTTTTGGAAGATAATAAATAATATTAATAGTCTTAAAACTATCCTTAGATTCAGTTCATCAATTTTATAAACTTCTCTTGCTACTTTATTAAATAGCAACTGTGTAAAGTTGTTTATTACTATAGTATGTATATGTACAATAGAGAAAAACTTGGTACCACCTAATTGTTCAAAACAGTAGTTAAGTCACAGTATATCAATCCCACAGATTTTATGCCTATTAAATGTATTATTATGAAGATTATTAGAAAGTATGAAAAATATTTATAATATAGGGCTAAAATAAATAGGTAAAATACAAAATTATAGGTACTTTTTGAGCAGATATATATGAAGCTAAATATTCATGTAGAAAGACCTATACAAATGAAAACAATTATTTAGATGATTTTTTATCTTTAAAATAACTGTAAGATTATCCTAACTGGTTTGGCTTAGTGATAGTCAGCCTGCGGCTGAAAAAGGTCCCAGGTTCGATTCCGGTCAAGGGCATGTACCTTGGTTGTGGGCACATCCCCAGTAAGGAGGTGTGCAGGAGGCAGCTGATCGATGTTTATCCCTCATCGATGTTTTTAACTCTCTATCCCTCTCCCTTCCTCTCTGTAAAAAGTCAATAAGATATATATTTAAAAAATAAATAAAATAACTGTAAGATTAATAAATTGATTTTGCTTTTTAAAAATGCAATATATGCCCTTGCTAGTGTGCTCAGTGGTTAGAGAGTCGCCCCAAGCATCAGAAGGGTCTTTGGTTCAATTCCCGGTAAAGGGCAGGTACCTGGGTTTCAGGTTCAATCCTCAGCCTGGTCAGGGTACATACGGGAGGCCACCAATCAATGTATCACTCTCACATCTCTCTCTCTCACATCTCTCTCTCTCTCTCTCTCTCTCTCTCTCTCTCTCTCTCTCTCTCCCTGCCCCCACCTCCTTCCCTCCCTTTCACTCTCTCTCTAAAAAAAAAAATCAATGGAAAAAAAATATCCTTGGGTGTGGATTAAGAACAACAAAAAAAGCAATATAAAATGAAAGAATTATGCAGACTGTAGTTTTCTTTATTATGTGTAAAACAGAAGATTAGAATAGGTATCTGTTTGGTTATTCTGATTCTATATATTGAGAAACTTAGGGGAAAACTCACTTGAACTAATATTTCTGAAAAGTAGTGACACATTTCAAGAAAAGATTATAAATGATCAGATGTTGAACTTCCTAGACATATCAGTAGCAAGTATTGATTGGTTTTGTTAATCAAGCTCTGGTTTAATAACAAGCCCCTTCTAAATTTGGTGATAAGCAATAAAAAAAAATCAATAAATGAATCAATTTAAAAAAGTTAAATGGTAGTGATTTCCTGCTGGGGTGGTCTCTTCACTTTGTTAAATTTCTGACCCCGAAGCCTCCACAAAATACATTCATTACTTAATCTTACCTGAATGAGTCTAACCATGGCTAAATGCAGCTTTTCACAGATGATTTCTCTCTTCCCTTGCTGAGCTATTTGCCACTTCTGCAAGCTGGAGTCATAAATCTCCCCAATCACAAATATAACTCTCCTCTAGAATGTCACCCAGCTGATCTCTCAGGGGATTAAACACTGCTTCACAGCATCAGTTAGCTAAAAGGAGACTGACTTAACCAACTCTTCTTACAGGCCACGTGTTGTCCAATAACACGAATGGAGCCTAGATGAAGCAGACTGTTTCCAGAAGTAATAAAGCACTTTGTGGGATTGCCCTTCAATTATTATCTGGTGACAATGCCCCAAAAGTAGCAGATAGGCCTCTAGAGTTCAAAGATCCACACTGAATTCTGATGGTGAAAACTGGTCTTATGTTTGTTGCTTCATTTAGAAAAATAGAGTTTTTCTATTCATTCCTACTTTCTCTCTGGCATACAAAAAAAAAAAAAAAAGAAAGAAAGTAGAATTGTGCAACTCATCTCTAAAGTGATTTAATATAGACTTCTGCTTTAAACCCAAGTTGACAAAACACGGTGAAATGTAAAACATTTAATGCCCTCTCCAAGTTGTGCTGTCAGTTTCTGGGAAACTTCCTGTTGCAACTACTGAAATTTATTATTAACTCTCTTTTAATAGCTAAGTGTCCCTAGTAAGTTATGAAATGCTTTAATTTAGAAAGCCCAAAGTTATTCGGATTAGTTTTCTAATTAAGTTATTAGTAACATTTAACAAAACCACTTACTGCTTTCTTATTTGTCAATGAAAGAATTAGAAAACTGATTCTTTGCTAAAAGGGCAAATGTTTATGAAAATAGTAGTAAATAAAAAGCCATACATTTATTAAATGATTTCCTGCGTGCCAGGCCCTAAGTGCTTTCTCAATGCTAGCCCATGTGGTGATGGGCTAACTTTATGCTTGTGGTATTTCCTTGTCTCATGGGAATTTAATAAAATTAAATTGTCAGGGGAAGCAAGGAGGAATCCTCAAGTTTTCTTTAAAAAGTGTTCAAACAGAAAGGGATACTGAGAAAGGTATTCACTAGAAGCTTGCTTACAGTATAGGATTATGACTAAAAAAGGAGGTAAGCCAGGTGTACATGCTTGTAGATCATATTTTAACAAATGCAGGATATACTCTTTTTTAAAAAAAATACATATATTTATTGACTTCAGAGAGGAAGGGAGAGGGAGAGAGAGATAGAAACATCAATGATGAAAGAGAATCATTGATCAGCTGTCTCCTGCACACCCCCTACTGGGGATTGAGCCCACAACTCAAGCATGTGCCCTTGACCGGAATCGAACCTGGGACCCTTCAGTTCGCAGCCTATTCACTGAGCCAAACCGACCAAGGCAGGAAATATTCTTAATGATTTAAGATTGAAACAGGTACAAAGTCTGGAAAGACAGATTTAGTTATAGTAATCTTTATGTGTGAGGAGTTAGATTTTTAAAAAGTAATTAAGGTAAAATTTTATTTTATCAGTTGCCCTAACCACATTTCAAATGCTCAATAGTCATAATACCATCATCATAGTAAGTTGTATTGGACTTTAGGCCTTAGATTCTTTAGCTGAGTGCTACTCAGTTCATGATTAGTGACTAAATTAACCCGAGGCCAGAAAGGGATCACTACAAAGCAGTAGACAGAACAGTCCCTGTTATACAGGGCCATATATATCTTGTGTTTCCACTTGCTAAAGTAGAAACAGTGCCTCAATAATGGTGTCAAATTAGCCCTCGTCTAAAGGATTTACCTAACAAAGCATAAAAGCAAGCCTCCGAAGGATTAAGTTGTCCAAGTCACTTATTTCTAAAACAAAGCTCAAAATTAAAGAACATTTTTAAAAATTCCAGCAAGAAATGCAAAATTTACAACATTTGGCATCCAATCATAAATTATCAGGTATACAAAGCACAGAATACAATGCATATTGAGAACAACCAGTCACTAGAAATAGGCCTAGAAATGATACAGATGATAAAATTAGTAGACAAGGACATTGTATTAGTTGTAGCTATTTCATATGTTAAAAGCTAGTTTAAAAACTGAGCATATTAAATAGAGACATGGGCCCTGGTTGGTGTGGCTCAATTGGCTGGAGTGTCGTCCCAGGCACAGAAGGGTCACGGGGTTGATTCCTGGTTAGGGCACATACCTGGGTTGTGGGTTTGGGGGTGCGTATGGGAGGCAACTGATCAATGCTTCTGCCTCTCTGTTTCCCCCTTTCCCTCTTCCTCTCTCTAAAAATCAATAAAAACATATTATTGGGTGAGGATTAAAAAAATAGAGACACAGAAGATAAAAACAATGATCCAATTAAAACTCTAAAGATGAAAATTACAATTTCTGAAGTGAAAAATATAGTAGACAGGATTAGCAGTAGATAGGCATTGCAGATGAAAAAAATCATGAACTTGAAGACACAGCAATAGAAACACCCAAAATAAAACATAAGAAAAAAGTCATAAATATAAATATACTGTGATAAATGAATGATGAATGAGCAGTGGGACAACATTAGGCATTCAAGAATACAAGTAATTGGAGTCTCAGGAGCGTGGAGGTGGGGATAGAAAAAGTTTGGTTCAGTGAATAGCAGTGCATAGAGCGTCGGCCTATGGACTGAAGGGTACTGGGTTCAGTTCTGGTCAAGGGCATGTACCTTGATTGTGGCTCGATTCAGGCCCCACTGGGAGACCTAGGCCTGGGAGGCCGGGAGGCAAGCAATCAATGTGTCTCTCTCACATCAATTTTCTCTGTCTCTCCCCGTCCCTTCTACTCTCTCTAAAAATAGATGGGGGAAAAATATCCTCAGGTGAGGATTAACAAACAAATAAGCAAAAAATAAGATACGGAAATCTGGGCACACAAAGGGACACCAGGGGCATGCTTGCACAGAAGAAGGACAGTGAAAAGGGTGCCACAGCAAGCCAAGGAGAAAGGCCTCAGGAGAAACCAAACCTATGGATGCTTTGATGTTAGACTTCTGGCCTCCAGAACTGTGAGAAAGTGAACATTTAAGCCAGTGGTTCTCAACCTTCTGGCCCTTTAAAGCAGTTCCTCATGTTGTGACCCAACCATAAAATTATTTTTGTTGCTACTTCATAACTGTAATGTTGCTACTGTTATGAATCATAATGTAAATATCTGATATGCAGGATGGTCTTAGGCGACCCCTGTGAAAGGGTCGTTCAACTGCCAAAGGGGTCGCGACCCACAAGTTGAGAACCACTGAAAGTGATAAAAAGAAAGAAAGTCCTTTGAAGGAAGGGGAACCTGGCTTCTTAACTGCCTGTCTGTGTGGCTTGGAGCATGTTAGTCAACTTCCTGAGGCTCAGTTCACTGCCTCTAAATTGGAGATAAGAACAGTGTCTACACTGTGAGGTTAGGATTAAATCAGACATAGCTTTTTAAGTGTGAAGTAGAATGCCTAGCACATATGCAATCATTTAACATTAATGATCAATTTTACTATTGGTACCTGTATAATTTTTTTAAAGTTTCTACATGCATTTGGCTTAATCTTTTATGAAACATAAATTAGGCTTACCTGCATACTGACATAAGTAATGGCAGGTTGAAAACAAATAGAGAACTGCAACACTATACATTAAAAACCAACCCATCTGCTTCATGTAGTTTCATCTGTATCACACTTCCATTGACACTGGGATTTACTGGGCTTTAGTTGCTTTATTTAGCATTTATATTTAAGAAATATCCATAAGTCTGTAACATTTTGAGTGATTTGAGATAATTTATTTATATCTAAAAAGTTAAAAAAAGTTTATCTTTAAAAACTGTATTAATAAAATATAATAAGTTTAATCATTGACTAACTCATTTAACAAATATTTTTGAGAAGTTCCCTTAAGTAAGGCAGTGTGCTAGGCACTCTTTTTTTTTGTATGAAGTTTATCTCATAAGGTCTCTATAAAATGTTTTTCTATGTTGGTAACACAACTAACAATTTATTCACATATACCAAGGCTTCACATTTTTAAAATTTCTGGTGTTTTTGAGGATGGGTAAACTGAAGGTTAGTTCTATATAAGTAAATTTATAGAACATCAATTGGCCATGGGAAATTAAAAAGAAAAGAGTTATGTATGCTCAGGGTTATCTTTTAAAAGATAATATTTGTTGTCCGGCCAGAGTGGCGCGGTTGGTTGCAGTATCATCCCGTGCACTGAAAAGTTGCTGGTTCAATTCCCAGTCAGGGCAAATGCCTGCTGGGTTATGGGTTTGATCCCTGGTTGGGGGTGTGCAGGAAGCAGATCAATGTTATGCTCTTGCATTGCTGTTTCTCTCCCTCTTCCTCTCCCTCCCACCCCCTCTCTCTCAAAATCAATTATATATATAACTCTAGAATAGAAATGTAATGGGGAGATGATAATGCAGTTTTTCTAGCAGATACCCTTCGTCCAGCTGATTTATGTTTCTCACCTCTCTCTCTCTTTCTCTCTCTCTCCCTCCTTCCCTCTTTCTCTCTCAGCATGTCCTCTGGTGAGGTTTGAAAAAAAGAAGATCGTATTTGTTGATAATTCCTAAAAGTTAATTATCTACCTCCTTCATAAGGAATGTGAAAATATGGACTTTATCCATTAAAAACTGAACATTTAAATCTGTGTTAATACATACATGATTGTGCTTAAATATATTTCCTTTTTATATATTTCTCTCCACACTCTCTGCTTATATAAATGACTTCTAGTATCAATGAACATGTGAAAAATTCACATATACGTGTTTAATAAGGTACATCTAAATATAAAATGAAAATCTAAATATAAATTTTCTTATCCTATTGATATACTAAAAACATTATGTCTTGGAAACAACTGCTACAAGCCAAGAGTTTGGAACAGCAAAACAGGCTTACATTTTAAAACATAGTTAATAAAAGATATCCTTCAGGCAAATTCTGAGTTTCAGAGTCAGGTAAGAGAAAGTATAGCTGCTGATATAACAAAAAAAAAGTCTTTCTGCATAGTGAAATTACTTCTTTTAAAAGGTAAACAGCCCTAGCCGGTTTGGCTCAGTGGATAGAGTGTCGGCCTGTGGACTGAAGGGTCCCGGGTTTGATTCTGGTCAAGGGCACATGCCTGAGTTGTGGGCTCAATCCCCAGTGGGGAGCATGCAGAAGGCAGCCAATCAATGATTCGTTCTCATCATTGATGTTTCTGTCTCTCCCTCTCCCTTCCTCTCTGAAATCAATTAAAAAAATAAAATAAAATAAAAAGGTAAACAAATAATATCTATTATATAAATTCAACTTTGGGAAACAGTGCATTTAATCTTCAAACTTTTTATGAGATTCCTTTGAGAATGTTAAACATTAAAACAACCTAATAAATTATATATATAAGAAAACATGTGCAACAATAAGTTAGATTCTCATGTAGATTAGGATATAAGATAATAAATGTAATAATTACATTTACAATGGCTACTAAGTTGTTAAGATTATTTGGTTGTTTATTTTACTAATAACCTGAAAGGCAAGGTGGTTCAGCTGGGATAAGAAAACCACCACAAGGAGGGACCATTCCTGTGGGGAGACCCAGGAAGATGTGAAGATGACACACTGAATGCCGACATGCCAATCCAAAGCACTCCAACCCCTGCAGAGACACACTCAGCCTGCTCTCACATTCTCAGAAGTCGGTGCAGGGAATGGCACATCTGTAACCATGCAGAACCACAAACCTCATAATCTTCATAAACAATCTCATACTAAATCCTACCGTAGGAGTTAAACCATGGTTTTCAGAATTGGGCCAGTGTTCTTAGCTGTGAGAGTAGGTTGAGGAACTAAAGAAAAAGCCAACTGTTTTGGTAAGACCCTAAATCTAGAGAACAGTATCAGCAACCCTATATGATAGTATATTTATTATGGTTAACAGTGGTGAAAAGGTAAACTAACAAGAGGAATGGCTCATTTTTATATTTCTGTAATACAATTAAAAAGAAAATGATTATAGTAGACAGCACTAAGCATCATAGAAAATCATAGATTCCACAATAAATATGTCTAATTGCCAAAATCAGTAAATAATTCACAGGAATCTTACACACAATAGAACAATTTTAACTGGACTTTTATGGTTTACCTGTTTTAATTCTCAAAGTATACCTTGTGGAGAAAAACATCATTGAGTAGGTCTAAAAAATTTTAAGGGTTCATTCACATCTCTACAGTTTTGCAATAATGTTCCAAAGCAGCTACCAGTATTTGGTGAGATAAATGCACGTGTGGGGCTTCATGTCAAGCAACAGTTTATCTGGCATCAGTAATCAAACAATTACGAAATGGAAAGTACATCTTGTACAAGCTGACAGATCCATTAAATCAGGAGAGCTATGGGCAGACATACTGACACTGCAAGAATTACCAGAAAGCATTAATTTCAGCATTAATAAAATGACAGTAAATAGATGACAGTTGCCAGATGAACTAAGAAATAAGGTTGCTGGCCTTGTTAAGCTCACGTCTGATTTTCTCAGGCACAAACTGGTCGAGGTAGCGTCTGAAGTGAAGGGCATCGATGGCGACAATTTCAGTGCTGCGCCGCTGCCAGTCGTCCCTGGGCAGGACAGGAGGGAAAGATGAGGGACAGCGAAAAGCACTCACAAAGTAAAACCCTCACAGGTTTCCTGAGACACTGGCAGGGTTAAAATATTAAAAACAAACCCATGTCATAGATCTCAGAAAAACAGGAAGGCAGAAAACACTATTTTATTTTAGATTCCAAGGTACACATTGTGGACTGTCAGGCATTATACAGCACATAAAAAATTATGGAGAGACAAAAAATATGATATATTGTAAACGGGTACATCGTTTACAGTGAGTCTCAGAGGTTAAAGGATTTGGGGGAAAACAAAAAAAACCTTAGGTCTTTGTTTTCCTCTAATATTAAAGATATGGCATTTGTATTTTGACAAGAACTCATTCCTCCTCTGTTTTGAAAGATCTCCTCTAGGTCACTGGGTCTGTAACATCACCGTACATCACCCAAGAAATAATCCCAAGAAGTCAAGTGTTACAACATGTGTAACGATTCAGTACAACATTCTACCTACTGTGCTCAATCGCTGACTGTGGAAATATTTTTAAAAAGACAAAAACAGCAAAGCAGACAATAACACAAAGCAGCACAAATAACACGTTGCCTGTGGAAATATGAGGGAAGCGCTGAGATAATTCTGAAAACATAAAATTCCAAATATTTCATCTCATAAATTTGCACATATTGATATGCCAAGCAACTTTCCACTCTGAAGAACAGCAATAAAAGCCTTCATGTTAGTCTGTAAGCAACTATCATAAGTTAAGCATCCACACAGATAACTACTGTAACCACATGGTTTAAACAAAACAAAGGGAGAGGCCAGGGGCTGGCCTGAGATGACAAAGACTAAATCTGCATGGCTGCAGGGGCCATGACTGCAGGGGCAGTAGCTGGTGATTTCTGCCGCTTGGCTTTTTTTTTCTTTCTTAATTCGTTCTCCTTTTTCACCCAGTCCCACAATGCTCTTCTCTTCTGACAGCTGTCAGCTTGTTCTCCATCTATGAGTCTGTTTCTATTCTGTTTGTTAGTTTATTTTGTTCATTAGATTCCACATGAGTGAGATAATTGTCTTTCTCGGACTGGCTTATTTCACTTTGCATCAATACTCTCCAGGACCATCTATGCTCTCACAAAGGGTAGGCTTTCCTTCTTTTTTAAGGTCCAGTAGTATTCCATGTATAAATGTACCACAGCTTTTTATCCACTCATCTACTGCATGCTTCCATATCTTGGTACTGTCATGCTGCAACAAACATAAGATTGCATATATTCTTTTGAATTAGGGATTCAGGTTTCTTAGGATATATTCCTAGAAGTGGAATCTCTGGGTCAAAAGGCAGTTCCATTTTTAATTTTTCGAGGAAACTCCATACTGCCTTCCACACTGACTGCTCCAATTTGCATTCCCACCAGTCCCTTTTCCCCACATCCTTGCCAGCACTTGGTTGTTGATATACTGATGACAGCCATTCTGACAGGTGTGAGGTGATATCTCATTGTGGTTTTAATTTGCATTTCTCTGATGTTTAGTGGTGTTGAGCATCTTTTCATATGTCTATTGGCCATCTGTATGTCTTCTTTGGAGATGTATCTATTCAGATCGTTCGCTCATTTTTTATTTGGGTTGTTTGGTGTTTGTTTTGGCATTGGGTTGTAGGAATTCTTTATAAATTTTGGATATTAATCCCTTATCAGATGTATCATTGGGGAATATATTCTCCCATTCAGTGGTTTGTCTTTTCATTTTGCTGATGGTTTCCTTTGCTGTGAAAAACCTTTTTAGTTTGATGTAGTCTCATTTGTTTATTTTTTCATTTGTTTCCCTTGCCCAAGGAGACATATTAGAAAAAATAGGAGCTCCAGTGGCGCAATCGGTTAGCGCGCGGTACTTATACAGAAAAAATATTGCTATGAGAAATGTGTAAAATTTTACTCCCTGTTTTCATCTAGGAGCTTTATGATTTTCGGTCTAACATTTAAGTCTTTAATCCATTTGAGTTTATTCTCATGTTTCATGTAAAAAGGTGAACCATATACATTTTTGGAATATTTGTTCTAGTTCTGTGAAATATGCTATTGGTATCTTCTTAGAAATTGCACTCAAATCTATGGATTGCTTTTGGTAGTATAAGCATTTTAATGATGTTAATTCTGCCTATCCAAATGAACATGGTATATCCTTCTACTTATATCTATCTTCATCAATATCTTTCATTAGTGTCTTATAATTTTCTGAGTACAGGTCTTTTACAGCATTGGTTAAACTTATTACTAGGTTTTTTTACTTTTCTTGATGCAATTGTAAATGGGACTGTTTTCTTAGTTTCCCATTATCCTATATAATAAAAGCCTAATATGCTAAGTATCTAGTCGTCCAATCAATCAATCACAGCATAATATGCTAATGATATGCTAAGGCCACTCAACTGCTCACTATGACGTGCACTGACCACCAAGGGGCAGTCAAACAGTCGATCAGTTGCTATGATATGCACTGATCACAGGGGGCAGACGCTCTGACCAGTAGGTTAGCTTGCTGCTGGGTTCCAGCTGATAGGGACTGAGTGAGATGAGCCAGACATGCCCTGGGGCCCTCCTGCGGTCCTTCCCAGGCTGGCCAACCTCCGGCATCCCTCCCCAGCCCCGATCATGCACTGGTGGGGTCCCATGGCCTGGCCTGTGCTCTCTTGCAAGCTTGGCTGAGTGACCCCTCCCACCCCCCGAGTGCATGAATTTCGTGCAGCGGGCCTCTAGTCGGTGTATAAAAATGCAACTGAATTCTGGAATCTATTTTGTATCCTGCTACTTCACTGAATTCATTTATCAGTTCTAGTAGTTTTTTGTGTGGAATCTTTAGGGTTCTCTATATACAGTATTATGTCATCTGCAAATAATGGCAGTTTTACCTCTTCCTTTCCAATTTAAATGCCTTTTATTTCTTCTTCTTGTCTGACTGCTGCGGCTAGGACTTTCAGTGCTATGTTGAATAAAAGTGATAAAAGCAGACATCCTTTGTCATGTTTGCAATCCTAAGGGAAATGTTTATAGTTTTTACCCATTGAGTATGATGTTGGCTGTGGGATTGTCATATATGGCCTTTATTATGTTCCCTCTATTCTGCCTTAGCTGAGAATTTTTAACATAAATTGGTGCCAGATTTTATCAAATACCTTTTCTGTATCTATTGGTATGATTATGTGGTTTTTATCCATTTTATGTATATGGTATATCCCATTTATTGATTTGTGAACATTGTACAACCTGGATCCCTGGAATAAATCCCACTTGATCATGCTGTATGATCTTTTTAATGTACTGCTGGATACGGTATGCTAGTATTTTGTTGAGGATTTTACCAACTATGTTCAACAGGGATATTGGCCTACAATGTTCTTTCTTTGTGGCATCTTTATCTGGTTTTGGAATTAGGATACTGCTGGCATTGTAAAATGACTTTGGAAGTCTTCCCTCATCTTGTTTTTAGAATAGTTTGAGAAGACTAGGTGTTAATCCTTCTTTGAATGTATGGTAAAATTCACCTGTGAAGCCATCTGGTCCAGTACTTCTGCTTGTTGGGAGTTTTTTTTATTACTGTCTCAATTTCATTAGTTGTAATCTGTCTTTGTTCAGACTCTCTGATTCTTCCTGATTCAGTTTGGAAGATTGTATGTTTCTAGGAATTTACTCATTTTGCCCAGATTGTCCAATTTGTTGGCATATGGTTGTTTATAATATTTTCTTATAATCCTATTTCTTTGGTGTCAGTTGTTACTTCTTCTCTTTCATTTCTGATTTTATTTATTTTGATCCTCTCTCTTTTTTTCTTGATGAGTCTGGTTAAAGGTTTGTCAATCTTGTTTATCTTTTCAAAAAAACAGGTGTTGGTTTTATTCATCTTTTGAATTTCATTTTTAGATTCTATTTTACTTCTACTATGCTCTTCATTATTTCTTTTCTTCTATTCACTTTGGGCTTTGTTTGCTGCTCTTTTTCTAGTTCTTCTAAGTATAAAGTTAGAATGTTTATTTAGTGATTTTTCTTATTTCTTGAGGTAGGCCTGTAGTGCTATGAATTTTCCTCTTAGGACTGCTTTTTCTGTGTCCCATAGATTTTGGGTTGCTGTGTTCTCATTTTTATTTGTGTCAAGGTCTCTTCTGATTTCTTCCTTGATCTCACTGTTAACCTATTCATTATTTAGTAACATGCTAGTTAGAGTCAATATCTTTGTGTGTTTTTCAGGGTTTTTTTCTTTTGATTTATTTCTAGTTTCAAAGCCATTCTGGTCAAAGAAGATACTTGATATGATTTTACTTTATACTTTGATATGATTTTAATTTTCTAAATGTATTGAGACTTATTTTGTGTCCTAACGTGGTCTATCCTAGAAATGTTCCATATGCACTCAAAAAAAAAGTATATTCTGCAGCTTTGGAGTGCAATGCTCTGAAGTAACCAATTAAATCCTTGTGATCCAGTGTATCATTTAAGGCTACCATTTCCTTGTTGATTTTCTGTTGGGAAGATCTATCCATTGATGTCAATGGGGTGTTAAAATCCCTTACTATGACTGTATTACAGCTAATCTCTTCCATGATGTATGTCCATCTAGTTTGCTTTACAGATTAAGGTGCTCCTATGTTGAGTGCATAAATGTTTACAAGGGTTAAATCCTCTTGTTGGATTGCTCCCTTTATCATTAAGTAGTGTCCTTCTTTGTCTCTTATTATATACTTTGTTTTAAAGTCTATTTTGTCAGATATAAGTATTGCTACCCCTGTTTTTCTTTCCTTTCCATTTGCATGAAATATCTTCTTCCATCCCTTTACTTATAGTCTGTGTGTATCTTTTGTTCTGAGGTGAGTCTCTTGTATATAGCATATATATGGTTCTTATTTTCTTATCCATTCAGCTACCCTTTTGATTGGATCATTTAAGCCCATACTGGCTCTTCTTCATTAGAACACACACACACACAAGCATCCAGGTTCCAGATGCATAAAAATTCACCTCTGTTAAACCAACTTATTGGGGAAGCAATATCATGTAAAAATATATTTCAATAAAAAATAGAAGATAGCAGCAGCAAAGTTCACTGTAATTTCTGCTGTCAATTGTTTGTATCAGTAGGCAAATTGTCTGAACATAGATTGCTTCACCTACCTAGCCTCCCAGAAAACGTAAGGATAACTACTTATGCTGTTTAAGGGTTTTAAGCTATAAATATAACCAATTCTAAATGAGTCTGGCCTTGGAAGTTAACTTCTATTGACTGCTTACAATTGGTAGCTAAGATGCAAAAACTGTAAAGAGCTCTGGTCGTCCTCTTCTTGATTTAGACTTTTGGCTTTCATTTCTTTTTGATATATGATAATACTGTTTTAACTACTAATGAAGCTGTAATACTGAATTTTAGAAGAAAGTTAAATTTCTGAAATAAGAATAGATGGCAGACAGAATATACGAGGCCACATTCTTTAGCTTCTGGCCATGCAATAATCAAGTCAGAAATGAACTCACCTTTCATTCCCATCTTCATGGCTCCGGGCCCAACGATAAGTTTCAGCATAGCCTGTGTATTCACTGTACTGTTCAGTACCTGAAAAAAAGAAGCTTCCAATACTATTTTTCAGAAATATTTTCTTAAAAGCTTCACCTTCTAAAAAGAAAAAGCCAACAATAAAAAAATCACTGGTCTTAAAATGATTTATTATTTTTCATGAAGAAATAATAGAATGCCTCCAAAAATCGCTACAATGTTTATCATACAGTGACTAAATGTCTCAACCAATACAGTAAACAAAACATGTTTTCAAATTTATTTCCTTCTTTTAAGAGGAGTGCATAAAGACTGTGTCTTATACAAGTCCACTGTTTTGAATGTAATCTGATAATACTTCGTATTGTTGAGAAAAGAAATTTTACATAAAGACATTCCCTGCTTTCTCAACAAAATCCTAGCCAATCGGATCCAGCAGTACATCAGAAAGATCATACACCTTGACCAAGTAGGATTTATCCCCGGGATGCAAGGATGGTACAATATCCGCAAATCAATAAACGTAATACATCACATAAACAAATTGAGAGAGAAAAAAAACACATAGTCATATCAATCAATGCAGAAAACACATTTGACAAAATCCAACACCCTTTCTTGATAAAAACTCTCAG